>NC_140167.1:186642103-186664603 GCF_963971535.1 Notolepis coatsorum
TAGCTGGGTGTGACGAAGGTTCATTAATGTGACCCTTGGGCTCAGAGAGAATCTGTCCTAGCTGGGTGTGACGCAGGTTCATTAATGTGAACCTTGGGCTCAGAGAGAATGTGTCCTAGCTGGGTGTGACGAAGGTTCATTAATGTGAACCTTGGGCTCAGAGAGAATGTGTCCTAGCTGGGTGTGACGAAGGTTCATTAATGTGAACCTGGGGCTTGGAGAGAATGTGTCCTAGCTGGGTGTGACGAAGGTTCATTAATGTGAACCTGGGGCTTGGAGAGAATGTGTCCTAGCTGGGTGTGACGAAGGTTCATTAATGTGAACCTTGGGCTCAGAGAGAATGTGTCCTAGCTGGGTGTGACGAAGGTTCATTAATGTGAACCTGGGGCTCAGAGAGAATGTGTCCTAGCTGGGTGTGACGAAGGTTCATTAATGTGAACCTTGGGCTCAGAGAGAGTCTGTCCTAGCTGGGTGTGACGAAGGTTCATTAATGTGAACCTGGGGCTTGAATCTGTCCTAGCTGGGTGTGACGCAGGTTCATTAATGTGAACCTTGGGCTCAGAGAGAATCTGTCCTAGCTGGGTGTGACGAAGGTTCATTAATGTGAACCTTGGGCTTGGAGAGAATGTGTCCTAGCTGGGTGTGACGCAGGTTCATTAATGTGAACCTTGGGCTCAGAGAGAATGTGTCCTAGCTGGGTGTGACGAAGGTTCATTAATGTGAACCTTGGGCTCAGAGAGAATCTGTCCTAGCTGGGTGTGACGAAGGTTCATTAATGTGAACCTGGGGCTCAGAGAGAATCTGTCCTAGCTGGGTGTGACGCAGGTTCATTAATGTGAACCTTGGGCTTGGAGAGAATCTGTCCTAGCTGGGTGTGACGGAGGTTCATTAATGTGAACCTTGGGCTCAGAGAGAATCTGTCCTAGCTGGGTGTGACGGAGGTTCATTAATGTGAACCTTGGGCTTGGAGAGAATGTGTCCTAGCTGGGCGTGACGGAGGTTCATTAATGTGAACCTTGGGCTTGCATGTGCGCTGCCAGGCCTGAGATGTCAGGTGTAATGTGCGTGACAGCCATTCTGAAGTCATTGTGTACGTCAAGTCTGTTGCACGCTTTTGTCTTGATGGCGACAAGTGCACTGAAAGCCGTTTCCGATAGATATGTGGTACTGAACGGGAGTATAATCCTGGTGGTGGCATGCAGTGCGAGCCTCGGAGCAATGATGGATCCCTTCACTATCCAGAACTTCTTAAATCCGTGCTCCTGTAATGGAGGAATGAATGAAATATTTTTAGGCTAAATGTGTCCAACACTCATGTCCACATGGGGCCTAGCCTACATTAGACGCAGAATAGCCTATACATCCAATACGATATCAACGGTAGAAGACAATATCAAAATAGGACTACATTATCATACCTAAAAATACTTCTTTGAGACAGAGTCGACCAGGATGTCAGTGAGCTCATCTTTGCAATCAAGGTATTCCACATCCTCTACTTTGGCAATGAAGGGATCCAACACCCATGCTTCCTTGGATAGGTATTCATCTGTGTCAGCGAACTGTGATTTAATCTCCTTTTGCAATGCGATCATATGGCTGGTAAACTCACGACGAAGAGACACGGGAACAGTGTTATCTCTGCATTGCTTCTGCAGTAAGGGGAACTGTTGCAGCTCTCCCTTATCCATTTTCCCGACTCTATAGTCCAGTTTACGCATGAATGCGTCGAGCGCCTCTTTACATTGCATGATGTTGGCCTCTGCGCCTTGGAGACGCTTGTTCGTTTCATTGCAGAGAGTGAAGATGTCAGCCAGGTATGCAGTTTTGATCCAGAACGACTGTCATTTTCTCTGAAAGCGCGGGGTTATTAGTTTCAAGAAATTCTTCTATTTTCTCTTGTAGTTCCATGAAGCGCACAAGCACTCGGCCCCATGATAGCCATGATGTGCAAAATCATGTCTAGATGTTTATTTATTTATATATATTTTTTTATTGTAGTGGAGAGACTATTCATGCTTCTGATGATAAAAATATGCTAAATATTTCTCTGAAAGAAAGAAAAAATTACAGAAAAACTGGTGAAAATAGACCTCAAATCATCTGCGGTCTGGCGGACCCCCTGCACCCCCTGGCGGACCCCCAAGGGGTCTGTGGACCCCAGGTTGGGAATCACTGATCTAGTGGATTATATCCATTTAGAAATCAATTATGCATCATTTTTATACGTCACACATCACTTGGAACTTACTGCCAAAGTGAAGAGATAGAAGTTCTAACGTCACAGTGACCAAATGCGTCCACATTTTTATAGGATTCTATCAAATTTTCATAACAATAGCGAATATTACTTACCCTGCGCCGTTTTCATTGAGGTTTCTTACAAATTAACAATGTTTTATTTGTCCTATATATGCGGATAACATTTAAAATCTTAAATTGTACCATTTTGTTTCCCTTTAGACAACAAACATAATGCTAATGATGCACTTTTGTTAAGATAATTAGTTTACCATTCGCGGTCACTGTACTGAGGTCGCATTAATAGTTTACCGCTGTTCAGATCAAAGAATAGACGCGTCCCAGTGACCTGTGACCTGTGCTAAAGGTCTTGGGAAATGTATTCATGTAGTTTTCAACATTTTCACCTTTTAATTTTAAACCAATGCTGCCTTCTACTGACAACAGAAAGTGTTGTGTATCGTCAACTTGAGAGGCACTTCCGTAAACACCGTCGCCCAAAACCCATTCTAGAGATTCCCACTTTTTACTGGGAATGGGGCGTGGCCGAATTTGGTCCGAGACAATAAGAGTGACTGAGATTGGTCTACGTTCCGTTATAAGTATGTCTTTACTAATATTTTTTCATTACAATTATAATTTACAAATTTGAGGCCGGCTAAGACATCCAGTGAGGCAATGGTCTTGTTCTACATTTAGAGCACTCCATCAGTGCCTCCATGACAGATTGGCTAATACCACAGGTTGGTTATGCATTACCTAGGCCGTTTTATTGCCTTCACTCAGCCCACCTCTAACTTAATCCCAACCATTTGGCACTGCAATCTAAAGCCAGCCCCCCTGTCAACCAATCTCTCCTGAGCTCCAAAGAAAACAAACCATCGTGTTGACAAAAGTGGTCAGCATCTTGAGCGTCATTAGGCCGGCGTTTGAAGATGTAGAAGTGAATAAGCATCTTTTGCCTCTTTCTTTGCATAATGAAGTAGTCCAACTGTATAAGCCTTAATTGAAATAACACCATTTTAACGAGGGTACACCGCAATGAAGTTACAACAACGCGGCTCTGTTTTCTGATCGGCACACGTATAAAGACGTGGTATTTTGTGGGAGTATCACGTGTAATGATGTTGCCGTGTAAATTCAACCGTTTTTTTTATCCACTTTTTTCTCCTCTTTTTCTATTTACCCGCTGTGCCAATTCTCCCCTCCCCTGTCTTGAACGTTGCTCGCATATGCCCCCCACTGGCCGGTTGTAGGGAGGATAGAAGCCTTGCATCATGTGTCCCCTCCGATACACGAGGAGGCAGCCTGTCACATCTTTTCACCTGCCAGCGTGGACTCTCATTGGCGAGGTGTAACGTGTGGGAGGCTCACACTACCCCCGCCATTTTCCTGTCTCTGCTGTGAAGGCGTCCCCAACCGACCTGTAGGAGTCGCTGTCCACAACGTCCAGATTACCACCCATCGACTTCCACCCGCTAACTCTGCCAATTGAGTTAGTATGACGACTGGCCCAAGCCGGGGGCAACGCCGACAGCCGGAGTCGAACCCGGTGTCTCTTGCGTTGGTGACGAGCGCAATGTCCGCTGCGCCACTCAGCCGCCTAAATTCAACAGTTTTAATAACCGGTACATCATCATTCTGAAAGACGGGTCTATGACAAACGGTCTCAATTAGAGGATAATAACTACAAGGTATCACACCCTAGTGTGTGTGAGTGTGTGTCTGTGTGTGTGTGTGAGAGTGTATGTGCATGCGTGTGAATGAGTGTGTGCGTTTGTGTCTGTGTGTGTGTGACAGTGTGTCTGTATGTGTGTGAGTGTGTGTGTGTCTGTGAGTGTGTCTGTGTGTGTGTGAGTGTGTGTCTGTGTGAGTGTGTGTCTGTGTGCGTGTGTGACTGTGTGTGTGTGACTCTGTGTGTGTTTCTGTGTGTGAGCGTGTGTCTGTGTCTGTGAGTGTGTGTCTGTGTGAGTGTGTGTCTGTGTGCGTGTGTGACTGTGTGTGTGTGACTGTGTGTGTGTGACTCTGTGTGTGTGTGTGTGTGTGACTGTGTGTGAGCGTGTGTCTGTGTGTGTGAGTGTGTGTCTGTGTGAGTGTGTGTCTGTGTGCGTGTGTGACTGTGTGTGTGTGTGACTGTGTGTGTGTGTGTGTGTGTGTCTGAGCACATCCCTTCTCTCCTTTTGCACGTGTTGAGTGTCGGCGTGCAGAGTGTCAGTGTGAAAACATGTGCAGAGTCTATCACACGTTTCGTCGGAGCGTCTTGCGTCTCCTTAGTGTCAGGTTCATGCATATATTTTTTGAAGGATCCATATTTTGCCTGGCGGAGCATGAATATAAACATGACTCCCAAAAACGCCTCCCACACTCTCCACTGAAGACTGACATCCCCTCCTGTCGACGTGTTTGTCTCCACTCACCTGCAAAGGAGGTGTTGATGGGTGTGTGTGGCGCCCTGTTTGAGGGGAGCCGGGGTGGGTTTACTCCCCACCCGGAGTCTCCCGATCCGGGGGGGAGGGTGGATGGATGGATGGTTTGCCAGTCCCCCAGTGGAACCCCCGCCCCCTCCTCCTGGTCCAGGGGTGCCACGCGACGGGAGACCCCCTGTCCCGCCGACGCTTGACAAATAAATCAGACACACTGTTGACAGCCGCTTACAGTGAAGCAGGAGTACGGGGAATTGCATAAAAAAAGAGTAGTATTCATGACAGATATTTTCATGGCTGGGGGAAAAAAATAAAATAAAAACCCACACTGATTTGTAGGAGTGGCTTTTTTTTCTTTTAAAGGGAAAACAGGTTTCAGGTGTTTGTAACACACACACACACACACACACACACACACACACACACACACACACACACACACACACACACACACACACACACACACACACACACACGCAAACACACACACACACACACAGACACACACACACACACACACACACATACACACATACACACACACACACACACACACACACACACACACACACACACACACACACACACACACATACACACGCACACTCATAGGGTTGAATATTTGGAAAGTGCCATCGCTGGCTGCTGATAAAAGACAATTGTATGCTGCATCAGGGGGGTTTCTGGATGACACATTGAGATGCATGTCCTTGTTTTTATTAGGAAGACGCGCCGAGAGCTTTACTGGGAATAACAGCCGCTCTCTCTCCTGCTCGCGTCTAAACACCACACACAGACACACACACACAGACACACACACACACACACACACACACACACACACACACACACACACACACACACACACACACACACACACACACACACACACACACACACACACACACACACACACACTCACACACACACACACACACACACACACACACACACTCACACACACACACACACACACACACACTCACACACACACACACACACACACACACACACTGATCTCCACGCTCGCCTGCCTGCGATATCCTATATTTAATGGAAAGGCTATGGGCAGGGCGGTGTGAAGCTAAGGGTTGAATCACCACGGCATTAACCACGGGCCCTCCGGGAGTCAAGCCCCTAATCAAGTAGCTGAGGAGGCAGCGCGCCGGGCCAGAGGAGAATTATGACGATTATGACATGTTAGCACATGTCTGAGAGCGGAGTGGACGGACAGGCGATGAGTTCATCAGCGGCTGGATTAGCCCCGCTAGCATGCTGCTTGGCAACCAGAGCACCTGGCCCTCGCCGAGCCCCCCCCCCCCCCCCCCCCACGCCCGCCGGCCTCTCATGAGTTCATTAGCGACCGAGGGGACGGTAATAGCTTGTGTATATATGGGGCTTTTACCCCCGCTTTCAATGATTTAGCCGCGAAGTGATTGTTGACAGAGACATGGCGTATTGAGCAACGTTTGTTTTCACGTCGCCACGCGAGCTGGGCGCCCACAGAGCTGGGTTGATATACCTGATATAAGGGTGTGTTTTAGCAAAGTTGTGGCCTGTGGCTCGGTAGGTAGAGTAGTCCTCTGGTAATCCGGAGGTTCCTGGTTCGATTCCCGCTCCTCCTCAGGAAGTGTGTCGAAGTGTCCTTGAACAAGACACTTTTAACCCCCTAACTGCTCCCGATGAGCAGGTTGGCACCTTGCATTGGTTGTCTCCGCCGTCGGTGAGTGACTGTGTGAGTGAATGGGTAAAATGTGAGGAACAAATTGTAAAGCGCTTTGGATAAAAGCACTATATAAATGCACCATTTACCATTTTTATTCTTCAGCGTGAGCCTTAATTGCGTCCCCGAAGAAACCCTCCCGAATAGGCGTGTGCGTGCGTTCCCACCGCCCTTCCACTTTGTTTCGCGTGACTTTGCCGTCACACAAAAAAAAAAACGACGGCGAGAGAGAGATAACCTTTCCGGAGAAGACGTCTTATATCAGTGCGGAGCGGCTCACTCGCCTGTCAACGCGCGTGTGAAAACATTTCATGCCTCGTGACCTCGCGTGACCCCGCGGTGTCAGGGAGAAGTGCAGTGTAAGCTGGTCGCCGTGTCAGGCCCCAGCACGGGGTCCGTACTGGGGTTGTAATTCCCAGCCGTGGCTTCTTCGACCCTCTCCGCCGCACCATACTCTCCGCCGGTCTCTCCCCTCCTCTTGCCTGACAGTGGAACACAGGAAACAAATGGGGACCTTGAAAACCATAAGGCAATAGCTTGTACGTCCTCTAAATCATTCTTTCATTGTTTTGTTTTTTTCTCTCACAGAGATATAGCTTTCGTGGCCCGGTGTCTGTAGATCTGTTGTGTATAGTATGGAATATCTGTGGCGGCAGACTTGGCTTTTTAAATTTACATGCAGCCTGGGGATGATATTGATTTGCTGTTTGGAGAGTCTGTCTCATCTTTGATACAAGGGCTGCGGTATGTTTTTTACACACAGGTGATATTTTCCCACCTGTCAGAAAGTCTGCTGAAGATGACATTAAAGTACGTCTCTGTTTACAGATGTGTCTCTTATAGGCCTATACAGGCTACCTGACTAGGTTGAATGGTACCTGAAGTTTATTTACTAAATGTCTTTATAAACATCTTCGATGCTTTTGAAGCTCGATGGGATGAATGGATCCATCATGGGTTTTCTTTTTGTCTGTTCTGTTTTAGCCAGGGAACACTCTCCACGTCCACACTCGTTCGGCAAATCTGCTTGAGCGCCGGATGTGTGTGTGTAGTACATTCGCGGTAATCGATCGTCAGATTAAAAACCCTGTTCGTTATCAAACCGTTTCTACGACAACAGCCCTCGGTGAACTTGAATCCACTTCTCTCCATCTAACCTCCATCCATCCCCCCCTTCGTTCGCTAATAAAGCCTCGTACCCTGCTGATGGAAAATTGTCAGTTTACCTCAAGCTACGGGGGGCCTGGCAATCAGTCCTTAAAAAAGCAGTGGCAGGTTAACCCGCTGTGCTAGGGGACTTCGGGGACAGGGCCCCACCTCCGCCTGACACGCAGGGGCTCCGCTCAGCAATAAGGGACATGCCTGCCGCACAGTGGAGTGGTTGCCAGCCACTACAGCTTAACCCTTTCACTAGCACACTACAGAAGGTTAACCTTTCACTACCACACTACAGAAGGTTAACCTTTCACCAGCCACTACAGAATAACCCTTTCACTAGCACACTACATAAGGTTAACCTTTCACTACCACACTACAGAAGGTTAACCTTTCACTAGCACACTACAGAAGGTTAACCTTTCACTACCACACTACATAAGGTTAACCTTTCACTACCACACTACAGATGGTTAAGTAAAAATAAGTTTTTAGTTTTTTGTTTTAAAGCCCTATAAATAATATAAACATGTTTAAAATTAATAATATTTACTCATTTTAAGTATGTTTGTGTTTCCAATGCACAATATAACGTTATTATATTAAAAAAGAAATACTCGTTTTCTTGAACAGGAAGTGACATTTTTTTTTATTTTTTCGTATTTCTCGCCCGGGCTAGAAGTGATAGTGCTCTGAGTGCGCGTCACAGTTTGATCGCTGTCTCCGTCACAGCCAATCAGTGCATACGGCGTTGTGCGTTGAAATATGACTATTATGTTGGAATCCGAGCGCGATTTGAAGCGGTCTAGCCAGCAGCGTGAACTTCCGTGAAGAATTTCCATAGCCGCATTTCGCGGAGACGCTCTCTGATTGGCCGACGCCAGTATTTTTTTCCATGGCAGAATTTCACAGAGACGATCTCTGATTGGCCGAATCCAATTTCTAATGTTCCAATTCTAGCTTCTAGCTTGGTTCCTAGGTTGGTCCTAGGTTGGTCGGTGGAGATAGTTGTGTTGTTGTGAGATGCATGCAGCTGTTTGTCTTAGACGAGCGTGCCGTGACTGCAAGTTCTTTAGACTGTTAAGCTTAGGCACTCTTTCAAAGTTGGTTAAGGTTAGAGTTTGTCTTAGAGCATGGCGATAGAACGCCAGGTAGTTTGCAGTCTGTTCGAGCGGAAATGGACAAAGGAATGTACTTGTTGAGTGTTGTGCTAACGTCGCGAGCTCAGCTAACACTTGGCTAACAAGCTATATGGCGGATTATACACGTTTATCAAGCTCTCCTGCCCTGGACGTTTCAACTAAACAGTGAGTCTCTCTCTCTCTCTCTCTCTCTCTCTCTCTCTCTCTCTCTCTCTCTCTCTCTCTCTCTCTGTGCTTAACGTTAACGTTTGTAAATAGTTTTTTTTAGGAGCAGTACTACTGCTGGCCATTCATGAAGCGAGACATTGCTGATTGTTTATTTATTTTATAACACAAGACTATGACTACCAACTGCCTAGCCAGCCGTGTATCAATCTTGGATGCAATAATAACGTTACTTACCACACTGACTATGTCGATGGCTCATTGATTTAACTACTGCAGCTCTCTCGGATTGAAAATACGTGGATTATGGCTTGTTCAATATCGTCTATGTTTGAATGAATGAATGAATGAGAACTTTATTAACAGATTGCAGAATGGGTACAATACAGTACGGCTCAATACACACAATTGTTAAGGGGATGCAGACCAGAGAAAGACGTTTGTCTTGTTTACATCAGGGTCCCAGATTTTCGATTCATATCGATAGTTTAATAGCTAGCCTTGGCTCGTTTAACAATATGCAAAATATGTGTACAGCCCTGTACTCATACTGAAGTTATTCTTGGTATATAATAGGTCTGATTGTGTAACGAATCGATTCCACGTCGCGCTGTGTGTGAGAGAGAGAAGGAGAGAGGGAGAGATCTGCCTGTGTTTGTAGACGGGCGAGTTTTGTTTCTAACTTTTCTATTTATATATTGTGTTTCAAGTTGTGAATTAGAGTCTAGACTATACTTTATTTGACTGGTTGTGTGTTGTTGTAGTAACAGCTGAGCGACTCGTTCATAAGAGCCGATTCATTGCCGTGAGCGTGAGTCGAATCGCTCACGTCTTGCCATGAGTGTTGCGTGGTACTGTACTGTACATGTTTGCATTTTGCTAAATGTTTGGTATAGCGCCCCTAGTGGCGAAGTACCCACCGGCCGCCACTGGTGCTAGTGAAAGGTTAACCTTCTGTAGTGTGCTAGTGAAAGGTTAACCTTCTGTAGTGTGGTAGTGAACGGTTAACCTTCTGTAGTGTGCTAGTGAAAGGGTTAACCCTTTGGTAGTGTGGAAGTGAACGGGGTTAATCTCACGTCAACCTTCCATTGTAGGACCTTCCGTGTGTTCTAGAAACCACTTCACGGTCTTCTCCGCCTCTCTTCCTTTACCGTGTGTTCTAGAAACCACTTCACGGTCTTCTCCGCCTCTCTTCCTTTACCGTGTGTTCTAGAAACCACTTCACGGTCTTCTCCGCCTCTCTTCCTTTACCGTGTGTTCTAGAAACCACTTCACGGTCTTCTCCGCCTCTCTTCCTTTACCGTGTGTTCTAGAAACCACTTCACGGTCTTCTCCGCCTCTCTTCCTTTACCGTGTGTTCTAGAAACCACTTCACGGTCTTCTCCACCTCTCTTGTTTCACCGGTGCTCTCGGAGTGAACG
The DNA here is from genome assembly GCF_963971535.1 of Notolepis coatsorum. Lineage (NCBI taxonomy): Eukaryota > Metazoa > Chordata > Actinopteri > Aulopiformes > Paralepididae > Notolepis > Notolepis coatsorum. The sequence continues at coordinate 186,652,374 of NC_140167.1, forward strand.
GCAGAAAATGCAAAATGGCCTGCAAGAAAGTCCCATCCCTTCGAAACCGTTACCCTTGATGGATGCGGACTCATCAAATTGAACCACTTTTTTGTATCTGTCACGCGTAGCCTACGCTACATTTACGATGCCCCCCCCCCCCCTATATTGATAAAGGCTTTTCTTTCTGCATCCCCATTTCATATAAACAGAAATTCTTGATTGTTTTGATTCTCTCATTCTGTGATTGTACTTCCTCCCAGCAAAGTAGACAATGGCGTCGCGCACAAAGGAAAGCTTTTGAGAATCAATCTCCCCCATCTCCCGTAAGAGCTGTTAATGGGACACTTACAGTATCCCCCCCCCCCCCCATTCACAAGTCTGGGATGGAGATGCACAATAGACAGTAGCGCTTTTACACCTCCCCAATGAACGGGGACCGAACATAGGGACCCGCCTGACTCACTCAAGGCAGGTAGACGGTAATGGAGAAGTGCCTGAAGCGCTCGTTCTCCAGTGCGCTCTTTCACTAAGCATTTCTGATGGCTTCAGAACGGCGTCAGCGGCAGAGTGTCGGAATTGGACAATTTGTGATTCAGATTCACGCCTTCGCGTTATGCAAGAATATTTACATCACAATACGAGCGCGTCATTTAGCCTACATAAGCGGGGGGAAACAACGGATCTCAAATTGGGCACATTTCCATTTGTGTACATTAGCACCGCGGAAGAGTTCACAGTCTGCTCTGCTTTCATTCCCCCTAAGCACAGATCTGGGACCGAGCTCCCCCTTACCCACTCCGTAGGAGGGAGTGACATCAATCTGACCTTAGACCAGCGTCCTGGGGCATTCCGCTCTCGTATCCAGCCATGGCCAGTGTGAGGCTGAGGTATGTAGCTGGCCTGGGTGTCTGAGCCAAGGCAGTCATCTGCTCGCTAATTACATTCCTCCCGCGAACCCCGCTCACTTTGACTCGACCACGTTTGATTTAATGAAGTGAATTAATGAAAGTGAACTGAATTTAGAAACTGTTCTGATGGCGAGGGGATTAGTCAAGCGGCCAGTTTGCTGTTTGTCCCTTCTGCTTTCGTTCTTGATTCTGTCTTATTCTCCCTCCCCACTCGTGTTCAACAATAGCCCGCCTTTTTCTCATCCTAATTATTATTTTTTTTTTATCAGCAATTACACCTAAAGGTCAGTCTGTGGTTTATACAGTACTTTGTGCCTCATGTTCATTAGTTGTGGTCCTGGGGAAGTACTTTCCATATTAGAGGGATCTAATTGCCCCAGTCTTGATTAGAAGCAACTACATTTCAAGTATCAAAGCTGCAACAGTTGATCCAGAAAAAACATGAAGTCGATTCTTTTTGGAATTAAAGCAGCACTATGTAACTTTATAGGATACAAGAGAACATTTATTTTTTTGATCAAATCTCAACGAGAGAAAATTTTTAATTTCCCCAAGCAAGATCATTTTGATTTTCATCCCTCTTGTTCACATTTCTGCTCTAGACATGAGAATGAGATGTTTACACGGTTATAATAGTAAATCCTTTATTTCCTGCAGATTTCATGCCATTGGTCATGCCAGACCAGATGCTCTTGTATGGACAATTCCACTTGGTTTCATGCATCACTGGTTGAGCTCAACTCTGTGACTTAATGAGTTAAATAGTTTTGACTAATTAAGAAGTGATTTTTTTTTTTTTTTACATCAGCAACGTTACATAGTGCAGGTTTAACAAAACAAAAAAAGCAGAGTGAAACTTGAAGATGGAGACCAGCATACACAAAAGCATTGTGGAGACCAGCAATATATATATTATAATTATTGTTTTGTTTAGTAAATTCTCCCATAATGTCTCAGCTTGGTACGTCAGAGTTTAGAGCGCGTGACTCCATGTTTAGGACACGCTCCCTTAAGTAAAGGGAGAGAGAAAGTGGAGGCAATGATGTTTTTAACACCTTTAGTGAAAAGAGAAGTGCAGAGAACGATCAGAGGGCCATAAAGCTTGTATGGGCTGCTCTGCTCGGGTGCAGTTGGAGATAGTAATCCCCAGGAATGCTCCCCTGTGGGCTGTTGTCTGTCACTTAATTAGCCCCCAGTTTTAGCACAACATGCTCCTCAGGTGGATTTGTTTGTGTGTGTGTGTGTGTGTGTGTGTGTGTGTGTGCGTGTGTATGATTGTATGTGTGTGTTGTGTGCGACAGAAAGAGAGAGAGACAGCATTTACATTGTATTTCTCTATGTGTTTTTTCTTTATGTTCCTACACAGTTTATCCCCTCTATATACTTACTTATACACCTGCATATAACCCTTAGTTCTGTATGATAGCATGTACAAATGCTGTACATATATATATTTATTCTCACCACATATATATATATATATATCTATCCACACCTGTCTGTATTTATGTGCACATAGTCCTTTTACATATCTGTAGATACTATATCTATATCTGTATATATCCTACTCTTACTACACTGCTGGCCAGTATGACTACTACCATACTGTCTTTACACCTGTATCACTGTACATATTCATTCTACAACTCTGTACACACATCTGATTAGCACTACACTCAGTAGTACTAATTTCTATATTCTGTACCGAGTTTAATCACCTGTACAATGTATATTGCTGTTGCACTTTACTGCTACATTTGCACTCTGGTTGGATGCCAAACTTATTTTTGTTGTACTGTACGTGCGCTGTATGATGACAATACATTTTTATCTAATCTAAAGTGTATCCTTGCATGTGTAACAGAAGGTGGGAGACTGTAGTGCAAGGTCTCAAATGTCCTAATAATTGCAGTTTAAACAGCTGCTGCTTATAATACACTCATTTGCAAATTGCTCTCAAAAACCCAAACAGATTTTCGTCATCGCAAAGAGATTACATCAAGTCACAAACTCCTTGTAAGCCTACTCAAAGAGAAGCCGGCTAGTCTCGGTCCTCGCTCCACATTTTGTGGAACGAACTTCCCACCACAGCCAGGACAGCCGAAAAACATGAAAATGTTTCCGTTGTCGAACAAAAACACACTTCTTCAATCAATATCTGAAATGATAAAGAAAGAATATATAATAACCTTCGTACTGTCTTTTACTATCATGCACTTTGCTACTAAATAATCTTCCTTGCCTATACTACCTACTATGCTAATTATGTCTTTACTGCTATATGCACTCAAGACTGTAGCACCCACGTTCAACACTGTTTGACGAACAATTACTTAGCTGCCAGAGTTGTACCCTTTCTACTGACCTGTTGTACACTTGTAAATCGCTTTGGATAAAAGCATCAGCTAAATGACTAAATGTAAATGTATGTGTACTACTCCAGCCAGTATATTGAATATTTCTTTTTAACACATGTTTGATCATATACCACACAAGAGTGCATATCATCGATTTTGAAAGATAAACAAAAGCTCAGTTCAGAATGTATTCTCCACCTCCCCCTCCCCCTCCCACACACACACACACACACTTCAAATGAATTGATATTTAGCTTCTTAGGCCCCTGGCTCTAATTTGTGAGCAGGGCTGACCTGACGCTGTGTTGGGATATTCATCGCATCCCGTTTAGTCAATTCATTTAATTATGCCAGTCGGCCCAGGGTGCCAGCTCAGAGCTGCATCTGAATGTTGCTCCCTTAATCTGCATGTATAAACAATGTCAGCCAGAAGAGGACGGCCAGGTCCTTTCCATAATACAGCCACTTAGGCGATATGCATACATTTGACGCGTGCATGCGTGTCTCTGTGTGTATGTATGTATATGCGTTGTGTGCGCACTGACGTGGATATGGAGGGAGGGGAAAAAAGAATAGCAGTCATGTAACTTCGTCAAAGTAAGTTGATCCATGTGTGCCGTATATAAGAGCCTTCCTGCAGCAGCAGAACTCTGTTAATTAGCAGGAAACAGCAGCCGGGTGAGGATGCTGGGGAGAGGAGAGGAGCGTGTAACCATTAAAAGGCTCCCCTAGTACTTTTTAGATGTCATAAAACACATTGCTCTCACACTCATCAGTGACACGTCCCCCCCAGCTCCACCCGCTGTTAGCATGTTGTGTGACATACGTGAGATCATGCGGCCCCCGTCTCCATTTCCTGTGATTTCTGTTATATTCTTGCGAACGTATATAGGCAACATTACATACCACACCGGGATCATATAGTTCAGTAGCATCAGTCGGAGAGATCGATCGGAACGATCCAGGAAGCTGATCGCTGCCCCGTAAACAAGTATCAACATCCTTTCTAAGGTGGTAGCCGCCATCTGTGTGAGGCGGACATCGTGTTAGGTGGTCGAGGGGGGCAAAATGGCGGCGGTGGCTGCCCGTGTTTGGCCCCGCTCCCAAAAGCCTTTAGTGGCTACCGCAACATGGAAGTCGGGGAGAAGGAGGAGAGGAGAGAGAGAGAGAGAGAGAGAGAGAGAGAGAGAGAGAGAGAGAGAGAGAGAGAGAGAGAGAGAGAGAGAGAAAGAAAGAGAGAGAGCGCAAGCTGTGCGTCTGAAAGGGGCCAGACGCGGCTCTCCGTCGGGCTGCAGCTTTTTACACACACAGCTGAGACGTAGTACGTATGTGGATTTTCATGCTAGGAATTCATTATTTAAACAAAACAACAAAACCACGGCAGGGGGTGAAGGCGAAGCAACGAAAAAAATTAAAGAGGAGAATTGGAAGCGACTTGTGCGAACCTGAGATTATGCTCTGTGGCTAAAATATAGTGCAGGAATTTCACTGACTCCTGTCTTTCATGTGGAGGATGAAAACGAGATGTGTTGAACTAAGACGTGCACGGTGTTAACGCACTGATAAACAAACACAACGCCACATGAATACTCAATTAGTGCTTTTGGAGGAAAAAAATGCCTAATGGCAAAAAAGGGCGTGTTTGGAAAGGTTCTGGGTATTGGGTAATGAAAACCCACCGGCTTGGCATCTCTCCACGGCCTCACTCACGCCCTTCCTTCCACTGTTCGCCGGGCATGTGATTCAAGTTCCGGGGAGATTCGACACCGTTCTGTTACACTGATGTGTGTTTAACGGGGAAATTGCGGTAAATAAGAGTTTACGTTGCTGCGAGCGCTGCGTTTGCGATGCCAAGAAGACGAGATTTACACGTCGTCTAATTTGAGACGGGAGACGAAGAGGGAGTCTCTCTCGGAGGGAATGGTTGCTGGATCGGAGGATTTGGGGGGCGGTTTTGTCTCGTGGCCGTGGGATGTCTGTGTTGCACGCAGAGGATCCCACAGCTCTGCCGCGTGGCCGTGTAGAGGAGTTTATAATGGGGGTCATCTTAATCTTTTGGGGTGATTTGCTGCTGTAACACACGCCACACATAAACCACAATGATCACCTTCTCGTGAGAGAAAGACAATGAAAAATCTGAAAAGAAAAATGCGACATTTTAAATCTTTATTTATTCTTAGGGGGAAAAGGGCATTGAGGTTGTCCTCGTTTACATTACATTTAGTGCTGTCGAGATTACTGACATATTAAAACACAAAAGAAAGACAAGGAATATAGCATCACTATAGCATCACTAACGTTAGCATCATTAGAAAGGGAAGAGGGAACGGCCCCAGGCGCTCGTTGGATCCGTCACAGACTTCTGCTGGAAAGAATTCACACACAACTTTCACACAAAAGCCCATTCACTTTGTGTACAATGAAATCTGCCATAGACCTCTTATCTCCTGTATCACTGTACATATTAATACTACAACTCTGTGCATACATCTGATTAGCACTACACTCCGTAGTACTATATAGTACTTTATATATTTAACTTATTTAACTTATAAGTTATTAATATAACTTATTTTCATTGTTCTGTACTTGTGCTGTATGATGACATACATTTGAATCTAATCTAATCTAATCTAATCTTAAATGTTGACATCATTTAGACAGAAACGTACAGTATGTTGATTGTCATAGTTGTGGAGCCAATGTGATTTCTCCCCCACTCGCACTATTACTAATATTCTTGCCTCTATCACCTGAGATTTATTAAGGAAGTACAGAGTATCGGGGAAGATACTCCACTCCTTCTATTCCGGGGCTGTATCCTGGGGCTGAGAGCATCCTGACTATGGGAACATCACTGCCTGGTTTGGAAACTGCACTGCCCAGGACAGGAAGGCCCTACAGAGAGTGGTGCGCTCAGCAGAGCGTACTACGGGTATTGCACTACCACCCCTGCAGGACTTATACAATAGGAGGTGCAAATCCAGAGCCTGCAGAATAATGAAGGACCCTCACCACCCCAACAATAGCCAGTTCAAGCTGCTGCGGTCAGGCAAGAGCCTCCGCATACATGCAGCAAGAACAGAGACTCAGGCTCAGCTTCTTCCCCTGAACACACTCACACACATACCACACATTCTGCACTCGCTCACACACAAACACACCACAGGTCACTTTAATCACATGAGAAGAGGTCACATTAAAGGAAAGAAAAAAGGTCACTTTAAAGGAAAAAACTAAACATAACTGGATGTTTTTGTATAGTAGGATATAGTTAGGATAGCATAATGACATAGGGTATAACTGTATATTGTATAGTAGTGTACATAGGACTAATTTCCTTTTGTATTTTATCTTAGTATTTTTATCATGTCTATTTTATTTCTACTCTATTTTATTCTATTATTATTATTTGTATTCTTTGCACAATCGAAGCAGGCATGGCCACCTTCATTTCACTATGTCTTGTGTATGTATGTGATGAATAAACCTCTTGAATCTTGAATCTTGAATCACTAGTGCAAGGCAAATATGAACATGCACTTCCCAACAAGTCTACCCAATACAACGCTACTCTCTTTCCCGTATTCTCTATATCATTTACAGACTTTGTGTGGACATAAATGACTCCACCGGCTGAGCGAGTTGGATGCAGCAGTGCCACTAGTGCAAAAGTTACTCTAGAGCTCTGCTCAAGATAAATAGTCAATTATAATGTCACTCAACATGAAAGCACATCACATTTAAAGGATGAGGCCAGCGTCGTTTTATTTTCAGAAGTCATAGAACTCCAATGATGAAAAAATAAAAAAGGTAAAACATGCATGACTGTACAAAGTGACAGTGGCTGTGTGGAGTCTGGGCCAAACTAAGATCAGCTGTACAGAAATTACATATGGATATTGGATTTTCTTTTTTTAAATAACCAGTAAAAGTGTAGGATGATGTCCTAGAGGTTTGATGAAACACATGGGTTGAATCTGGCTTTCTGTGTGAGAATTGACTAGCCATATAAGAGGGTGACACCATCTAATATCATAGACACACAACGATGAATATGTTTTGTCCAACCTGGCAACCCCTGAAAGAAGGAACCATGCACTGGGACAGCTAATAGCCGGGTAATGGACAGTTGACTTTGTATTTATCATGCAAATTGGAGCGTAACGCTAAGCTATTGCCCATATCGTAGGTATTCGGGTAGTAGGCTATAGCTATTCAGTGTGAACAATGCAGCCACCCTTTCAGCCCGTGCACACCTGTGTGTAGTGTTGTTGAGTACCATACACATGTTTATAGGGTGCTCCAGGCCGTTCCCATTCACTTTTCAATTGCAAGTCGATTAGGAAGTGGAATGCGTGCACTGTATCCCACTGCTATACAAATGCTTGTAAATGAATGCTTGGGCCATTGGCTCTGGTATTGTCATCGTAGCTTCCTTTCAGCGAGGAAGAGGTTAAAGCACTGCTGGCGCGCCTGTGCTATTGAATCTGTGAGATTTAGTCAGGAATACTATAGCTTTAAGCATAGCATGTACAATAGTGCTGTATATGCCGTACATATACACACATTTATATTTATAGCATATATGTAAATATCTGTCTGAATATACATTTTTATTAAACATATTTTTTTATTCTAATTATTCTATATAACTATGTATACACCTGCATATAACTGTAATATATATATATATCCACATCTGTCTGTGCATACCTGTGTATATAATCCTTTTTACATATCAGTAGATACTATATCTATATCTCACTCTCAGACTCTGTGCTGTGGCTGAGACCCTGATCCACTCATTCGTCACCTCCCGGTTGGACTACTGTAATCGAGTCCTGTTCGGGGTACCCAGCAAAGCCCTGGACAGGCTCCAGTATGTTCAGAACTCAGCTGCCAGGGTTCTCACTCACACCAAGCCCTGGCAGCACATCACCCCCACCCTCATCCATCTCCACTGGCTTCCAGCCAAGTTCCGCATCACCTTCAAACTCCTGCTCCTCACCTACAAATCCCTCCATGCCCTCGCCCCCCGGTACCTGTCTGATCTCCTCCACCAGTACACTCCATCCCGGAACCTACGATCCTCTGATCTAGGTCTCCTCTCCATCCCTCGCACCAGGTTACGGACTTTTGGGGACAGAGCCTTCAGCGTGGCGTCCCCTACCCTCTGGAACTCTCTCCCCCCCGAAGTCCGCAACGCCCCAACCCTGGACACCTTAAAATCCGCTCTAAAAACACACCTCTTCACCAAGGCTTTTCCCCATCAGTTAGTTTAGATTAGATTAGGTCCATTATCCCTTACCTTCCCTCATCCCCTTTCCCCCCCCCCTATTTTTCCTTGCCCTTTTTTTTGTCCTGATTGTGAAGCGACCTTGGGTTCTATGAAAGGCGCTATATAAATTTGATCTATTATTATTATTATTATTATTATTATTATTATTATTATTATTATTATTATTATTATTATTATTATTATTATTATTATTATTATTATTATTATTATTATTATTATTATTATTATTATTATTATTATTATTATTATTATTATTATTATTATTATTATTATTATTATTATATTATTATTATTATTATTATTATTAATATTATTATTATTATTATTATTATTATTATTATTATTATTATTATTATTATTATTATTATTATTATTATTATTATTATTATTATTATTATTATTATTATTATTATTATTATTATTATTATTATTATTATTATTATTATTATTATTATTATTATTATTATTATTATTATTATTATTATTATTATTATTATTATTATTATTATTATTATTATTATTATTATTATTATTATTATTATTATTATTATTATTATTATTATTATTATTATTATTATTATTATTATTATTATTATTATTATTATTATTATTATTATTATTATTATTATTATTATTATTATTATTATTATTATTATTATTATTATTATTATTATTATTATATCTGTACATATCCCTTACTAGTTATACTGCTGGCCAATATGACGTACTACCATACTGTCTTATACCTCTATCACTGTACATATTAATACTACAACTCTGTACATACATCTGATGAGCACTATACTCAGTAGTACTAATTTATATATTTATACCAAGTCAAACCACCTGTACAATGTATATCACTATTGCACTTTAATGTTACATTTGCACTCTGGTTGGATGCCAAACTTATTTTCGTTGTACTGTACTTGTGCTGTATGATGACAATACATTTGAATCTAATCTAATCTAACATTAGGGCTGCTACTTTTTGTTTGCACATCATACCTGCAGAATGTCACATGTTCCCACTGTGATGATGTGCTCAACATCAACATGGAGGCCACTTGGCTCTTCCAGTCAGCCAGATCTTCAGCTCATTTGAAAAAAAATTCAATGTAGGTACAAGATCCCCCTACCTATAGTCTAAAAATACTTTTGTAATATAGTGAAACACATATTTTAGAGCCGAGTAATACAACTGTACTCATTATTGGTCTGATATCACATAAATGGTACGATGACCTAATAACAATACAGCCCGAATATGAACATGGCTGTTGAAACTGGAGAACCAGTCACATTCCTCCTCACATAGTTACTTTACAGTGTAAACTAGAATGGAGCTGATGGTCTAACAGGCAGCACCTGTGAGGCGGCCTAAAGACTGGACATCTCTTGTGCTCCTTCTCTCTTGACCCTCTTCTCCTCTCCTGTTGTTTTCCCAGGCCATGGACTGGACATTTCACTGAACACCGGGTCTGTTTCCTTTTGGTTCAATTTAGATTATTTAAAGAAAATTATTTTGTTAACTTCGGGCGACAGTGGCTCAGGGGGTAGAGCGGTCATCCGGTAATCAGAATGTCCCTGTTTCGATTCCCTGACACTTAACCCCTAACTGCTCCCGGTGAGCAGGTGGGCACCTTGCATGTTCGCCTCTGCCCGTGAATGTGAGGCATAAATTGTAAAGAGCTTTGGATGAAAGCGCTATATAAATGCAGTCTATTTACTTACTTACTTACTTACGCCTTTTACCCCGTTTGGGGCATAGGCCGTCAACAAGGGTTCTCCAAGCATCCCGATCCTGAGCCAACCTCTCAAGCTGGCCCCAGGTGTGTCCCATCTTCTTGGCATCATCTTCCAAGTCTCTGCGCCAGGTGTTTCGTGGTCGGCCTCTCTTTCTTTTCCCTTGGGGGTTCCACCTGAGAGATTGTCTTGTGATGCTCAGGGATGGTTTACGGAGTGTATGGCCAATCCATCTCCAACGCCGTTGGAGAATCTCTTTCTCTGCTGGCTGTTGTTGTGTTCGTTGCCACAGGTCTTTATTGCTGATGGTGTTAGGCCAGCGAATCTGGAGGATTCGGCGCAGACAGGTGTTTAGGAAAACTTGTAATTTATTGGTTGTTGTGACAGTGGTCCTCCAGGTCTCAGCGCCATAGAGTAGGACTGACTTCACGTTGGTGTTAAATATCCTGATCTTGGTTGTGATGGAAATGTCTCTTGAGCTCCAGATGTTTTTTAGTTGGAGAAAGGCTCCTCTGGCCTTGCCAAACCTGGCTCTCACATCAGCATCTGTTCCACCTTGCTTGTTAACCATGCTGCCCAGGTAGGTGAAGTTGTCTACCTCTTCCAACGCTTCTCCTTCCAGAATGATGGGTGATGTGTTGTCAGAATTGATTCTCATGACCTTGCTCTTCCCTCTGTGGATGTTAAGCCCAAGCCGAGTAGAGTTGTCAGCGATGGTACTGGTCTTTTCCTGCATCTGCTGCTGGGTGTGAGAGAGAAGGGCCAGGTCATCTGCAAAGTCGAGGTCTTCTAACTGCGTCCATAATGTCCATTGTATGCCATTTCGTTTCTCTGCCGTGGATTGCTTCATGACCCAGTCTATTGCCAGCAGGAACAGAAATGGTGACAACAAACAGCCCTGTCTCACTCCAGTTTTTATCTGGAAGGCGTCGGTGGGTTGACTGCCATGAATTACCCTGCAGGTCATCCCCTCATAGGAGTTCCTGATGATATTTCTGTACTTCTCTGGCACTCCGTAGTGTCTGAGTAGCTTCCAGAGGGTCTCTCTATTTACGCTGTCGAAAGCCTTTTCATAGTCAATGAAATTAATGAATAGGGGTGAATTCCACTCTAATGACTGCTCCAGTATTATCCGCAGTGTTGCAATCTGGTCTGTGCAGGATCTGTTTTTGCGGAAGCCCGCCTGGTGGTCTCGTAGCTGTGGGTCGACTGCGTCCTTCATCCGGTCCAGTAAAATCCTGTTGAATACTTTTCCTGGGATGGAGAGTAATGTGATCCCTCTGTAGTTTGCACATTGGCTCAGATCTCCTTTCTTCGGTATTTTGACGAGGTAGCCCTCCTTCCATTCTGATGGGATGTGTTCTTCTTCCCATATCTTCTTGAAGAGAGGATGGAGCATCTCTTCCATCGTCTCTATATCGGCCTTCAGTGCTTCTGCCGGAATACCGTCGGGTCCTGCAGTCTTGCCGTTCCTCAGCTTCTTGATGGCTTTGCGGATCTCTTCTTTTGTTGGCACGCTGCAGTCTATCAGCAGATCCCTGTCAGCTTGGTGGATGTCTGGTGGGTCCTGTGGTGCTGGTCTGTTTAGCAGTTCCTCAAAATGTTCTACCCATCTTTCCTTTTGTCTTTCCTCTCCGATGATTGGCTGTCCATCTTTGTCCTTAACTGGTCTTTCTGGTTTACTAAACCAGTCTATTTACCATTTACAATTATTGGTGTGTTGGTCCACTATTTGTTATGGTCTTGACAGGCCACGGCAAGGACAAATAACACAGATATGCATTTTCTCCACATTTAACTATCAGCGGGAAATGGCCAACTGTATGGAACATCATTGTGTATGGAACACAGTTAGTTTACATTACTGATTGATTGATTAAAAACTTTATTAACAGATTGCAGAATGGGTACAGTATACAGCTCAATACATACAAT
>NC_140167.1:186672103-186692103 GCF_963971535.1 Notolepis coatsorum
ACAGTCTTGAGTGCATAGTAGTATGGGGGGGGGCGACAGTGGCTCAGGAGGTAGAGCAGTCGTCTGGCAATCCGGAGGTTCCCGGTTTGATTCCCGCTCCTCCCGGGCAGCGTGTCGATGTGTCCTTGAGCAAGACACTTAACCCCTAATTGCTCCCGATGAGCAGGTTGGCACCTTGCATGGTTGCCTCCGCCATCGGTGTGTGAATGTGTGAGTGAATGTGTGAATGAATGGGTAAAATGTGAGTAACGAATTGTAAAGCGCTTGGGATAAAAGCGATATATAAAAAAGCAGCCCTTTAGACATATTAGCATAGTAGGTACTAGGTAGTAGTATAGACATAGTAGCATAGTAGGTTGTAGTATAGGCAAGGTAGATTCCTTAGTAGCAATAAAAGTTAAATACACATCGTCAGTCCAGAGATACAGCCCTTAACAACAGCACATGCTCCAGCTTCCGGCTTTCCAGGGGCGGGCGTCAATGCTTGCCACTCCTACCAAACACACTCTGTTTACATGGCGAGAGAGAGTGGGAAGTCGATCGAGAGAGACGGTCACGGCTAACGCAGACAGGGCTCAAAAGCAGAGGCACAGACAGGCAGGTGAGATCAGCTGAAGCCCAGCGGTGGGGGTATTTAAGTTGGTTGGTCCTCGCTGACGGAGAGGCAGGGCCGGACTGGGGAAATAATTCATACCGCAACTCGAAACTGGCCCCTGTAAATGTCCGAACACAACCCCCTCCAATGTACAGTAAATTACCAAGTATGGTCTTGTCAATAATCCAATGTACAGTTTTGTTTGTACAGTTGTACAGTGTCCCCCACCCACCCCTCCTACCCAACCCCCCCCCCACTCTTACCCAACCCCCCCCCCCACCCACCCAACCACCTCCAATGTACAGTCCCCCCCCACCCCCACCTACCCAATCCAATGTACAGTTTCTACGTCAAATGTATATACTCTTTTTTTCTGGACTCTTTTTGTATCACAAACAGTACTGTAATTGCAAATCTGGTATGTCATAAATGTATAGATGTAGCAGTACTGTCTATCTGTATGTCATGTATGTCATATATGTTACGATGAATTGAAAATGGGGGACCCTGATGTAAACAAGACGAAAGTCTTTCTCTGGTCTGCATCCCCTTAACAATTGTATGTATTGAGCTGTACTGTACTGTACCCATTCTGCAATCTGTTAATAAAGTTTTCAATCAATCAATCAATCAATATAGCGCGAGATATAGCCCCTATCAGGCCACTTTTTAAGCGGGGGTCTGGGGGTCCCCCACCCGGATTTTTTTTGTTACAAAGACTTTATTTCCTGCATTCTGGTGAATTTTAGTGCATGTGAATCACAAACTAATGAGCCAACAAGTACTGTTATGAACCTCAAATAAAACTGTTGTGGCACTAGCAATGCTACTCTCTCCACCTTCAAAAAGAAAAAAGCAAGAGCACAACATATTTTTCTATTTACTATTATAATACAGTTAACCACTCTCTCCACCTATTCAAACAGAGCAAGAGCACAATACCACATTCACTTTACTGATGCACTACCCATCAACAGTTAAAATAGCCCTTTACACAAACATTAAATAACAGACCTTTCATTACAATACTATAATAACAGTAGCCACTGCCAGAATAGTGACACATGTATCGCGTGTGGTGAGCACACGCATGCATGCACAACAAAGACAGAAGATTGCGTTGTCTCAATCATTTTAACTATAAAATGAGCTCAAAGTATGACCTCACTGACTGAAAATGCGAACAAAAAGCATCAATTGTCAAATAATATTGATCACATTAACTAGACTAGATGTTTTTGAGGAAATTAGAAAGGGAACAACAACTTAACCCTTGTGTCTGATCAGATTCTTATTTTTTTGATAACTTTGCAGTGATTATGTTTGTAGACAATGTGGCAAAGGTGTGTAATCTTTAAATTATCTTGGAATTATTTTGACTTTCTCTTTCATAAATTGTTTATTCAACTTCAGCCCCAATCATACCCACCACATATTGTTTTTTGTAATGTCAGATTTAACAACTCCTTTCAGAAAAGTGGGAGTGTGCCATCTGCCATTCCATTCGCCGCCTCCGCTGTCAATCAGTTGTATCGCCTGGTCCCGCCTCCACCAATCACAAGCGGCAGCACGGCTCCATTGTGTGTGTGTGATCCGCGTGAGGGAGAGAGGCGTGATTTTTTTCCGTAGCCGCATTTCTCGGAGACGCTCTCTGATTGGCCGACGCCTGTTTCTACACTGGTTCTGTTTCATGCTAGCTTCCGCTCAGCATCATAATGCATATATCTCGCTTCAGTGGATATGCACTGAATACATTTCAAAATGTACCTTTACATACCAACATCCGTCTGACCACACCCCCATCTGCTGCCTACATAAGCAGGGGTGGGGCCACACACTCATCTCCTTCTCAAATTTCATCCACAATATAGTGCCTGTATACCAATCACTTGGCGAGGAAGAAAGTATTAGCTGGAGAAAGGAAAACAGAAGAACAAGGAGATACGTTGACATTATATCTTTATTTTCTCTCTCACTATTTTCGAGAAAATACGGCGATATTGTCTTCGTCACTGGAGTGTCTGGAAGATGATGATCATTCTGACCTAGGCTCCACCGGCTTTTTCGTATTAGGGGCTCGCGCTGCTGACATGCTCCCCAACTGCAGTCCTCCTTGCTGCGGCTGGATGGGTTTGGCCCTCCGGCCATACAGCTGGACTGTGGGAAGCACCGGCTGTTGTGAGAAAGCGGTCGCTTCCAGGGTGGGGTAAGTACTGTTTTGCTTGCGAGCACTGGTTGTCGGTTTATGCTATGGGGGTTAGCTGACAATTTTACGAACGCCGACTCCAGACTCGGGTCCTCTGCTCGGCTTTTTAAGCGGCGGACGGAGGATCTTGGTCTGACGCCCATGACGGTCAACCTAGTGGGCCGCGACCGGGACCTGGTGAACCCAGGATTCCCTGGATAAGCGGATGCTTCTCTGTCCCGTGCAGGCCCCATCTTTCACATAAATGTGGAAGTACACCCTAATGAGGAAATGTGGGCATAGGATCTTCTTTATCGGGAGTTCCATGCTCAAAGTCGGCTGCAGCCCGGATGGGAATTGTGCTGGTTCCGCTGTATGTCTGGTAAATCACAGTTGAAAACTGTGTTTGACATTTCTTTTTTTCTTCCCTCTTAGGATGGGGAGGGACTTGGACAGCGGCATGTCTGAAGTGTGGCTTGTTATGTCGTTGTGTACAGTTCAGGTGATAGCTGCTTAGCTGGCGTGCTAGTTGTGGCCTACTGTGTTAGCCAGTCAGCTGTTAGCTGCGGCGCTAGCTCATTGTGTTCACCAGGCTAGTAAACGTTAGCTTGTTGCTATCAGTCGGACGGCTGTTAGCTTAATGCTACACTGTTGAAAAGTTACTGTGACTATAACATGCCTTAAACACTCTGACTACGACGTCATCTTTGACAGAGGATGTTAGTCGACCCTACACCCGGATGTCAGTGCCAGCGAGGACTTCGTCAACATGGAGAACGGCGGCTGGGTGGCGTTGCGGACATACCCTCGTCACCGGCGCAAGAGATGCTGGGTTCAACTCGGTGTCCCGTTAGCCAGTGTTACTGTTCTCTTGGCCTGCGTTCAGGGTGAAGGTAGGAGTCCTCCAGACTTTAAACACTTCTTCTTTTCTTCCCTTCTAAATGTTTTGTAATAACGATGTTTCCAAAACATTTGTTGCTGCAATACATTGAGGATACGACGCGTGTTGTGGGTGAATTGTCTTGTCACTGGTATAGCTTCTCTCTGTAGTAAATCTGCGTTGTTTTTTACGTGTGTAAAAATGAACTGGTTTGGTTGTGATGAGAACATGTGTGTTCATGTAACGTGGTACCATGGGTGAACTCACAACTAAGAGGGTTAATTAAACCTGTAAAGCTATGCTTAGTGACATGTGATTGAGGAATGAATCTTTTTCTCAGCCTGTGATGACAATGAACAGTATGTTCACACATTAACAGAGGTGCCTGTTCGCCTTGGTCGTATCAGGGGTAAGATAGGAGGGGTGACCCCCCGGTTCCCTGGGGCTTCCCCCCCCTCCTCTCAGACATGTTTGGTTACAATATATTGTGTCACTGTGTTTGTGGGGATACGATGTAACCCTCAGCTTAATTGCTGGGGTTGTGCTTTCCGCTTGAGAAACTATTTTTTCCTAAAGAAAAGGTTGTTTGGTCACTTATCATGTGTGCTTAGCAAGGCCTGTGGCCAATACATAATCGAGGACTTCTGTCTTCTCTCGTTATGAAAAACGGCGTTCCTCTGTAGTAGCAGTGTACTGTGCCATTTTTTGTTGTGATGAAGGGTTGTGTGTGTCTTGTGATCTACAACTGGGTTAGGTTTGGCCCACAGAAGCACATGTGTAAGTCTGGACCGGGGCTCTTAAAGGGGCCCTCTCTGTTCTGTGTTTTTCCTTAGTAAAACTCAGGTAGCAGGTTATCACATGAGCTATGTGAGGCTGTTCGATGCTTCATGTAGCAGGCTATGACTGTGTCATGCTCTACTTGTCATTACATCGTATCATGGGTGAGGGGTCATAAAGGGGTGAACTGGTAATCCTTTCCTCCCCTTTTCTGATTGGTCAGGGGTTAAAACCTCCTGTCCTTCAAGGTTCCTGTCACGTTGCTGTTCGGCACGTTACAGGGTAAGAGGGGGGGGGGTTCCTGGTCCCACGCCCTGGAAGATTGGGCGTGTGCACCGCGGAAATTCCCCCGCCATAGAGTACGTCACTGAGCGCGTCTCTAGTGGTAAGACTTCCGTGGGTTGTTCAGGTCCATGTTATGGATCTGTTTCAGGGAGCTGTCAGAGCTCCTCCTCACGAAGCTCCTCCTCAGAGAGAAGTGCCTTCTGTGAGTTCGGACTCTCCTTCCCAGTGAAGAAGCCTCCTCAGAGTTCAGAGCTTCCTCCTCAGATTGTCAAGGTGAGTAGAACTTCAAAAAAGGAGTTCTGCTCTATTGTGTGTGTATTCGATTAAATTCGATTATGGAGTGTGTATTGGTTCAGTGCCTCCTCCTCGGAGAGCCCTAACCCAAGTGTTACATAGCTCAATGTTGCAATATATTCTTTTCAATCTATACAGCTCGCGTGGGAAGTCTCTCTGGGGATTTCCGTCTCCTTCCTGTGGCGAGGGTGGCGGGATGTAAAAATGTAAACAATTTTTACCCTCAGCTGCGTCACTTGGGATTCATGTCAGTCTGTGTTTCTTTCTTTTTTAAATAAAAAGAGGAAGGAACATGAAGCACGACGGCTCCGTGTCGTTCTCCCAGGCGACTTGGAGGAACAATGTCTGGTGTCTTTCTAGACTATCCATTGATGTGTTTGGGTCTCGACACGTACATAGTGCTGGCTCGGGGTGTTTCTGTTAAGAATCACGCAGGGGGCTAAGTGCGCCTTGGTTGCTCGTTATTAAAACAACGTTTTTATAGGGCAACTGGGATGGAGTTTTGTCTCTTCCGAGCGCCAGTTTACTAGGTTGTCTCGATGAATTCTCGTTCATATCTGGGGGATGTTAACGGAATAGATCAGAACATAGGTGGAGGGGTCTCACGCCCTTGGGGTGGGCCACTGAGCGTGGTACAAATGGGACCGTCTGGGTGGCGCCCTCTTTTCATGTTTTAGATCAACACGCATACCTACCCCCTCTTCTGGAGTGGGCATGTCGGCGTGGTTAGGGCACAGGACTGGTTCTGGTTGCGCTGGTCCAGGTCAGTTAACCCGTTGTCCGCCGGGGATGCAGATCTGCTGTTCTGGTACCCTGAGGGACTTGTGCTTTTTTCGGGGGGAAAAATGCCGGGTCGGCCCGGGTGTCACAGGGTTAGGCGTTATGGAGACCCTTTGTTGGGTACATGTTGTACTCTGCACTATCGTAATGGCTTACGGCCATACCAACCTGAACACACCCGATCTCGTCCAATCTCGGAAGCTAAGCAGGTTCGGTCCTGGTTAGTACTTGGATGGGAGACCGCCTGGGAATACCAAGTGCAGTAAGCTTAGGGCTGGTTCTCCATTCTTTTTGCTCCTCTCTCACGCGTGGCGAAGAGGGGGCTGTTGGGGTGGTCTTTTGGACCTCCTCTGGTAACCCTGTGTGCTTCCCGAGCCGCCGGGCCCGGTCCGAAGTGATGTTTCGTCAACCCATAGGCCTGGAATAACCCTTTTTTGAAAACTGAAACACTTGTACTGCGGTATAGCCAGTGTATACCCGCAGGTGTGATTTTGGAGTTTTTTCTTGAGGGGTTATAGGAACAACCACCGCATGTGGTACCAAGAGGGTGGTTGATTCCCTGGTGTGTTGGAGCAGAGTCAACTCCCGGGTTACCCGGTTGAGTGTGCCCCTGCACGTTCATGACGTCTGCCAATCGTGTCAGCCTTCTCTGCCTCGACCCCTCTGGGTCGGGGTTTTTTGGTGGAGGCTTTGTCATGGTGCGCAACAATGCCAGCATACGCCCCTTCCGCCGGGGTGCTGTTTTCCCCTTTGGCGCCTGTCTCGCCCGCAGTGCACCAGGCTCGGGTCTACAGCCTGTTGCCTGGTTTTCCCCGGTGCGCTGCCTGCTTCGATTGGTTAACCTTGAGTGCTTACGGCCATGCTGACTGCCTGTGTTGCAGGGTCAGTGTGCCAGGCGGCGTACTAATGGGGGGAAAGGGCCCGCTCTTGGAGGGGCCCTGTCCGAATACGCTGGCGATGTGGGGGGCGGTGTCACTAAGTGACCGCGTGGTGGGGTCTTGATGCCTGGCGTCATTGACCTCTCCGGGCCCCCCTTTTTCCGGGGGATCCAGTCCCTTCAGTGGGTCTGGGTCTTCCTTCGCGCTCCGCTGCTACGGCCTTGCCATGGGGTTGAGTTTGCTCTTGGCCCCCGTGATTTTGGGGGCAGTAATGAGGTTTGTTCCTTCCGTTTGTTCCCTGGTGGCATGCAGGTTGTGCGTGTGCGTAGTCGTGGGGTCAAGCCACGGTCTGCTCACCCTGTGCGTTGAGTTGCTCGAGTTCCTCTTTGCACGGTCGGATCTGTCTCCCTTCCGTCCTCCAATAGGGAGGGTATCCCTCCATTAGGGAGGGTCGGGGGGCTCGGTCCTCCCCGGTTCTGATGGTTGTGGGGGGCCTCAGTGGGGTACATTTGTCGAGCATCAGCTCCCGCTCAGCTCCTGCTATGCATTATGATGCTGAGCAGAAGCTAGCATGAAACAGAACGTAAGGTTATGTATATAACCAAGTTCTGTGAATGCTAGTGACGCTCAGCATCTAGGCGCCACTGCGGCCCTTGATCTTTCATTGTGGTGAAATTTGTTGGGAAGGAGATGAGTGTGTGGCCCCACCCCTGCTTATGTAAGCAGCAGATGGGGGTGTGGTCAGACGGATGTTGGTATGTAAAGGTACATTTTGAAATGTATTCAGTGCATATCCACTGAAGCGGGATATATGCATTATGATGCGAGCGTCACTAGCATTCACAGAACTTGGTTATATACATAACCTTACGTTAAGCTTAGGCACTCTTTCGAAGTTGGTTATGGTTAGAGTTTGTCTTAGAGCGTGACGGCAAGTTCTTTCGATGGTTAAGCTTAGGCACTCTTTCGAAGTTGGTTAAGGTTAGAGTTTGTCTTAGAACATGGCGATAGAACGCCAGGTAGTTTGCAGGCTGTTTGACGTGGAAATGGGCAAAGACACAGCTTGTCACACGATTGGGCCAACGCGTCAGTGGCCAATCAGAGAGCGTCAGTCAGTGCCAATCTGAGAGCGTCTCCGAGAAATGCGGCTACGGAAAAAAATCACGCGGGAGAGAGAGTCAGATAGTTCTCCAACTCTCTCGCAGACAGTGAAATCCTGGTTGTTCCCCACCCACCTAGGTTATCTAACTATTGCGCCGCGCCGCCGCCACAACTAGAAACAATGGCCTGGCAATTTTTTTTTAAAATAATAATTAAAAAAAGATATATATATATATCTGTGCAGGCCAGGCCACGGGAAAACTCCCGGTGCTCCCGACGGCCAGTCCGGGCCTGCGGAGAGGCGCAACAAACATTGGTATTTGTTCATTTTTAAGGCCCTTACTGGTAAGCTACCTCTTTATGCTACGTCATTATTGGAATGGAATTTTTGAACCTATGGAACCCGTTCTATTAACTGGCTGGTCCTTAAGGTCCCAGAGTTTGCTCAGAACAGGGTAAATCTGCATTTAGCTACGATGCCCCTCTAGCTCATGGAATGAACTCCAACAGTCCTTAAAGCTTTCTTAAAGATTCTCCCCTCTGTTGCAGAGTTTAAGACCTTGATCTGCAACCTTTGTCAATCAAGTTGTATGTGTTTTAATTGATTGTTATCCTTACGTATGATTATGATCCTTACTTACCTATGATTTTATATGCGGTGTGATTTGATATGCTTTTTTTTTGCTTAACTCTGTATGTAAACTCGACCTGACTGTACATTTTTTTATCCACTTTTTTTGATCCACTTTTTCTCCCCATTTTCTATCTTTCTCCCATCCCAACTTCGTATTTCCAATTCTTCCCTCCCCTGTCTTGAACGTTGCTAGACTATGCCTCCCACTGGTCGGCTGTAGTGAGGATAGAAGCCTTGCATCACCTGTCCCCTCTGGTACACGATGAGGCAGCCTGTCGCATCTTTTCACCGCAGCAGCTCGAACTCTCAGTGTCGAGGAGTAACGCGTGGGAGGCTCACGCTGCCCCCGCTACTTCCTGCTTCCGCCGCACCGGCGTCACCCAACCGACCTGTAGGAGTCGCTGTCCACAACGTCCGATTCCCACCCACCGGCTTTCCCACCCTCTAACACTGCCAATTGTGTTAGTATGAGGGCCGGCCAAGCCGGTAGCAACGTCGAGAGCTGGGCTCGATACCAGCATCTCCTGCGTTAGTGGCGAGCGCCTTGCCCACTGCAACGTTCAGCTGCCCTGGTAAATTAGTTTTAATGTCGCTCGGTGGCACGAGCTCTCCGCCTTCCATCCTCGGATCGGCGTGAGACGCCCGTCATTAAATGGAACATGTTGTTTATACGGCCGCCTCAGAGCGAGAGATAAATAACTCGGACACATAAACAGACACATCGACGCAAAAGGAAGCGAAAATCAAAAAGCGTTCTAAAAGCAAGCGGTTATTTTGAATGTGTTTCTCTTTTTCTTTTTTCTTTGGCTGCATCCAGAGACCATTAGAGCAGGTGGCGAGAGGGAAGTAGGGAGGGAGGTGATGAAAGCTCGCTCAGGGTTTTCGTCAGTGGCGAGGCGGATCAATGGGTTTCATCTGAGATATGACCGATTGATCCAGACCTTATAATGACCACACTGATCTAAGTCCACGCTGATTTATCTGCTATATTTATTTATTTATTTTCTCTATGGTTTTTAAAAAGTTGGTGACGCTGAAACGGAACCACGTCCGCTCTAACGAACAGATGAATCGAACCGTACCTGTTGGCCCGGGCCCGTCAAACGCTGAACATTCGTTCCTATCAATAATGCATGTTTCAACTTTTTTTTTTTTACAGAATGGTCGAAGGGCTGAGGGTAAACTGAGGTGAGGTTGAGAGTAAAGCCGGTAGTTTCACTGTGTGTTAATCAAGCAGCTCAGGGCCATTAGCGCTAATGAGGACTGTTCCTCAGGTTGGCTGGGCATTAGCAATCAATACGATTGTGGGACTAAACACACACACGGGCACCCGTCTCTTTGTGTGGTTGTTTGTGTTTGAGTGTGTGTGTGTGTGTGTGTGTGCATGCACGCTCTTGTGTATTTGCATGCCCGCACATGCATGCATGCACCTGTGTGTGTGCGCACACATACACACACACACACACACACACACACACACACACACACACACACACACGCACGCACGCACGCACGCACACACACACACACACACACACACACACACACACACACACAGCGATCTCTAGTTAATGAAGCACAGAGGAGCATTAGTAATCAGATCAGGTGTAAAACACACCAACGAATGCCGAGAGAAACAGTGAATTGGAACTCTGGAGCGAAGCTTCTGAGCCTTGTATTGATCTGTGTTCCGATTCTGCACATTCACAAATCTACACCTCTCTCTACCTAACATAATCTACTCCCCTGACTCTGTGGATGAGGACTGTGTGTGTGTGTGTGTTAGTATGCAGTAGTAGTACAGTCACGCGTGTTACCTCAGGCTCTGTGGAAAAAGGTTGAGCTACTCTGCTTATTAACGGCCGGGTCACAGGCTTAGCTTCTCACTTCTGATGGCTCAGCCACAAACCCCTCGTTAATATGTTTCTCTACCTACTTCATTCTCTTTTTTCCCCTCTCCATGAAGAATGTGTGTGTGTGTGTGTGTGTGTGTGTGTGTGTGTGTGTGTGTGTAGGTGTGTGTGTGTAGGTGTGTGTGTGTGTGTGTGTGTGTCTGTGCGTGCGTGCGTGCGTGCGTGCGTGCGTGTGTGTGTGTGTGTGTGTGTGTGTGTGTGTGTGTGTGTGTGTGCGTGCGTGCGTGCGTGCGTGCGTGTGTGTGTGTGTGTGTGTGTGTGTGTGTGTGTGCGTGCGTGCGTGTGTGTGTGTGCGTGTGTGTGCGTGCGTGCGTGCGTGTGTGTGTGTGTGTGTGTGTGTGTGTGTGTGTGTGTGCGTGCGTGCGTGTGTGTGTGTGCGTGTGTGTGTGTGTGTGTGTGTGTGTGTGTGTGTGTGTGTGCGTGCGTGCGTGTGTGTGTGTGCGTGTGTGTGTGTGTGTGTGTGTGTGTGTGTGTGTGTGTGAGAGGCTAAGTAATCTGTCAGTGTTGGGAGTTAGCCTGGCTTAGTCTGCTATTATGTGTGTTTTAAAGAGGATTTATCCAATTGTTAATGCCACAGAAAGTATTCACCAATGGAAAATCATTGGGGCCAATACCTGACAGCATTAGTAGTGCGATGACGCTGAAAATGGCTTTCCCAAATGCTGAGTGAATGAAAATATGAGTTTAATGTGTGTGTGTATATGTTTGTCTGTGTGTGTGTGTGTGTGTGTGTGTGTGTGTGTGTGTGTCTGTGTGTGTGTGTGTGTGTGTGTGTGTGTGTCTGTGTGGGGGGTATGGGAGTATGATTTTGAATGAATTGTGTTCAGGAAAATAGACTCAAATTATCGAAATAAAACTTGATATTTTTGGAAATAATATTTAAATTACTTTCTAATTGCCAATACAGGCAGACACATAGATGAAATCAAGTAAAATATAGTGTTGTATGCATGCTTGAGGAAGACCGGTAAGGTTGAAACGTCGCATCTACTGCCTTTTTTTGTCTATTAAATCACCTTGGAACTACAAGTGAGTTGTTCTTGTATTACTGTTTTTACAGTTTGGCTCAGCACCAACAAACGGAGGATGTGCGTTATTTATTTGATCAAATAGAATATAAACATAGCCCTATTTCACTCCTGTGGGAGGAGATCCAGTAAGGTCTATTCAAATAGAACCATATCATAATCACTTGTTGAAATGTTTTGTATTAGCTATAGAAAATTTTAAACCTCATTAAACCATCCAGTATTATAAATTAATGTAATTATGAAGTATATGTAACCACTGCTTAGAATGGAACCCTTGAGGTTTCTCTTACGGGAGCTTTTCAGTTGCAAATCTGAGGCAGATGGGCCCTTCTTACGCTCAATTATGGGATATTATCATGTGTGTATACAGTATGCGTTCTATTTCAAAGTGCGACTGTTCTCCATACAACAGTGGGCCTTGTTTCCTCTGTCAAACCCCACCACCCCCGTCCTCTACCCTCCTCCACACCACCACCACCTCCACACCCCCCTAGGGAGCCCAACCCTCTGCTTACCAATTCTCACCTACTTCTTTTTTTCTGTAGCGTGCGTTTTCAAATGTCACAACATTCACATGTGTAACACTTTACCTCAATTTGATGTGTGAGATGTGGTTGAACGCGAACCTCCCCAAAACAAACCCCAAACAAAACTAGGGGGAGGAAAAAAATTAAATAAAAACTGCCAAAACCGAAACCCCTGGTACACGCGTCCTCCGCAGAGCCGCTGTAAACATCCCCTTCCCCCACTAAATGATAGGCGTTCTTTTAAAGAACAAGGGGGAATCAAAAGAGAAGTCTTTTTTTCCTCTCTCTCTCTCTCTCTCTCTCTCTCTCTCTCTCTCTCTCTCTCTCTCTCTCTCTCTCTCTCTCTCTCTCTCTCTCTCTTCTTTC
Organism: Notolepis coatsorum; assembly: GCF_963971535.1. Classification (NCBI taxonomy): domain Eukaryota; kingdom Metazoa; phylum Chordata; class Actinopteri; order Aulopiformes; family Paralepididae; genus Notolepis; species Notolepis coatsorum. Next base: position 186,684,350 of record NC_140167.1, read on the forward strand.
TCTCCTCCTCCTCCTCCTCCTCCTCCTCCTCCTCCTCCTCCTCCTCCTCCCCTCCCACCATCCCCATAACAGGTGAGCTCTGTCACTCGGCCCCTGTCTTCTCATTGTTTGGTATTTATCCCTTTTCCTAAACTCTATCCATCACAGAGCCCCGTGTTTCCTGTGGGTTTATAATGGCAGAGGTATGCATGGAGAGAGGAACAATAGTCACCTCCTCACCGTGGCCCTCTGTCCCCCTGGGAGAATCCTCATCTTTGGGATTGTCATGCAATGAGTGGCCCCCTGAAACAAAGGGCCCTGTTGGGCCTCAGCCACTCTGGGGCTCCCCAGGACCACAGCATTGTTTTGGGGATCCCTGGGAGAGTTTGTGCACACGGTCCCACCTTAACTCCCCGCCTCTAACTCAGCGCTCGCATGTTCTAAGACTTGCACTGAGCGGCGTTGCATGTTCGCGTACCCTCGCAGAGAAAACACCCTCTACGCTGCGTTCTGAGAAACGTGTTCGTCTTATACTCGGGAGTGAGCGGGCGCATTATGCACGCGTGTCTCACGCCGGCCTGCAGGGATGTGACCTCGTACGATAGCCTACACCGTGTCAGCAGTGATGGATGACAGGGGTCATCTATGGCTTAAACCTTAGCAGGAGAGTGACCGTCATTGCCTCCTCCATCTCTGCCTCATATTGTCCTTGTCCGCGGTGACAATAGGCCACCAGCGGCTCTGACACTCATCACCTGTTAGCCAGAGTCATTCATATGAAAGCCCCATGCGGGCCTGTTCTCCGGCGCGAGAGGGGACGGGCCTGTCACGGGGCGTGGGTGTGGATTTGGACAATTGCCGCGTGACACACAAGACATGGTGGTAGGAGAGGACCATTCAGCATCCCAGCGGGACATGGTGAATATAAAGGGGATGGGAGTAGTTAGATTAGGGAATATTATTGTATTATTGCAAGGGAAGACTTGATTTATTTTGTATTGCCTTAAAGTTGAGATGGAATGAAGATGCGATTTTAACACGTTTAGATCACTTCCCCCGGTCATACCTTATGTAACAATATGCCAAATGAAATACAAATAATCCACGTTGTCTCATTCTTACATCAAAATCTAATCATGTCTTCTGCGAGTAAAACAAAATACGACGTGTGCCTAGGTAGGCTTGTAGCAACCGATTTCAACCAATAATATGACAACATATTTTGAATACGCTCCCCCTCCCAAGCTAGTTAGCCTTGTCGCCTCGGCAGCAAAGTGACGCTTGATTCGGCTGGGCTAAAGAAATAAGATAAGATAAGATAAGATATTCCTTTATTGATCCCCTTGGGGAAATTCAGGGGGAAATACTGCTATGTGTCCACTGGCCATTTCAAATTTTATAGCAGCCTAAATATTCCACTTAGAAAAACAAAACTGCTTAGCAAGCTCATCCTTGTTGTAACCAAGATATTAGCTGAAAAACCATTTACTTCATAAATGGTAAATTGCTGCATTTATATAGCGCCTTTATCCAAAGCGCTTTACAATTTGTTCCTCACAATTTACCCATTCAGTTAAGTGTCTTGTTCAAGGACACTTTGACACGCTGCCGGTGAGGTGCAGGAATCGAACCGGGAACCTCCGGATTGCCAAACGACTGCTCTACCTCCTGAGCCACTGTCGCCCCAAGGATTTATCCACTGCAGTCGCGAGGTCTGCTCTTAATCGAATGAAGGCTAGCATCAGTTAGCCGGCACTTAGCATCCTTTAGCTAACCTACTTTCTATTCTGCAGTCTGTCTGAAGAACACACATTCACCTCCAGGTGAAAATTGTTTATAAAGTCACCTTGACTTACCATGGTGGTGTTTTGGTCAAGTCTTTCATCATGCAAGGAATTCCTGACAATGTAATTTAAGTAGGCTAAGGTAAGGAAACATTTTCTTTGTCTTTACCAACCAACAGCTCCCCTCTACTAAACAAGCCTTGAAACGGTCCATGTGTACATGTGCGAGGCTTGTGGCTAGCTAACAGCTAGCTACTAAAGATAGAAAATAGTATTATTCCTATACTTTCATGTGATGACATGTCCAGGAATAAATTGCGTGATGAGACCCCAACACATACAGTGACTTTACAAGGCATGGTACAACATAAAGCACGGGACTAGCATCAAATGGCTAGCTAGTAGCTATAGGCTAGCTAGCGTCCAGCTTTGTTATGGTAACGCCATGCCCACTTTTGAATGATCAAATCAAATCCTACCTGATATCCGGTCTCGCCTGTCCTTCCTGTTTTGCTCAGAAATACGTTGTGGACACTTGATGACTCTATAATGCCTTTTCACTGGGACTTTAAATTGGAAGATTGCACACTGTTATGTTTCATGAGAGATAATCCAAGACTTTCTCTTTCCCGTCCTCCAAAAGTAAAACCTAACTTCAATATTCACCACTAGTGCAAAACATATCAATGTTTAATAATAATACATTATTAATGGTGCATTTATTGGTGCATTTTATATATAGAGCTGTTATCCAAAGCAATTTACAATTACAATTCTTGTTCCTCACATTCACCCATTCACTCACACATTCACACACCGATGGTGGAGGCGACCTTGCTCAAGGACACATCGACACGCTGTAGGGGAGGAGCGGGAATCGAAACCGGGTGTGAGGTTTTGTCTGCTCCCCACCCACTCGCTCCGTTCCTTTAAAGTACTTTGTTGATTAATTGCATTCCCCGCCACGCTCCGTTCCTTTAAGGTACTGTGAGGATTCTGTGATGATTGGTTCGTGGCCGAACGCACACTTCTAAGTCAAGTATCAATTACCATCACGCACCTGATGTGTGTTCTAATCAGCGCCCCAAGAGGCTTTATATACTCTGATTCCCCTAATATCGAGGTTGGATCGTTTTGTATACTCCCTCTTCATGGACCTCGTTCCTGGGGTGAGACTCGTCATCGCTCTCTATCGTTCCACGGGAGGATGCCGTGTTCTCACCCCATAACATTACGATCCAACCAACACGACCCCAGCCGACACAGAGAGAGCCCCTGCAGCTTGCCAGGCCTCTACTACCAGCATGGCCCCAGTCTGCTAGCTTTGCCCCGGCTGCTAGCACAGCCTCTATGTTAATGCAGCCCTTGCAGCTAGCATAGGCCCTGTAGCTAGCCATGCCCAGGCAGCTAACCCAGTCCCTCTGCTAGCCCCACTTTACGTGTAGCTTCCCCAGCTAGCATGGCCTCCACTTTGTGTGTAGCTTCCCCACTGCTAGGACTGCCCCTTCAGCTAGCAAGGTCAGTCTCCCCACTGCTAGGACTGCCCCTTCAGCTAGCAAGGTCAGTTTCCCTGCTGCTAGGACTGCCTCTTCAGCTAGCAAGGTCAGTTTCCCCACTGCTAGGACTGCCCCTTCAGCTAGCAAGGTCAGTTTCCCCACTGCTAGGACTGCCCCTTCAGCTAGCAAGGTCGGTCTCCCCACTGCTAGGACTGCCCCTTCAGCTAGCAAGGTCGGTCTCCCCACTGCTAGGACTGCCCCTTCAGCTAGCAAGGTCAGTTCCCCACAGCTAGGACTGCCCTTTCAGCTAGCTTGTGCCCAGGCAGCTAGCCCTGCCTCATCGCCGGGTCCGGCTCCCTCGCCTGGCCCGGTCCAGCTTCTACGCCCGGCCCGGCCTCCACGCCGTCTCCGGCCTCCCTCGCCGGCCCCTGTCTCCGTACCAGGCCTCCGCCATCTGGCCCCTGTCTCCGTACCAGGCCTCCGCCGTCGGGCCCCTGTCCCCGTGACAGGCCTCCGCCGTCTGGCCCCTGCCTCCGTGCCCGGCCTCCGCTGTCGGGTCCCTGTCTCCGTGCCCGGCCCCCGCCGTCGGGCCCCTGTTCCCGTGCCCGGCCTCCGCTGTCGGGTCCCCGTCTCCGGTGCCCCTCTCCGGGCCTCTGTCTTTGTCCCCCTCTCCAGTGCCCCTGATCGCCGGCTTCCTTCGGTCCCGTCCGGGCAGGCCGGGGCCGAGTGGGTCGCCGGGTGGCTCCCGTGGAGGGGGGGGTACTGTGAGGTTTTGTCCGCTCCCCACCCACTCGCTCCGTTCCTTTAAAGTACTTTGTTGATTAATTCCATTCCCCGCCACGCTCCGTTCCTTTAAGGTACTGTGAGGATTCTGTGATGATTGGTTTGTGGCCGAACGCACACTTCTAAGTCAAGTATCAATTACCATCACGCACCTGATGTGTGTTCTAATCAGCGCCCCAAGAGGCTTTATATACTCTGATTCCCCTAATATCGAGGTTGGATCGTTTTGTATACTCCCTCTTCATGGACCTCGTTCCTGGGGTGAGACTCGTCATCGCTCTCTATCGTTCCACGGGAGGATGCCGTGTTCTCACCCCATTCCCCTTGGACCCCCTGTTTTGCTGCGTTGCCCGTCGGCAGCGTTCTGGTCGGGAAAATGCCCGTGTTTTTGAATATTCCCTGCATCTGCCTTTCTTTCCCGTTCACTGTCTGTTGCTCTCCAGTACTCTCGTGAAGTATCCCTTGGAGAACCTGATTCCCCGTACGAAGCTACGCCTCGTTTATCTGCCCGCTTTACGCGTTGCGCTTTGGTGAGTTTTTGAAACAGTCTTTTTGGATCACCAGTTTTTTGTGTGTTTGTGAAACACCGAAGAGATCCCGTTTTTGTTATACTGTTCTCACCTATTTTTTGTTGTTGGATTTACTCTTTGGATTACCGTATTGTTTTTTCTCTGGACTCTGCTAACTGTGTGTATCACACCGAAGATCAAGTCACTTGGATATTAATTTGGATCAGTCACCTCTCTGTTATCTGTTGTGCGCTGAGCTAATGGGGATTCTCTCTCTCCCTCCGTGTTCCATCTGGAGTGTATGCTGGGGGGGATCTGCAGAGCGGCTCAGACGTCACAAGCAAATTCCTCACCAACACCGTCTGGGAGAATCTGCAGAGCCGCAAGACATTCTTCACATGCCAGATTCCCCGTTTGTTCTGTTTTCCACCTAATTCAATCTTGTGACTCTGAGAATAAACACGCCCTTGTTTTTGGCTAACTCTGAAACAACTCTCTCTGTGCTGTTGCGTTTGGGGTCGGTTACAAACCATAACACCGGGAACCTTCCGATTACCAGACGACCGCTCTACATCCTGAGCCACTGTCGCCCCCCAGTTATTAACTATAAAATATCAATGTTGTTGATAACTGTAAAATATCAATGTAGTTATAACTGTAAAATATCAATGTAGTTATAACTGTAACATATCAATGTAGTTAATATAATAATCAATGTATTTATTAACTAATAATATCAATGTAGTTCATAACTGTAAAAGATTACATTTATTTGTTTATCTATCACTTTATCTATCACTATCATCTATCTATCATTTGTCAGGTGAGCCTCTCTTAAGTGCATTAGGGGAATAATCTGTGCTTGTGTGCACCCTGTGACGGAGGAGTGTGTGTCATTGCGTGCTGTTTTGTGTTAAGTGTTAGCGGTCCGTCGGCCTGCGCACACGCGTGCGTATGTGTGTGTGTACGTGCACACGTGTGTTGGGGGCAGCTCTGTTAGCTGACAGCTCCCCTCCCTCCCCTGTGTTGGGCCTGGCAGATGTAGAGGTGTCACCGCGGTGATTAATTGTTTACGCTCACCTGTCTGCGTGGCTGCCTGTCTGCCATGTCGCCGTGTGCCAGGGGGATTTAGGGTTGGGGGACAAGGGGAGGGGAGGGGGCAGCCGAGAGGTGAGAGAAGGAGACACGACAGAGGGTGTGTCCGTGTGTGTGTGTGTGTGTGAGAGAGAGAGAGAGAGAGAGAGAGAGGGGGGGGGGGGGAGGCAGAGAGAGAGAGAGGCGGGAGAGAGGGAGAGAGAGAGGGGGGGGGGAGAGAGAGAGAGAGAGAGCTAGCGCTTCTGTAAATATGCCACACCATCAACCCTGGTGTCTTCAGTTGTGTCTGTCTGAGCAGCGGTGTCGTCGTGTTGAACATGGATCACAGCTAGCTGGGGCCTGGCAGGGCCTACTGCTCTTATGTTGCCCACTGCTGTACTCTGCAGCAGTGGCTTCTGTACACACAGAGAGAGAGAGAGAGAGAGAGAGAGAGAGAGAGAGAGAGAGAGAGAGAGAGAGAGAGAGAGAGAGAGAGAGAGAGAGAGAGAGAGAGAGAGAGAGAGAGAGAGAGAGAGAGAGAGAGGGGGGGGGGAGAGAGGCAGAGAGAGAGAGAGAGGGGGGGGGGGGGGGAGGGTAGGGCTGTCTTTGACTGAATAAATAATAGTCCAGAGACTTTGTCAATTAATTGATTAGTACAGATGTGATTTGAGTTTCCCAGGGGCAAGGATGCAGAAGGACTGCTTTAAATGACTTGTGATGTGCTTTCAGTGTGGACATAAAAAACATAAAGATCGACTAATTGGCTAACAAAGTCGACTAAGACCAAACCGACAGATTAACTGGTCAATGAGGGGGCAGGCCTATGAGAGAGAGGAGAGAGAGAGAGAGAGAGAGAGAGAGAGAGAGAGAGAGAGAGAGAAGAGAGAGAGAGAGAGAGAGAGAGAGAGAGAGAGAGAGAGAGAAGCCCTTTTAGGACATGCACATGGGACTGTGCCAGGCCCGGACTTGCCTTTTCGGACATGTAGCACACAGCATGCAATTCTCCGGGGCAGACGTGTTCGGAAATAATGGAAATACTGCTTTTGGTTTTGGTGAGGCATAAGTCTAGGTGGAGGAGGGTATTGGTAGTGAAATAAGCAACCAACGGTGTAAATTATTATACAATCAATCCAAAAGGTAATTTACTCATAAATTGTTTATTTATATCAATATTCTGGGATGACGAGCAAACAGCGCTTCATCCTCAGTCAGATAGAGGAGCCAGCATGGCCAGCATATCATTTTGTGAGGATTGGTTCTTTCCCCGCCACACGCTTCTTGGATTGCTGTGATGATTGGTCCGTTGCCTAACGCACACTTCTAGGTTAAGTATCAATTACCATCACGCACCTGATGTGTGTGCTAATCAGCGCCCCAGAGGGCTTATACCTGGACCTTCTTTCTATCGATGTCGGGTCGTTCTGGAATACAACTGCATTTGCCTGCTTTTTCCCCGTTGCTGTTCCTGGTCTACTTTCTCTCCAGGACCTTTCTGTGGAGAACCGCTGTTGAGAACCTTGTTCCCCGTTTGGAGCTGCGCCTCGTTTACCCGCTTTACGCATTGCGCTTGGGTGAGTGGAACCAAACCCCTCTGGATTATTCTGATTGTGTGTTTTAGAAGAGACACTGAAGATTTCGTTACCCCTCTGGATTATTCTGATTGTGTGTTTTAGAAGAGACACTGAAGATTTCGTTACCCCTCTGGATTATTCTGATTGTGTGTTTTAGAAGAGACACTGAAGATTTCGTTTTGTTTGCACTGACTCAGCTAAATTGTGTGTTGTGGGGAACACTGAAGACTGTCACTGTCAATTGGTTCTGGACACAGCTAAGGGAGGAGGGAATCACACTGCCTCTGTGTTTCATTGGACTGTTTCTGATACCTCTCTCTCTCCGTTTTCCACCTTGAGTAAAGCTGGGAGTATCTGCAGAGCCGCTACAACGTCACATGCCATTTCCCCACCGCTATCACCAGGAGGATTCTGCAGAGCCGCAGATGACTCTGCCGAAGGCAGTCTCCCTGTTTGTTTGATAATTGTACTTTACCCTTTTTTTGACTCTGTAAATAAATACGCCCTAGTATTTGGCTAACTCTGAACTACCTGTCTGTGCCGTTGCGTTTGAGGTCG
>NC_140167.1:186695043-186782543 GCF_963971535.1 Notolepis coatsorum
CCTCTCTCTCTCTCTCTCTCTCTCTGTCTCTCCCTCTCTCTCTCTCTCTCTCCCTCCAGAATATGCAGAGGTGTCGGGTTTCACTGCCTCGCAGTATGAGGAAGTGGTTTTCCACTCACTGTCTAGTCTGCGTGTATCGTCTAGGTAGATTGTGGGCGGGCATTAGCTACAACCACAGAGCCAATCACATCACTGTCTTCTACCCAGAGCCTGAATGACGTGACTCAGGCCTTCAAATCAGGATGGACTAATTTACTGGAGCAGGAAATTATCTGAGCTGAATCAGAGCAATCCGCCAATATGGTATTTAGACACTAAAACACATTGATACTAACTCCTATTACTATAATACAATGCTAGAGACTGAAAAATGACATTTATAGTACATGTCCCCTTTAACACTATGGTCGCCAAAAACCGCCGTACCACGTCTTTCCTCGCCATGCTCATTCTGCCAAAAGACGCCGTACCACGTCTTTGATATCAATATTTCAAAAATCTGTGATCGAAATCATATTTCTCCCCCGGACACTTGAGATCTAATGTTGATCCCCTCTCAACTCTCCAACGGTTCAAGAGCGCCATCTGGTGGCCGAAGTGATGCGCCGGAAGTGGTGCTCGCCCATATTTCGTCCGGGCACTCGCTATCGTTAGCGGGACTCCATCCTGATACACTGGACATCGATCTGTTGCAAATAACTCGATAAACAACATGATTTGGACGTATATACTATTATACAACCTGGAAATGGATTGCATATTTCTACATCCCATAATAGGAACATTTCTGTTCCACGCTCATCGCCCAACGCTATGAGGAAGCTACGGTAAGATTCAACGTTATTTTTTAACGTTTTCGATACTAACTGCTCTAATGATCATATCACCCACACTAGATGAATCATATAACGTTGGCCACAGAATTATAAACGACCCCCCCCCCATCCGGTCAACATCAAATGATCAGTAGTAACTTCTAGAAGCACGTCCATTTGACATTTTTTATCTCGTGCAGATTCCTATCAAACTGTATTTCATCATCAATATAATGCATTTGGGGCTATAAATCACATTCTGGAGAAAGCTGCAGAAAACGATAAAAACATACTTATACTTTAGACCGTATTTAAGTATGAATATGTGAATGAAAAAGTATAACGTTGCTACACCCTGAACAATAGATATAGGACGTTGAATGGGCCATAGTAATGTCAATTTAGCAATACAATTTAAAAAGTTATAGCCCTGCAAAGAAGGGGAACTTCTCCATATTAAATAGGGCTGGCGGAGGATGGTAAATTATGAATTTAAGCCTGGCGATCAAAGTGTTAATGCATAATAATAATAATAATAATAATAATAATAATAATAATAATAATAATAATAATAATAATAATAATAATAATAATAAATAAAATGTCTATAGCGCCTTTCAGGAAACCTAAGGTCGCTTCACAGTCAAGAGGGCTAGGGAAAGGGGCCAATAGGGGGAAAAAGGGGGGGGGGGTGAGGGCAGGTAAGGGATAATGAACCTAATATAATTAAGCATTACATCACGCGACGGAGTGTGTCGTTAGACCCCCATAGGCGTGATCTAATTTCTATAACACACAACTTCAAGTGGTGTAATACTTGTACAATACAATACAATGGCTGAATTCATCCAACCTTATTGCTATACAATAAACACACAGTAATTGAAGCATAATGGAGATTTATTCACAAAACCATCCGCAGAAAAAGTAGGTAAAAAAAAGAAAAAAATAAGAAGTTGCCTCCGTGTCTAGAAGCAGCTGGGAGGTGCGGTGCTTCAAAGCATGCCATCTAACAAAACCAATTACATAATCCAACATTGTGTAAACAACTAACAGTTATATTATCGTACTTGGCCATCGCGTCCCGCTCTTAAGCCTATCGATATACCTCATCTCATGTACCTATTGTACTCCATCAACGAAAAAAACAAGTACACCCACACCTGCCGGGTCCCGCCCCTATGGAGGCGTAGCCTATAAGACAGTAGGCATGGTCACCAAACACTCTTCCTCTATTTTCGTTTCCATGATAACGGTCGCAGTGCACCTTATGTAAACTAGTTGTTATGAAAAGATTATGAGAAATTGCGTAATGTTGAAAGTTACCGGAGGTTTGCTTACCCCTGGAATCTTCGGGGCATGTTTCAGCGACACGTCGGGCCTATGTTGATGTTTCCTCGTCTGATGGCAGCAGACCAAGGATCAGCGTGCAAGGTTTGGCTATCGGGCCAGCTTGTACACAGGTAGGCCCTGTGTCATCAGAGGCGTTGATGTTAGTGTTAGTAATGCTGGTTTGTTTTGTTACACAACCATGTTGTGTATCGGCGCCAGGGGCGGGATGGTTTGGTGAACGGTTCACTGCAGTGGACGGGTTCCAAACGATCATGGAAGCGTGCTGCTAAACAGCTAATGCTAACGCTACATGCTAATGCTAATGCTATATGCTAACACTACTGCTACGCTGTTCTAATGTCTCCGCCATGGGATTTTGCTGCTTTTCCCTCCTCTTGCCCGGTTCATCAATGAAGGTCAGTCGGTAGCTAATGTGGGGGTTTTGCTGAGTCCTATTTTACCCTTTTTACGGGTAAATGGGTTGTCAACAGGGTGTGCCATGACTAGGTAGGCCTAGCCAGGTAGCGTTAAACCCATAGCTGTCAACCCTACCGGTTTTTCCGGTATTCTCCTGTTTTTTTAACCCTCTTCACGCGCTGTTCACGGCTCACGGATTGGTACGTATTTTGTACTTATTATTATTATTATTATTATTATTATTATTATTATTATTATTATTATTATTATTATTATTATTATTATTATTATTATTATTATTATTATTATTATTATTATTATTATTATTATTATTATTATTATTATTATTATTATTATTATTATTATTATTATTATTATTATTATTATTTTTTTTCTTAACCCCACTCCCAGCCCCCCGGGTTTCCATAGACATTTTAGGAGAGGGGGAAACCTTGATGCATACATGTATAGCAGGGATCGGCAATAGGCGGCCCGCGGGCCGAAATGGGCCCGCCAGCAATAATTTCTGGCCCGTCAGGTTATTTTGAGAATATGATGTTTATTTTACGCGCAGGAAATATTCACTCGTTGTGACGCCAGAGTGTCTTTTGAAGCTGTATCTATCTATTCATCATATCTATGGCTGTCACTATAGCCAATTGAAATGCTAGAAATGGTCACATGGACTGGGAGAACCAATGGAATTTCACTTTCACTTCCGCGTTTGGCATGCCGGCGAGGCGAGCGAACGTTTGCAAAAACAAAACAAACGTCTTTGAATAACTTCTTTGCAATGCAACGGGGAAATATGATGAGCCAGAAGAGGAGCTTACGACCTATAAAGCTTATTTTAATAAACAGGTGTCATTCTTAAAATACGGGTTTATCGCAACAGGTAACTCTTGCAATAAGCAACCGGTGACTCTCGCTTGTTGACATGGCAACACGAGCAAGCAACTGTTTAAGTTGGGTGGGCATTCAACGCGAGTGGACATTTAACATGTTATTAACATGGATTTTGGAGGACCGAAGCAGAAACAATATCAAGTCCAGGGCAGGGCTGCCTGCATTATGCCGGTGAGTGTTGTGTTTTAATAATAATAATAATAATACATTCGATGTATAATACACCCGCTGTGGTGCTTAAAATCAAATGCACCCTACTGATCTCGATTTATAATGCGAGCACATGCATTAAAATCAAATTACTGATCTGTTCATGTGTAATGCACTGTCTGAGAGGCACTTTATAATAGAAAAAAGACAGTGCAAACATGTATATGTCGTTTTTTTTTTACAGTTACAATTTTTACGCGCAGGAAATATTCACTCGTTGTGACGCCAGAGTGTCTTTTGAAGCTGTATCTATCTATTCATCATATCTATGGCTGTCACTATAGCCAATTGAAATGCTAGAAATGGTCACATGGACTGGGAGAACCAATGGAATTTCACTTTCACTTCTGCGTTTGGCATGCCGGCGAGGCGAGCGAACCTTTGCAAAAACAAAACAAACGTCTTTGAATAACTTCTTTGCAATGCAACGGGGAAATATGATGAGCCAGAAGAGGAGCTTACGACCTATAAAGCTTATTTTAATAAACAGGTGTCATTCTTAAAATACGGGTTTATCGCAACAGGTAACTCTTGCAATAAGCAACCGGTGACTCTCGCTTGTTGACATGGCAACACGAGCAAGCAACTGTTTAAGTTGGGTGGGCATTCAACGCGAGTGGACATTTAACATGTTATTAACATGGATTTTGGAGGACCGAAGCAGAAACAATATCAAGTCCAGGGCAGGGCTGCCTGCATTATGCCGGTGAGTGTTGTGTTTTAATAATAATAATAATAATAATAATACATTCGATGTATAATACACCCGCTGTGGTGCTTAAAATCAAATGCACCCTACTGATCTCGATTTATAATGCGAGCACCTGCATTAAAATCAAATTACTGATCTGTTCATGTGTAATGCACTGTCTGAGAGGCACTTTATAATAGAAAAAAGACAGTGCAAACATGTATATGTCATTTTTTTTTTACAGTTAAAAAATGTTCACTTATCATTGGCCCGCCACACAATGGCTTGGGGAAAATTCGGCCCGTGGGCAAATCTAATTGGCGACCCTTAATTAGAAAATAAATCATAATTATGTTTGTTAGATAACCAAGTAATAGGGAAAAATACAATACAATTTAGAAACAACCACAACAAATTATAGCAGTAAACAGAAAAGGAAAAGATAAATGGAAAAGATAAATGGAAACAACAGCAACATGATTTTTGTTCATTCTCTGGTGTCAAGGTACAAGTGTTCAACCTAGTGGAGTACTGATTTTACCTTCTGGGCCGCGGTAAGTAATATTTGGATTGATTCTGTCCTTGCTCCCTGTGCTCTAGCACTGGATGCCTCTAATCTCAATACTTCGTAGAAGGACAGTTTCCAACGGTAAATATTGAGACTATGGGGTGGTTTCCATCTCATTACGAGCATTTTCTTTGCTGCCGTTAAACCGGCCAGAAACACTCTCTTTTTGTGAGGTGTTAATTTTAGAGATGAATCATCATTTAATAATAAAATGTGTGGCAAACAAGGTATGTTTATCTCTGTTATATTAGTGAGAAATAATGCAACCTTGGCCCAAAAAGCGAGTACTCCTGGACATTCCCACATCATATGTATGTATGTTCCTATAACTTTTTGCGGACATAAAGCACATAGAGGACTTTGTAATATTTTTATTTGACAGAGTTTCCTGGGTGACAGATAAAATCTTTGTATCATTTTGTAATGAGTTAATTGGTTATTATAATTACGAGAGGTTAGTGGAATATTATCCCATACATTCTGCCAATTTATGCAGGCATTGTAATTCTTTAAGTCTATGTTCCAGACAGTGGTATTACCTGTAGTTCTGTTTAGTTTTCCTTGTATTTTATTATATAACCCAGAAACAAAACCATTTTTAACATTTATGCCATTCACTATATTCATTAAAGGGTGACCTGGTAAAGGCTGATTCCATGGGACACCATAAGTGCGCATTGCAGTGCGTAACTGTAAATAAAAAAAGAAGGATGTACTAGGGACATTATATATTTGTTTGAGCTCTTGAAATGATCTGAGACCGTATTCACTGTATATGTCAGATAGTTTGTGAATACCTTGTCTTTGCCAATTGGGAAATGTAGCTGGTTTCCCTCCCAACAGTAAGAAGTTGTTATCAAAAATAGGGGTATCTATGTGCCATTTTGTGTTCCACTGTCCCGTTTCGGCAATATATTTCCAGACGTAAATTGAATGTGCTATAATTGGGCCGAATTTAGTACGGCAAAAGCTTGGGGATAGACCAGAAAAGAGTATATCTTTGAATGTATATGGAGATACAATGTGCCTCTCCATATTCACCCATGGTATGTCAGAATCATTATTGAACCATCTTAGCAACGGTCTGAGCATAAAAGAAAAATAGTACTGTTCAAAATTAGGAACAGCTAGCCCTCCTGCTTTCCTACTGTTTTGGAGTGTGGAATTGCTGATTCGTGGATGTTGTTCACGCCATATAAATTTGAATACTAGTCCCTGTAGCTTCTCCCAAAATCCTGGAGGTGGCGGTAAATGAATCATGCTTACCAGAAAATTGATCTTAGGGAGAATGTGGGTCTTGACTACTGAAAGCCTGACTGAAAATGGGATTAATAATAGTGACCAACGGTTTAACTCGTCAGATATTACCTTCTTAAAGTGGAGATGAAGCAGTGAGCAATGTGATCCTAGTTTGTTTGTTGTGTACCTTGTGTAAGACAGGGTTCTATAATCAAATGTGAAATCTATCTTATTTGTCTGAAAAATATAATATAATATCCCTGTTTTCAACATGGGCGCCGCCATTTTGTTGCTGACGTCATGGCTGACGTCATGCCGGGGGTTGGGTGTATACACTCTGGTTAGCTGCCTATATTGAATGGGTCAGTCAGCAAATAAAATGTTGCCTACAAAACAACGGGACCGCGGTGGTTCTGTTTGTATTGCTCCTGGCTGTTCAAACTAATTTTACCATGTGAGAGAGAGGAAAGTTGGTTAATTTCCACAAACTACCAGTGAAAAAAACAGTGTTGTTGACATGTTGGCTCGGTCTGGCTGCACCCAGGCGGCGCGACCAGCCTGTTGGACAGGGAAGGAGGATCTGCAGCGAACACTTCATTGCCTCGGATTATGTTGTTGGGGTGGGATGTTTGTCCAGAAGACCACTAATCAGCTGAAGCCGGACGCGGTTCCCTCGGTCTTCGACAGACAGACCGGCGTTAGCTCTCGGGAGCGATCGCTAGCTAGTTGGCACCAGCCGGGGCCCGGCGTTAGCTCTCGCTAGCTAGCGTTAGCAACCGGAGCGTCGCAGAGCATTCAGCCTGCTGGCTACCTAGACCCACTTCAACCAGCGTCGCGGAGCATTCAGCCTGCTGGCTACCTAGACCCACTTCAACCAGCGTCGCGGAGCATTCAGCCTGCTGGCTACACAAGCTGTGTAGCCAGCAGGCTGAATGCTCCGCGACGCTCCGGTTGCTAACGCTAACTAGCGAGAGCTAACGCCGGGCCCCGGCTGGTGCCAACTAGCTAGCGATCGCTCCCGAGAGCTAACGCCGGTCTGTCTGTCGAAGACCGAGGGAACCGCGTCCGGCTTCAGCTGATTAGTGGTCTTCTGGACAAACATCCCACCCCAACAACATAATCCGAGGCAATGAAGTGTTCTCTGCAGATCCTCCTTCCCTGTCCAACAGGCTGGTCGCGCCGCCTGAGTGCAGCCAGCCCGAGCCAACATGTCAACAACACTGTTTTTTTCACTGGTAGTTTGTGGAAATTAACCAACTTTCCTCTCTCTCACATGGTAAAATTAGTTTGAACAGCCAGGAGCAATACAAACAGAACCACCGCGGTCCCGTTGTTTTGTAGGCAACATTTTATTTGCTGACTGACCCATTCAATATAGGCAGCTAACCAGAGTGTATACACCCAACCCCCGGTATGACGTCAGCAACAAAATGGCCGCGCCCATAATGCTAAATGCTTCAGAAATGTACACAACAAATCGTTTTTTCTTAGAAACTGCTTATTTTTATAACGTGACTTCTTCTGTGGCTTATCTAAATACTAATGTGATGCTATGAATATGTATTTATCGCACTGCTTCATTTCCACTTTAAGGCTCTTGTAATTTTTTGACACAATTTTGTCAAAAAAAATTATAATTTTTTACAAAATGGCTGCAATTCTCCTCCGTGACGACAGGTGGCAGCAGTGTAGATTAGACCGTTATCACAGGAAGTCAGACCGTTGCGACCCGAAGAAGTCAGCGACCGGATAAAGCTCAGAGCTCAGGGGACTCTAAAGAAGAAGAAGAAGAAGAAGAAGAGAGTAGACTGATGCACCGAGGCGGACCGAGGGTGTCAAATCAACTTAGCCAGTGTCTCTTGATTGCCCACTCTGTGGCTTTTGTCTCTGGAACAAAAGGTTTGCAAATCTTCTGTGGATAAAACAATACAAATGCAGGAATGTGTAAATGTGTTGGTTGGTGAACACTAACAGCCGTTTGCTCTGCGCCTCCACTGTCCCCTCCTGCCATTCCTCCACACGGATAGCATGCCTTCACTGACGCCCAATTTCCTGAATGCGATTTATACATATAAATAAATTGATCCGTTTTAAAAGTTGTCGTGAATTGTCATGGTATGACAAATACAGTTACTGGTAACTCGCAGCCATTGCAGAGATATTGTGGAAAAACACAAAATCGCATTGGCTTTTTTTCTATCTCATTTTTCTCTGTAGAATGAATGAATGAATGAAAACTTTATTTAACAGATTGCAGAATGTGTACAATACAGTACGGCTCAATACAGACATACAGACATACTACACAGACATAATAGACACACACACTGTTCCAAAAATGATATTCCCATTTCCCACTGCTAAATTAATGACCATAGGTATTTTTTATAGCTTTTTCAGGAACATGGCATGTCTTTTTTTATCATGCATATCCTGTTACCTATATTTTTTTGCATTTTGCACAATCAATGCGGGCGTGACCACCTGCATTTCACTGTATGTGACAAATAAACCTCTTGATTCTTTTTGAGTTGTCGTATTAATATGTAGCCTACAGTGATGAAGGTATAAAGACACTGGTAATACATTGATTGATTGCTAACTTTAACAGATGGGTACAATACAGTATTGTGCAATACACAATTGTTAAGGGGATGCAGACCAGAGAAGGACTTCTTCCCCCATTTTCAATTCATCATAACATTTATGTATGAATTGTAAGATTTCAATAAATATGAACATGTTAATGCTACTACTACATGAACTGAATTTATACTGAATTTGTCTGAAACGCACACCTTCGAAACAATTGGGAACCATAGAAAAAAGGCAGGTGCGTTAAAATGATCGATATTTTCCCAGATGTTGTTTTTATATTTGCCATCATGTCTAACCTGCCTCTGGAAACTAGCCTCTGGCTATAATTGGTTTGGTGCATTTACGTTCTATGTGCATTTTTATGTTCTATAAATGTTCATCAATGTGCTTGTCCCTCTTCGATCTCGTACATCTTGGTCACAATGCCTGGTTTCCTTGCCAGCGAATAACTGCCAGGAAATAAATTATGTCTTGACTGAAAGGTGTTGATGGAAAATGATGTCCTGCCGATAGAATGTGGGCCCTCCAGACAGAGGAAAGAAGTTGTAATTAGCTAGACTGTATAATGACTTGTTATGAGTTATCTTGGATCCACCGTTATCTATTGAGTCTGAAGCACTGTTTCACTTACTCACACTGCCCCTTGTGGCGGTTGACAGGCACAGCACTTTGACTCATTATAAGATAAGATAAGATATCCATTTATTGATCCCCTTGGGGAAATTCAGAGTACATCTGATTAGCACTATTACTCAGTAGTTTACAGTTTAATCACCTGTACATTGTATATTACTATTGCACTTTACTGTTAAATGTGCAGTCCGGTTGGATGCTAAACTCTGGGTGATGTCCCCTAAACACAATGTCCAAACACCCTAACCCGTCTCTGTGTTGTGTTATTGTATGTGGATTAGGGTTGGTTGACGGACACCCCACCTACCCAACCCCCCCACCCCCCCTCCACCCCACCGCCACTAATTCCCGCCAGGAACGGGTCATGACCCGACAGCTTATATGAGAAATATGGGAAAAATAAACAGTGTAAACTATATAATTACCTCTGAATATACAAATATGAGGTTTACCACAATGAAATGTAGTTTTTTTTTAATATGTCTGTTTATTGTTTTTGTTCCAGTGCAACCAACATTTACAAATTATATGTACTTGAAAATGTTCTATTTGAAACACAAAAACAGAATACAAAGAACAGCAGACATCAAGACAAAGTGACAGGCAGACAAACAAAAAACTGTTTCAGTGAGAGATTATAGTAATGGTAATAAGTGTATGGTAAAAAATATGATAATAATAATAATAATAATAATAATAATAATAATAATAATAATAATAATAATAATAATAATAATAATAATAATAATAATAATAATAATAATAATAATAATAATAATAATAATAATAATAATAATAATAATAATAATAATAAAGTAAAAATAAAGTAAATAATAATAAATAAAAAAATAAAAAGTAAGTTAGTTTTATTTTTTAATTTAAATTTTTTTAAATAAGGTGATACCTTTGAAAAGGTGAGTACAGCGATTCATAGGTCAACCAACTCTGGTGTTGATTTGGTGCATCAAAGGAGAAAGTTTGAAGGGGAGGGATGGGTGAGTAGTAGTAGTACCAAGGGTATTGTGTGAGTGAGTATCAGTCTGGGACTATGGGAAGGTGGATCCTCTCAACATAGGAAAAGAAGGGAGCCCACATAGAAAAGAACTTGTCTGTAGATCCTCGGAGTGTGTGTCGGATTTTTTCTAGTTTAATACAGTTAAGAATAGATTTAATCCAAAGGGCATGAGAAGGGGGTGAGGAGGATTTCCACAGAAGTAGGATTAACCGTCTCGCTAACAAAGTAACAAAAGCCAAGACCTCTTTATTAGTATTTGTCAGTTGTAATAAGGGTGAGGAAACACCAAATAGCGCAGTCAAAGGATCTGGTTCCACCTGAGTATTGCATATTTCAGAGAGTGTATTGAATATGTTTTTCCAAAGATCCACTAGGGATGGACAGCTCCAAAACATGTGCACATGGTTTGCTGGGGACCGATTACATCGTGGACAGTTAGGTTTCACACTTTTGTAAATTCTGGATAGTCTCATTGGAGTCCAGTTAGCTCGGTGGATGATTTTGCATTGGATGAGACCATGTCGAGCACAGATGGAAGAGGTGTGAACCTTTTTGAGTGCTTTTTCCCACATGTCGTCTGAGAATGCTGTTCATCGACTACAGCTCAGCATTCAATACCATAGTCCCCTCCAAACTCATAGCCAAGCTCAGGGACCTGGGCTTGAACTATGACCTCTGCCAGTGGGTCTTGGACTTCCTGACGGGCAGACCCCAGGTGGTAAGAGCAGGCAACTGCACCTCCTCATCCATCACGCTCAACATAGGGGCCCCCCAGGGCTGTGTTCTGAGCCCCCTCCTCTACTCCCTGTACACACATGACTGCGTGGCACAGCGGAACAACAACACAATCATCAAATTTGCTGATGACACAGTAGTGGTGGGCCTGATCTCTGCCAACGACGAGAGGGCCTACCTGGAAGAGGTAGAGAATCTGTCACAGTGGTGTCAGGAGAACTGCCTCTCCCTGAACGTCAGCAAAACAAAAGAGATGATTGTGGACTTCAGGAGGTCGGGGGTCAAGGATTACAGCCCCCTCAGCATCGACGGGGCACCGGTTGAGAGAGTGAACAGTTTCAAGTAGCTCGGAGCCCACATATCCGAGGACTTGACTTGGACCACACACATTGACAGTGTTGTGAAGAAGGCACGACAACGCCTCTACTTCCTCAGGCGCCTAAGGAAGTTCCAAGTCAGTCAGAAGATCCTTAAGAACTTCTACTCATGTACAATAGAGAGCATCCTGACTGGCAACATCACCTCCTGGTTTGGGAATAGCACTGCACAAGACCGTAGCAGACTACAAAGAGTGACATGTTCAGCCGAACGCACAATTGGAGGGGGGCTTCCCACCCTCCAGAACATTTACAACAAGCGGTGCAGGGGTAAGGCTAAGATAATCATCAAGGACTCCAGCCACCCGAACAACTGCCTCTTTGAACTGCTGCGGTCAGGCAAGCGATACCGGAGTCTCAAGGCGAGCACAGAAAGACTCAGAAGAAGCTTCTATCCCCAGGCCATCAGGCTGCTCAACGAACAATAAACACTATGCAACAACCATCAAATGCACACAGCACACACACCCACACACTCACTTTAAACAAACAACACACTGCAGCACCCACTCTCCACACTTTAGATCACCTAAACACACTTTATATTTATTGGTAAAGGATTTGCACTACAACTCGTACACCTTACTGTAATTGTACCTAAATTGTACCTCATCCCATTTCTGCTTTGCACTATATAGTATTGTATATTAGTACATTGCATAGTATATTGTATATTGTATGGTAACTCAGTTACTTCTATTCTGCATCGAACATTGTACATATGTCTATACTGAACACTGTGACCTCTATTTTTACTTCTATTTTACATGCTATACTATTTTATTTCATACTTATCTTGTCTAGCACAGTCTCTGGAGCGTAACAGTAAGAAGCATTTTGTATAAAAGTATTCTGTACTTCTGTATGACAACTATTAAAGAAACTTGAAACTTGAACTTGAACTCATCCCCCAATTCCTCCTCCCATGAGGACTTAATAATATTTAAGGAGGTGGGCTGTAGTGAGCCTAGCTGCCTATAAATTCTCGACAGGGAGCCCTTTAGAGTGGGAAGAGGGGTCAAAAAGATGTCAAGTTGTGTTTCACCAGGAAGGATGGGGAACTGGGTATCTAAGCTGCGGACATAGCTCCGGATCTGTAAAAACCAAAAAAAATTACTTCTGGGGAGACCGTACTTAACCGATAATTGTTCGAACGTAGCAAAGGTATTGTCGATATAGAGATCTTTAAATGTACTAATACCGAGACTAGTCCATATTGAGAAAGAGCCATCAATCATTGATGGGGGGAAGGCCGGGTTTGAGGCCACCGGAGCAGCAAAAGATGTTGCGTGAAAGCCAAAGTGGCGTCTAGATTGGTTCCAAATTTTCATTGTTGATTTGACACATACATTTTTTGTAAAGGGGATATAAGGGCCTAAACTAGTGGCGTGGGCGAGAGAGGTCAGTGATGCCGGTACGGACGAGGCTGCCTCCATCTCCAGCCAAACTGGAGGTGAGGACATCCCACTACACTGTAGCCAAAACTGAACGGTCCTAAAGTTAGCAGCCCAGTAGTAGAACCTAAGATCCGGTAGCCTGAGGCCTCCATCTGATTTGGGCCTCTTTAAGAGCTGCTTTCTTATCCTGGGAGGCTTCTTATCCCATATATAAGACAAAATCAGGCCATCAATTTTCTTAAAAAATGCATTGGGGAGAAAAATAGGTAGGCATTGAAAGAGATACAAAAATCTTGGGAGGGTGTTCATTTTAACAGAGTTCATTCTTGCGGCTAGAGAGAGGTGTAGTATAGACCAGCGTTCAAAATCCTTAGTACGAGTTAGGAGGGGGGCAAAGTTGGCCTGAAAGAGTTTGTTGAATTTGTCTGTAACATGTACCCCAAGATAAGTGAAGCCATCGTGGGCAATCCTAAATGGCAGATTGTGTAGAGGAGACTTTTTTGCGGCTATATTAAGTGGCATCAGTTCGCTCTTGTTAAGGTTCAATTTATAGCCTGATAAGCTACCAAAGGATTCGATAGTGATAAGGGCAGCAGGGACAGAAACAGAAAGATCAGATGTATACAATAATAAATCGTCCGCATACAACCAATGTTCCCCCTAAGGTGCGCCCGTGCGCGCGCGCACATGGCAAAACGCTCCCGCGCACATCTGAAATCGGTCGCACAATTTTTTTAACATTTTTTTTACTTTTTATTTTTTTTCAACAAACATGACCATGTTCACGTCTTAAACTCATACTGAGGCCTTAGTTTTGGTTTTAAATTGCATATCATCATTCATTTATTTATTGTCACACAGAGCAGAAGAATTCTGCCAAAACAAACCAATAGTATCCAGCTGCAGAACGGCAGACCAGCCACACTCTCAGACACAAACGCATTTCCTTTGATTTAATTATACATCAAATGATTTATGTCAAGGATTGCAATGCCTCGCTTGAATGAAGTTAACTTTTCACCTGGATAACATTAACATTCAGGGTGAATGTAATGTGAGAAATTGGGATAAAAAAGAATATATATATATATATATATATATATATATATATATATATATATATATATATATATATATATATATATATATATATATATATATATATATATATATATGGTCGGACAGATCCGACCAGCATTGCTGGCTCCTCACAATGCAAACGCGAAAATGTACATTACAGATGAACTGCAGAGAAAATTTCCAATTTATCATCCCGGTCGAGACTAATTGGAAGCGGAGTGCAATGCGTGCAAAGCTTGACCATATGTTTATGTGTCTAATAAAGGTGCTGGCGATCTCAAAGCTCACATGGACACAGCAAAACATTACAAATAAAGCAGTGCGAGGCGAGAGTTTGATGGAAAAGTTGACCAAATTGATTGAAGAATGCAGCTATACAGAGAGAGAAAGAAAATAATTGAAAACTATTTTGATGCCTCAAAATGATGTTTTGGTTTGATAAGATGCTTATGATACAATCATAAGGATTATGTGTGTAATAAATTAGTTTAGTACACTAATTGCAACAAATCTGAAACTGCATAGTGCACTTTTAAATTAGTATCTTTGTGAGGTTACTGTTTTATAATTTACATTACATTGAAAAGATAAAGATATATTTTTTAAAGCTGGATTTTCTAATACAGAAGAGGTATTATTTAGAACATTACATCATATTTTTCTTGTTATTTATTTTGTCCAGTAAGACTTGAAAATATATATTATTTTGTCATAGGTTGATTTAGTTATTTTCTTGAGATTTGTCAGATAGATTACTTTAGGCATAATACAGCATGTTGAGTAACTTTGGTTATAGAGAGATATTATTTTGTTATATAAAATAATATAAACAATAATTTTATATCCATACAGAGGAGGTATACTTTAAATATATTATAATGATAAGGCATCTTTGAGTAAACTTTGATTAAGTATCTTGAGGCTGAAGGCAGAGTGTCCTCTTTTAAAAAAAAATCACAATATGGTCACCCTTGAAGTCGCATTATAATTCACTTAATAAAATAATGACTAGTCAGCCTCCTAAAAAGACAAAAGTTAGTGACACGACTCACACCGCCGCCGCCAAAGTAATGACTATGCTCTGTATCTTCAATCAATGGTCAAATAAATATTTGATTAAGGAATATAATATGCCTTTTTGTATTATTTCTCTGTGTATCAGCAAAATGTATATATTTTTATGTTAGACATTAAGGGAAATTAAGATTCTCAGATTTTTTACAAACCGCCGCTTATCAACTAACCGGTTAATCGGCAGGTGACGTATGTTGCTCAGTAGTTGCTGATGTCTGCTCAGGAGGTTTGAGTGTTTGCTCAGACCACAAAATAATTAGAGGGAACATTGCATACAACGATACCTTATGTTCATGGCCGTATCTAACTATACCTTTGATGAGAGGGTTAAGGCCAGGGCCGGATTAACAAATCTTTTTTTTAAATGTTTAATAAAAAGATTTTTGATGCCCCTCGTCACTAGAGGCCCCAACATTTTTTTTAATAATTTTTTAACTTTTATTTTGAATTTTCTTGAAGGCCCCTCGTCACTAGAGGCCTTTTGGAGGCCCCTCGTCACAAGAGGCCCCAAATTAGTATTATTATTTTTTCAACTTTAATAAAAAAAAAATTGGAGGCCCCTCATCACTAGAGGCCCCAACTATTTGTTTATTTTTTTTGTACTTTTATTTAAAAAGATTTTTGAGGCCCCTCGTCACTAGAGGCCCCACATTTTATTTTTATTTTTTTTCTTATTTTGGAGATCGATGTCATACTGTGACACTGAAATGAAAACATATTTCATCAACTAAAATATTTAGTCAACAAAAATATTTCATCAACTAAAATATACAGTACGTCACACCGCCGTCTGCAAGTGGCTAATCTTGAGTATTTGTTCTCCTCTTCATAAGAGTTTGAGGTTTTCCGTTTGAGGTAAAAACAGCAATAAAAAGTTAAAACTTGCATCTCCACATCCCAGCCCCGACGCCTGAATACTTTTACCAACGGATTTCCAGTTCCGCGTTCGCGTTCTGCGCTCTGATTGGCCACTGACGTTTCTGGTAGCGCCAATCGTGTGACGCCTCTTTCTTTCACCGGTTAAGCTTAGGCACTCTTTCGAAGTTGGTTAAGGTTAGAGTTTGTCTTAGAGCAGGGCGATTGAACACCAGCCCTGATTCCATACTCTAACCTTAACCAACTTCGAAAGAGTCGCCTAAGAAACGTCAGTCAATATTTCTATTGTATTTTTTTTCTTTTATACATACATACATACATACATACATACATACATACATACATACATACATACATACATACATACATACATACATACATACATACATACATACATACATACATACATACATACATACATACATACATACATACATACATACATACATACATACATACATACATACATACAGCCCCACCCCCACCTAATAGACAGTCCCCTCCCCACCGTATGTAATGTATATATTCTCTCCCCACCGTATGTATATTTCTCTCCCACCCACCCACCCCATCCTAATGTACAGTCCCCTCCCCATCATATGTATATACTCGCTGTCAGGATCTATGGGTAACAGTACTGTATATTTGCATATCATATATGTCACAAATGTAACAGTACTATATACCTGTATGTCATGTATGTCCCTATGCCATAAATGTCATGATGTCATATATGTTGTGCATGTCATACATGTCACTATGAATTGAAAATGGGGGACCCTGATGTAAATAAGACAAACGTCTTTCTCTGGTCTGCATCCCCTTAACAATTGTGTGTATTGAGCCGTACTGTATTATTTGTACCCATTCTGCAATCTGTTAAATACAATTTTCATTCATTCATTAATTCACAGACAGTAACACAGGACAAAAACACATTTCAACCCCCTCCCTTCCCTAATTATAATTTAAATTGACATTCACGTAAAAGTAAGCTTACTATTCTAATATTATATTCTTGTCTCCAAAGTGTGTGCATGTTTTTTTTCTTCCTGAGGATGGCACCATCCCCCCATCTAAACATGATGTGTTTCTTTTCTTTTCTCTTCTTGATTGATTGATTGAAAACTTTATTAACAGATTGTAGAATGGGTACAGTACAGTACAGTACAGTACAGCTCAATAATTGTTAAGGGGATGCAGACCAGAGAAAGACTTTCGTCTTGTTTACATCAGGGTCCCCCATTTTCAATTCATCATAACATATATGACATACATGACATACAGATAGACAGTACTGCTACATCTATACATTTATGACATACCAGATTTGCAAATACAGTACTGTTTGTGATACGAAAAGAGTCCAGAAAAGAGAGTATATACATTTGACGTAGAAACTGTACATTGGAGGAGGTTGGGTAGGTGGGGTGGGGTTCGGTGGGTGGGAGGGGTGGGTGGGGAACACTGTACAACTGTACAAGCAAAACTGTACATTGGAATATTGTCAAAACCATACTTGGTCATTTACTGTACATTGGAGGGGGTTGTGTTAGGACATTTACAGGGGCCAGTTTCGAATTGCAGTCTCCCGTAGGTGTTCTTTGAGAGGGTTTTTGAAAGTGGGTAGTGATTCACATTCCTTTACAGCTTTGGGTAGGGCATTCCACATTGATGTGGCATAATTGCGAAACGTGTTTAGTCCCTTATTTGAGCCGAATCTGGGTTTAACATGATTTGTGGAGCTCCCTCTGGTGTTGTGATCGTGGTATTCACTGACCTTTGGGAAGTATGTTGACATGTACATGGGTACCTTGGTCGTGTAGTGTATCTTGTAGACCAGGCCCATTGCAAGTTGCTGTACTCTGTCATCTACTCTAAGCCATCCTAGGTTGTCAAAGTGGGCAGGGGTGATCAAAGTCCTTTTAGCTTGGCCCTCAGAGCCCACCACTTCTAAATATTCTATATATTTTTTATAGTGACATATAAAAACGCCACTGTGCGTGCGTGCACGTGTATGTGTGTGTGGGGGGACCTCCACAAGAATCTGGCCCAGGGGCCTCTGAAGTCTTAATCTGGCCTTGGTTAAGGCGGAGTGCTATTGCAAAAGGTTCTATGGCAAGGGCAAATAATAAAGGACTTAAAGGGCAACCTTGACGTGTTGAGCGCTGTAGGGGAAACCAACTGGATTGTGTGTCATTAGTCCTGACTGAGGCTTGAGGGGATGAATACAAAAGTCGTATCCAAGTAGTGAATTTAGAGCCAAAGCCGAATTTATTTAGGGTGTGGAAAAGGTATTTCCATTCCACCCTGTCGAATGCCTTCTCTGCGTCTAGGGATATGACAGCCTCAGAAGTATTGGTCATAGAGGGGTTATGTATGATGTTAACTAAACATCTGAGATTAAAGAATGAGTGTCTATTTTTTATAAATCCTGTTTGATCAGATGAGATAATTGACAGAAGGACTGATTCTAAACATATTGCTAGGAGCTTGGCTAGGATTTTATAGTCTACATTTAGTAGGCTGATTGGACGATATGAAGCACATTCCAGAGGGTCTTTGTTTTTTTTAAGTATTAGAGAGATCGTGGCTAAGGTAAGAGTCTGTGGGAGAGTGCCATTTACAAATGCTTCATTGTACATTTCGTTTAGGATAGGGGCTATCTTAGGAAGAAACTTCTTGTAGAACTCGGCTGAGTAGCCGTCCACTTTTCCCGGATTGAAGAGATTTTACGGCCATAGATAGTTCTTCAGTAGTAAGTTGCTGTTCTAATTTTCCTACCAGGTCTTGGCTAATTAAAGGAATATCGAGGGAGTGGAAGAAGTCATCTAATTCTGAGATATCGGGTTCGTTTTCAGATGTATATAAAGATTGGTAGAAACGCTTAAATTCGTTATTGATCTCTTTGGGGTCTAAGGATATCCCAGACGATGTGCAGACTTTAGGAATCTGGTGTGAAGACGAGACCTGGCGCAGCTTGTGAGCTAGTAATTTATTGGCTTTATCTCCTTGTTCGTAATAAGTGCTTCTAGATTTGATAAGCAGTTCAGTAACCTGATCTGTCAGTAGTGTATCATGTTCTGCTTGCAAAGCTAGACGCTCCTTATAAGCATCTGGAGATGGTGATACAGCATATATATTGTCTAATTGAGCGATACTGCGCTTCAGCACAGATAGTCTGGTATTTTTCTGTTTCCTCTCATATGCAGCATATGAAATTATTTCGCCTCTGAGATAGGCTTTCAAAGTTTCCCAGAGAGTCGATGCAGAGATGCTTGGGGTTCTATTTGTAGTTAAGAAAAAGTCTATTTGGTTTGACACAAAATTCACAAAGTCGTCTTTACTGAGCAGGTGGGTGTTCAGACGCCAGGGTGGTCGTAGATTGATGGCAGCCTGAAAGACTACTACTAGGGTAACAGGGGCATGATCAGAGATAATTATTGGATTATACAAGCATGAAGATACGGAATGAAGAAGTCTGTCGTCTACAAGGAAGTAGTCTATACGT
The DNA here is from genome assembly GCF_963971535.1 of Notolepis coatsorum. Classification (NCBI taxonomy): domain Eukaryota; kingdom Metazoa; phylum Chordata; class Actinopteri; order Aulopiformes; family Paralepididae; genus Notolepis; species Notolepis coatsorum. Next base: position 186,714,518 of record NC_140167.1, read on the forward strand.
GTAAAGGTGTGGTGGACTGGTGAGAAGAAGGAGTATACTTTACCAGATGGGTTAGATCAGTGGTTCTCAAACTTTTTACACCAAGTACCACCTGAGAACGTAGCTGGCTCTCCATGTACCACCATATGACCGGCGTTAAAATACAGTCTATTCAGCTATGCACAGTTCACGCAGGAGGCAAATGTATTCCTAATACCATTATTTATTGTTAACTTTTGTCAGACACAGCCACAATGTACAAAGGGATAGCACTAGAACTAGCAAACGCTTCCACACAACTCATACAATGCAAGGGGCATTGAGAACATAATAACTAACATTCTCACATAGCAAGTGAGAAAATTAAGAACAACTGTATTTCAGCAAATGTACTTAATTCTCTCTCTATCTCTCTCTCTCCCACTCTCTCTCTCTCTCTCTCTCTCTCTCTCTCTCTCACACAGCAAGCAATTGTCCGTGATTCTCTCTCTCTCACACACACACACACACACACACACACACACACACACACACACACACACACACACACACACACACACACACACACACACACACACACACACACACACACACACACACACACACACACACACACACACACACAATTATTTGGTTACAAAAACTTAATTTCCTGCATTCTGGTGCAGGAATTTTTGAAATTTTACCCTTTAAATGCCAGTGTTTGTGATGGGCATCACAAATTATTGTAAAAAGAAAAGAAAACACATATTCAATACATTTTTGAATGTTTACCCTTTAAATGCCAGTTTGTGTGATGGCATCACAAATTATTGTTAAAAAAACACACAAAAAGTAAAATATTTACAATATATCAAATTCAAAGTACATTTTTCTGGGGGGGATTATTACAGGCTAGGCATGTGTCAATGATTAGCAGCAACACATATTTTGATGGATTTTTTGTAATGTCAGATTTAACACCAACTCTTTTCAGAAAAGTGGGAGTATTTAATTTTTTATCTGACATTACAAGAAATCTAAAAATAAATGGTTATGATCAGGGCTGAAGTTGAATTAAAGATTTATGACTGTTTAGACTGCATTACTCTCTGTCACAGTGATCTCCTGGTTGTTCCCCACTTAGATTATCTAACTATCGCGCTGCCGCAACCAGAAACACTGGCCTGGCCTGCTTCTAAGTTCAGTGGCCTGACTGCAAAAAAAAAAAAAAAAAAAAGATTTTAGCTTTTTTGGAAATGTTTTCAAGAACCACCAGCAGTACCACCAAGTACCACTAGTGGTACGCGTACCACAGTTTGAGAACCACTGGGTTAGATCATCTCCAAGGGTCAGAAACCGCATAATCAGACATAAAGGTCTGGACTACCCTAGCTGAGGATGTCAAAGTAGTATAGGTTTAGTCAGGGCCGCCTGGGAGAAATGCGAGGCCCTGTGCGAGATTTAAACGCGAGCCCCCCCCCCCCCCCCCCCCCCCCCCCCCAAAAGGTATAAAAAAATAAAATAAAATTATATAATTTTTTTTTTCTTTTTTCATACAGTCAACATATTCGTAAATAATAGCGCTGCCCGAGGCTGGGCATGATACAGTCAACATATAGCAAGAGAGAGAGCGAGAGAGAGCTCCCGTTCTACAGTCAATATACAGTGTACAGAGAGAGAGACACATTGGAAAGAAATTGAAATGCTATTTGGCCCTAAACAGAGAGTACACAGTGGCAGAATACCTGAGCACTGTGACTGAAGATCCTTGACTAGGTACAGACTCAGCGAACACAGCCTAGCCATCGAGAAAGGCCGCCATAGGCAGACTGTGTGTGTTAGAAAGAGAGAGAGAGAGAGCATGTATGAGAGAGATACGCAAAGATGACCCCCTAAAGGATATTCAACTTTTAATGAAAGAACAAAACAGAAGGAAAAGATAACTTCACAAAGGCAACATGAATATTATACATAGATCCAAAAGGACAAAGATCAACACTTAAATCCAAAGAGAAGAGGGTCTATACCAGAGAAAACAAAGCAGCAAGGAGCCAATGGCCGACAGCTAAAGGCTAGCCAGGTAGGCTACTGACACCAGGCCACACATAGCTTTGGCCAACGGCCCAACGCTACCCAAGCTACACAAACGACCAAGACAATGAATTCACACACAGCACATGTCGTATCTCCAAATGTTGTGAAGTAACATATGTTTTGCCTGGAAAAAAACATCGTTATTAACAAAACATTCGGGAGGGGAAGGAAGGAAGAGTGGGGTAATGTCATGATTTTCATTAATCTTACCTGCACCAAGGAACGCAGGGCGAAAGGCCGCAACACAGGTCTCCACGTTGACGAAAGGCCTCTCGCTGGCGGGACAAAAATAACCCCCTGCTATTCTCACGGCTAATGTCAATGGTCGTAGCACAAGCTAACAGCTAACTCAAGGCTAACTGATAGCATCAAACGAACGTTCCCAGCCGAGCGCAGCCGGCAGCTAACGTCGTAGCTAAACAGCTAACTGGCTAACAGTTAGCTCAACCAGGCTATCGCTAACCATTAGCTAACGCAGAAGCAAGCTATGCGGCTACATACAGGTGCTGACACCAGGCCACACACCGTTAGCTACTAGTAGTACTACAACAGCTAGTCGGCCAGTTTAGCTCCAGAGAGAGAGAGAGAGAGAGATGTCCACGGCGGGAATAGAATAGAGTTAATAGAATAGGTTAAAAACTCACCAAACGTCCAAGAGGATGGAGACAACCGCGTGGAGTTGACGAAGTTCATCTGCCAAACGACCATCCTCTTCATCTTGGCTGTATGCGCTGTCTCTAGGTTAGCTAACGCTAGTTAGCCTTTAGCTAAGCTAGCTACTAGCCGACATCATCATGGCTATACCATGACAAGGCTCCGGCCATTTGTCCCGCCAGCGAGAGGCCTTTCGTCAACGTTCCTTGGTGACCGACCGACTGATAATGACCGACCTCTGTCTTCGTCTTGGCTGGCATAACTAAGCATAATAGTCAAAAGCTGCACGCGCGAAATAGTCAAACGCAGCTGACTCACGCCGGCGTACTACACATGATGTAAGTAACCACTCCCTTCATTGAAACCAATAGTATGTCTGCTGCAGAGCCCCAGAGGCTGAGCTCCAATAGTGAGTATGTCTGCAGACCCAGGAAGCATATAAGCAAAACTAGATTTTAGGTCTGTGATGAAAAAGGGCCTCGCGGGAAGGGGGGCCTCGCAAAAAAAAAAAAATAATAATAAAAAAATAATAATAAATATTTTTTTTTTTTTTTTTTTTGCGAGGCCCCCCTTCCCGCGAGGCCCTGTGCGACCGCACTGCTCGTACACCCCCTGAGGCGGCCCTGGGTTTAGTGGAGGAACGGTCCAAATGTGGATCCAGCCAGCAGTTAAAGTCACCTCCTACTATCAACAGGTGGGAAGACATGTCAGGGAGAGTGGAAAAAACAGATTTAAAAAAATACCCATTGTCCCAGTTAGGAGCATAGATATTGACAAGGAGTACATTTGTGTTAAATAACCTACCGCTGACAATTACATATCTGCCATTGCGGTCTGCAATCACATTGGAACATGTAAAAGGTACTGATCTGTGAATTAGAATAGCCACCCCCCTGGCCTTACTCTGAAATGAGGAGTGAAACACTTGACCCACCCATCTGCTTCTAAGACTGGAATGTTGTGAGGTTTTAAGATGAGTCTCCTGCAGAAAAACAATATGAGCCTTTAATTGGTGAAGGTGGTGGAGAACCTTTAAACTACGTTTAACTGGGTTATTAATGCCTCTGCAATTCCAAGTAATAAGATTAAGACCATTTCGTCCTATCGAGCTGGCTACACCTGGCTGAGTCATGTCTTGGGAAAGAGAAGATGTGTAAAGAACAGGGTACCATGTAGACCAGAGATTTTGGTTGACCTTGAATGTGTAAAATCAAAAGACAAAAACAAGTAATACAGTACAGAAAACACAAAAACTAGAACCAAGAACACATAATACAGTACAGAAAACACAAACATACAAAACGAGAACAAGTAATACAGTACAAAACACACAAAGAACACAGAAAACACCCCTTCCCTTGCCGAAGCATCTGTGAGATGCAAGCAAAACCCTAAATACCAAAATAGCCTAGAGAAAAACTTGGTAACTAACCTTTACTCTATGCTAACTGAGATGTGTGACCATTGGTACAAGATAAATCAAACATGAACATCAAACATAAATCAGGTGTGGACAACTAAACATTGGCACTACAGTGCAAGTGGCTTATGTCCACAGAGAATAATAAACTTTTTAGAGAGCTGTATTCTTACTAGGGCTGGGCAATTAATCTGAAATGTAGGTTTGAGTGACATAAATAATGTTTGAGTGACATAAAAAAAAATATATTATAATATATGTAAATATTATAATATTTTTTTTTGGATGGAAGAGCCACACATTGACGGACAAAGAGCCACATGCGTCTCGCGAGCCACGGGTTGGCCACCCCTACGCTAGACGCTCACAAAGTGCTGTGACTTTTGTCTGTTCCAACGGCCCATATGTGGAATAACATTCTAATTACATCTTCCTGAAGTCATTTTGAAATTTCAGAAACCGTGCCAGATAAAACAGGTACTTTTAGGAAAAGTCATTGAGTGACAGAGCTGGAGCTCGACAGAGTGATGAGGATAAATGTATTGAAAATGCCTAGGGGTCATGTGACCCCGTGTCGGCTGTGCTAGTGTGCGAAAGTGAGCGCATGGGCGAAAGAATATGTGAGGATGTGTGACCACTGTGTTCCTGCTCTGCTTGAATAATGGACACAGGAGACAGGATGGATGGAGTCCCAGGTGGCCAGCATACTCTGCCCAATTCCGGCTACCGGTCGGCACACTCGGCATATGTCCGGCACGGCATGCCAACGATGAGCCGGATCTGGCTCGGTAATGGTTGCCGGGGCAGAGCCGACTCGGGCTCGCCAAAGATAAACCGGCTCTGGCCCGGCTCTGGTTGCCGGGGCAGAGCCGACTCGGGCTCGCCAAAGCTAAACCAGCTCTGGCCCGGCAATGGTTGCCGTGCCAGAGCCGACTCGGGCTTGCCAAAGATAAACCGGCTCTGGCCCGGCAATGGTTGCCGGGGCAGAGCCGACTCGGGCTCGCCAAAGATAAACCGGCTCTGGCCCGGCTCGGCTTGCCGGGGCAGAGCCGACTCGGGCTCGCCAAAGATAAACCGGCTCTGGCCCGGCTCGGCTTGCCGTGCCAGAGCCGACTCGGGCTCGCCAAAGATAAACCGGCTCTGGCACGGCAATGGTTGCCGGGGCAGAGCCGACTCGGGCTCGCCAAAGATAAACCGGCTCTGGCACGGCAATGGTTGCCGGGGCAGAGCCGACTCGGGCTCGCCAAAGATAAACTGGCTCTGGCTCGGCAATGGTTGCCGGGGCAGAGCCGAAGTTTCAGTCAAGCGACGCCGCCCCCACACACAACAGCGGTGTGATTGGCAGAATCGACTGTCAATCAAAATTGTTCAGTTGAGACCACCGCAACAAGTGAATACAGCTGTACTGTACCTGTAACTGAGGGGTACAATTCCCTGACTGTATTACTAGATATGATACTTACTACCACTACCTTTGTACTTAATATTCGGCCACCCAGTACTCGGCATAAATATATTATGATGAACACTGTCACGTAGATGAAACGGATCCAACACAAATGTACGAATTAGAAATAGGTCTTTATTTCTACACAGCGATGGTGTGTAGAGCAAGCACTAATCAAATCAATCACATTTATGAATGGGAATTAGTATGCACTTTTATGGCAAGAGTATTCGTCGGTATATCAATAGAGAATGTCCAATCTCTGAAGGCGCAGGTGGTACATATACGACCTGGAATAGTTTAAGGAATAACAGCAATGATACTTGAATGATTATATACTGGATACACTAGGGGGGGTTAATCCGGTCGCTTGTAAGCCGACAGGAGTAGGAAGGGGGGGGGGGGTAGAATCCGGCTGCCTCATCCGGCCAAGGGTATCCCAGGTGAACCCACTGTAGTGCCGTTCAATGCGCCGGCGATCCTTGGACCACAGATGAAAGCAGGTGGACTCTTTGTGGGCCGGCGTCCTCCGGTCCACGGAGGAGAGACGTGAAGCGACCTCGTCTTGCAGAGCGTCTCCTCACCTTGCGTCCTCTCCAGGGGGGGGGGTTCCAACACACGGCAGTGTCGGGGGTCTTTATCCATGGAATAATCAACGTATACAAAGCATAATCCGTGCCGGGGAAGGCGGGCTGTCGTCGGTAGAATAATCCGGTATACAGGTCCACTCGCTCGTCGGCTCTGGGGCTCCTCGGGTGCAGCTTCACGTGGGGTCAACCACCCTGGATAAGCAGCCAGTTCTCTGCCCGAAACGATGGGGTACTGACTACGGTAGTATTCTCACCGCACGAAGCACTATATATTAACAGACTATTATTAGCTTAATAGACTACGTCCAACTCGACGATATAGTGCCAAATATGACTATTCAAATATTAATATACACGATGTCTCAATACCGATGGTAAGCCGAACTTGGCCTTACTCCCACACGTGGCGTCGCGGGGAGGCTTTACGTCTGTGACTCTATTGGAGGGTAAGAAACTGGACTGAAAAGAAAGTCCTACTTTAGTAGCGCAGTATATATACGCACTATGAACAAATAGTCCCATTAGTGGTGCGGTAGCCAGATTCCTACGCGGAACTAGGACTTGTTCGTACATGTTGAGCGGTACGTTTGAACTGGGTCTGAGGGGTATGGCAGCCTGGCACCAAGGTCTCGACCAATAGTAGAATGGAGACTATTATGGGATGTTCAGTAGGCTAGAATGGATATTCAATGCATATTGTACAAGGAATATACAAGGGATATCAGGGAATATTAGAGAATATACAAATACAATTAAATATATATATATAAATAAATATATATATTCGGTTTAATCTGGCCCTTCACAACAGCCACCCCCTGATTGGTCCCAGACCTAATCAGTTAAACAGAGACAGATTAATCGCGTTGTCTATTTACACATAAGGGTTTGCTGTAGGGGTCAGTCAACTTCACAAAGTCATAGGGTTATAGGGTCATGGTCATCATCGATTGTGTCTGGGAGTCGGGGCAGTTCTATGAGCCTCGCCACGGGACGGGTGTAAGTGCGACCCTGGACGAGCACTTCAGCTGCTCGGACCTTGCCGTCGGCACCGGTGATCACTTTGCTTACGCGGCCGGCCGGCCACATAGCTCTGGGCAGTGATTGATCAATAATCATGACGACTGTTCCTTCTGTCAAATTGTCTCTCTCCTTTACCCACTTCTGGCGGGTCTGTAGAGACGGTAGGTAGTGCAGTAGGAAACTGCTCCAAAACTTGTCGGCTAATACTTGACTGTACCTCCACATTCGTCGGCCGTTCGCTTCTTCAGGCCGGTACATTGTCTGGGGTAATGCAGGATCTAGCCGCCCCATCAGGAGTGTGTTGGGGTCTGCGGAGATAACAGTGCTCAATCCACAGAACACAGACTTCTTATTTTCCACCTGCTCTGGACTTGCTTCCCTCGGGATAGGCCTGGGCCACTGTCCTTCCGGGAGTCTTAGGAATGCGGGGCCGTCACTGTAGACATTGCGACGGGTGAGGTCATCCAGGGGCATCCCCCGGGTGATGACGTCAGCTGGGTTCTGTTTTGTATCAACGTAGCGCCACTCTGTTTCTCCGGTTAACTCTTCGGTTAAGTCTTGAATCTCGGTGACTCTGACTCCCACGAAGACTTTGTACTTGCATGAGTCCGATTTGATCCAGGCGAGTACTGTCGTGGAATCTGACCACAGGATTGTTCTAGACACCGGTATGGTGAGCTCACGTTGGATGAGCGTGGCTAGGTGCGCTCCGGCTAGGGCTGCGCAGAGCTCTAGACGTGGGATAGATTGTTGCTTGCGTGGGGCTATTCTCGAGCGGGCGAGGACAAATGCTGTGTGGATCTCTCCCCCCTTTTCTTGGGCCCGCAAGTAGGCTACTGATCCGTATGCGACCTCTGAGGCGTCACTGAAGACGTGTAAGTCCATTTTACATGTCTCTGGCCTCACCGTGGGTGGGAAGTAGCTTCGGCGCATATTAACGCCTGGGAGTGAGTGGAGCTCCATCTCCCACTCTCTCCAGGTGGATGCAAGGTGTGCGGGAATGGGGTCGTCCCAGCCCTGGTCCTTGTCCCACAATGCTCGTACAATCATTTTTGCCCTGGTGGTGTACGGTAGAATACATCCTAGCAGGTCATATTGTCGGGCGAGTGTTGTGTACACACTCCGTCTGGTGGTCGGCGCCGCCGCCGGCCTTCCCTGCTCCGTAGTCAGGGGCTTGTGTCTGTAGTGAAGCGAATCTGTTTTGAATCGCCACACCAATCCCAGGGTCATCTCCTGGGCTTCTCCCGGGATTGTAGCCATCCAGGTCTCGCTGCTGGCTGCCTTGTCCTCGGAGGAGAGGCTGCGCAGTACTTGCGGATCGCTGCTGGCCCACTGCCTGAGATCAAAGCCGCCTTTGATCAATGAGGCGCGGAGTTTAATCAGGAGAGCCTCGGCTTCTTCCTGGGTTGAAAGGCTTTGTAGACAGTTGTCTACGTAGAAGCTGTTCTTTACGCTGTGTCGGACCTCTTCGTCCGCTGCTGGGTCCTCTGCTACATGTTTCTGTAGTGCAAATGTAGCACAGCAGGGGCTGCACGTCGTTCCGAAGGGGAGGACTTCCCATTGGTAGATGGCTGGGTGCTCATCTCCTGGCTTCTCTCTCCATAGGAACCGTAACAGGGGCTTGTCCTCCTCTACTAATCTCACCTGCAGGAACATTCCTTTAATGTCCCCGCTGATGGCCACCCTTTCCTGGCGGAAGCGGAGTAGAACGCCGAGTAGGGAGGGGCCGAGTGTGGGACCGGGCAGTAACTCTTTATTCAGATTTTGGGATCCGATCTGGTAGCTGCAGTTAAATACTATGCGGTCTTTACCGTTGTGATGGACCTTGTGGTGAGGCACGTACCACGATTCAGTGGTCTGGTCAGCCTCTTTAATGTCCATCTTTGTGACGTGTCCCGCTGTGATGAGCTTCTCAATCTCAGCGCGGTATACACTCTCTTGGGCGGGGTTCTTGGCTAAGCGCCGCTCCGTGTTCAGCAGGTACCGTTCTGTGGCGTCTGTCTTGGCGTGGAAAGTAGGCATTCCTTCTCGCCGCAGGAGTGGCGTGGCGTATCTCAACACGCCGTTGACCGGGACTCTCTTGGTCCCTGTCTCGAGGAGGTGAATGGCGTAAATGTCATCTTTAGAGCGAATGTCTTTCTTTCCGTTCTTAAAGGGCATTTGTTCCAAGGTCCATAGCCGCTCTACGTGTTGCAGGAGTGCGGTTTCTCCCTCTGTGACTCGGGAGTGGAGACATCTAGTGGCTGTACTTCGGTTGAGAGATTTGGCGAGCGGGCCTTGGAGAGTCCATCCCAAACGGGTCTCGACTGCTGCAGGACAGCCTCGGGGTCCGGTATGAACCCGGTCTATCGGGACAATGAGGTCTGCATGGTCGGAGCCTATCAACAGGGTCGGCATAGCATTGTCTATGAGCGGGATCGGTAACTTGCGCAGATGTACATATTTCTCCATCAGCTTGGCGACGGGGTATGTGTACCGCGACAGTCCTATTTCTTGGCTGGTGAAAGCGTCTGTAATCTGGTACCGTCGCTCAGGCTGGCCGCTTGCTGCGATAGAGAATGAGACATTCTCGCCCTTTATCGTCTTCAAATCTCGTCTTATTGTCCGAATTGTCATTTGGGTTTCGCTTCCCCGCAGCCCTAGCTGGGCCGCAGCGGAGGCGAGCAGAAGGGTCTTCTCTGACCCGTCATCGAGGACGGCGTAAGTGTCCAGGACTTTATTCTGGTAGCTTAGTGTCACACGCACTACTTTTAGGAGTACTCGGGCTCCACTGCTGCTGGCGGGATCAATGTACATGACGCTCGCTTTGCTGCTGGATGGTGCGGGTGAAGGGCGCCGTCTGTTACTGTCGTGAAGTATGTCCAGATGGGCTCCATCGCACTTGGTGCACCTTTTCTTTAAGCGGCATTCGGCTGCCATGTGTGAGCGCGCACAGCGAAAACAGCGCTTGTTGGACTTTATCCATTGACTTGCTTCCTCCGCGTTCAGCTTGGGGAAGGAGTCACATTGTGCTAGCCAGTGTTCTTTCTCACAGTAGGGGCACACTATCTTCCACTTCTCCGTTCTGGAGGGGGTACTGTGGCTCCTGCTGCTCGGTACTGACTCCGATTGGTGCATCACAGTCACCGATCTTCTTCCATCATTTAGTCGTCTGGTTCCTTCTCTGGAGCCAGGGGTGCTCCGTCCGAATGTATCTAGCCGTAGGCTGCTGACTTCTCTCGCCAGGAAGTCTGCTAGATCGAGGAGGTTCGGTTCGGGGCCATTCGGGTCTCGGTGGTCTCTCTGTCGCCTAAAACGCTCCTGTCGAGCGGGCGGCAGCTTCTCCAAGATCCTTTCCACATTTGAGTTGGCGTAAAGTTCATGCCTCCCCTTCTCTCTCTGCGCTCCCAACATCCCTACCAGGGACTGCACTCTGATGGACAGGTCGTCCAGTGCTCGATTGTCTATTGCTGGGGGTAAGCGGTCGATGTGTCGGATCTCCTGGATCACGTAATCCCATATGCGCCCATACCTCTGGTCCAATGCTACCAGCGCTGCTGTGTATGGGGTGGTGGAAGTCGCGTAGGCGAGCGCTATATTATGTGCGCGGGGTACCTTTAAGTGCTTCAGTAGGATGGCGTATTTATGGCGTTCATCCAATACATCCACCAACATGGTCTCCAGACACATGCGGAGTTCTGTATACTGGGCCCGGTTCTCTTGGGTGAAGTCGGGTACCATAGGCGTGCCAATGTATGACGCTGACTGTGGATACATCGGCGAGCGTTGGGGGAGAGGCCTCCTAGGCGAGTCTCCTCCCGCTCCTTGGTATGGGCTGGTACCGGCAGTGTACCATGGCCCGCTTGTCCAGGTGCTGTTCCTCGGTGCGGGTCGTGCGTCGTGCTCACCCGTGTATAGAGTCGGGGGTCTGTAGCGCAGCTCCGCGGGAGTATAGCCTGGGCTGTACCGGACCTCCTGGTCCGGTAGAGTACTGTGCTGTCGTCGGGCGTGGTTCTCCTCCTCTTCCTCTTCGTCTTCAGTTAGGTCATCCAGTGCTTGTAGTCTCTGGTTTAGCCTCTCCACAGGATATGCTGCTCCTTCCCGGTTGCTAGGTCTCGCTTGGACCGGTGGGGGGAGGTGGTCTGTGGGGGGTATAGACCTCGTCTGTTGGTCAAGTTCAGGGTTGTTTACTCGGCTAGGGGATGCCGCCCTGGAGGTGTGTCTAGACGAGTTCCTGGAGCCTCTGGCGGAGGGAGAGGGTGTTGTCCGTCTGATCAGCTGTTCTATTAGTTGCGCTTGCTGTCTGTCGCGCTCGGCGTCCCGTAGAGCACCAGCAGCTGCTCGCTGGCTGTCTGCTCGGTCTCGGGCCACATTCTCTTCTCTCTGAATGCGTCTTATTTCTAGACGTATATGCTCTTCTTCGCTCCGCTGCTGGATCTGCAGTCGGTCGCGTTCAGCAGCGGCGTTCAGGCTGATGAGGAAGGCCTGCTGTAGGGTCCTCTCTGCCTCGCTGGGAGAAGGCGGTTGTATAGGGGAGCCTTCCCTCGGGGTACTCCTTGCGGAGCCTTGGAGCTCTATCTCCACGGTGCTCTCCCCGTCTTCTTCCGTGCCGAGTTCTGTCTCGGTTGCGTTGTATTCCTCCCGGGACTCATCGGGGACTACTTCTTCAGTACTGGCGGGGTGTGAAGTCATGTCTGGTTCCCACTGGTCCCCACCGTGAACTTGGTCAGTTACATTAGAACCCGTAAGGGCCTCTATGGTCGGGGTAGTCTGGGCGTTGGGGTTAGACATACTTTTACTTTCTAGTTTTACCGCGTTTACTGTTAGTAGAAGACTAGGTTGTTGACTGACAGCGTAAGCCTCTAAGTACTGAGGGAGCCGTCGTTCGCGCTGCGGGCGTTGGTTAGGAGGATCGTTTCGTGGAGTGTCCATCATAGGCCATTTCAATATTAATAACACTATATTAATATTACACTAATTACCATCCGGCTCGAAGGACCAATTGTAACTGAGGGGTACAATTCCCTGACTGTATTACTAGATATGATACTTACTACCACTACCTTTCTACTTAATATTCGGCCACCCAGTACTCGGCATAAATATATTATGATGAACACTGTCACGTAGATGAAACGGATCCAACACAAATGTACGAATTAGAAATAGGTCTTTATTTCTACACAGCGATGGTGTGTAGAGCAAGCACTTAATCAAATCAATCACATTTATGAATGGGAATTAGTATGCACTTTTATGGCAAGAGTATTCGTCGGTATATCAATAGAGAATGTCCAATCTCTGAAGGCGCAGGTGGTACATATACGACCTGGAATAGTTTAAGGAATAACAGCAATGATACTTGAATGATTATATACTGGATACACTAGGGGGGGTTAATCCGGTCGCTTGTAAGCCGACAGGAGTAGGAAGGGGGGGGGGGTAGAATCCGGCTGCCTCATCCGGCCAAGGGTATCCCAGGTGAACCCACTGTAGTGCCGTTCAATGCGCCGGCGATCCTTGGACCACAGATGAAAGCAGGTGGACTCTTTGTGGGCCGGCGTCCTCCGGTCCACGGAGGAGAGACGTGAAGCGACCTCGTCTTGCAGAGCGTCTCCTCACCTTGCGTCCTCTCCAGGGGGGGGGGTTCCAACACACGGCAGTGTCGGGGGTCTTTATCCATGGAATAATCAACGTATACAAAGCATAATCCGTGCCGGGGAAGGCGGGCTGTCGTCGGTAGAATAATCCGGTATACAGGTCCACTCGCTCGTCGGCTCTGGGGCTCCTCGGGTGCAGCTTCACGTGGGGTCAACCACCCTGGATAAGCAGCCAGTTCTCTGCCCGAAACGATGGGGTACTGACTACGGTAGTATTCTCACCGCACGAAGCACTATATATTAACAGACTATTATTAGCTTAATAGACTACGTCCAACTCGACGATATAGTGCCAAATATGACTATTCAAATATTAATATACACGATGTCTCAATACCGATGGTAAGCCGAACTTGGCCTTACTCCCACACGTGGCGTCGCGGGGAGGCTTTACGTCTGTGACTCTATTGGAGGGTAAGAAACTGGACTGAAAAGAAAGTCCTACTTTAGTAGCGCAGTATATATACGCACTATGAACAAATAGTCCCATTAGTGGTGCGGTAGCCAGATTCCTACGCGGAACTAGGACTTGTTCGTACATGTTGAGCGGTACGTTTGAACTGGGTCTGAGGGGTATGGCAGCCTGGCACCAAGGTCTCGACCAATAGTAGAATGGAGACTATTATGGGATGTTCAGTAGGCTAGAATGGATATTCAATGCATATTGTACAAGGAATATACAAGGGATATCAGGGAATATTAGAGAATATACAAATACAATTAAATATATATATATAAATAAATATATATATTCGGTTTAATCTGGCCCTTCACAACAGTACCCACTCTGCAGTCTGTCAATAAAGCTTTCAATCAATCAATCAATCAATCAATCAATCAATCAATCAATCAGACAAATGCATAGAAAAGACCTTATTATAACCAAATAACAAAAAATTATATTATTGTTTATGAAAATGTTTTAGCCCTATGCTTGCCTATTATTTTAATGGCAACAAATAAAATAATAATAATAAAATTAATAAATAAAATGGAGGAGGGGGGGGGGGCAGAGCGAGGTGGGTGTTAGAGGAGTGGAGGGGGGGCAGAGCCTCATAAAGCTAACATTAGCTGCACTCATAGGAGCCTGCATGTTGATGTAGCCTCATAAAGCTAACATTATAGCTGCACTCATAGGATGTTGATGTAGCCTCATAAAGCTAACATGCTGCACTCATAGGAGCGTGTTGATGTAGCCTCATAAAGCTAACAAGAGTATATGTAATACTGTGGTTATGGCCTCTATAGTTAGCAGCTCCCCAAGCTAACACAACATGGACCGCAGCTCCCCAAGCTAACACAACACAGACTGCAGCTCCCCAAGCTAACACAACACGGACCGCAGCTCCCCAAGCTAACACAACACGGACTGCAGCTCCCCAAGCTAACACAACACGGACCGTAGCTCCCCAAGCTAACACAACACAGACTGCAGCTCCCCAAGCTAACACAACACAGACCGCAGCTCCCCAAGCTAACACAACATGGACCGCAGCTCCCCAAGCTAACACAACACAGACTGCAGCTCCCCAAGCTAACACAACATGGACCGCAGCTCCCCAAGCTAACACAACATGGACCGCAGCTCCCCAAGCTAACACAACACAGACTGCAGCTCCCCAAGCTAACACAACACGGACCGCAGCTCCCCAAGCTAACACAAGCTAACACAACACAGACTGCAGCTCCCCAAGCTAACACAACATGGACCGCAGCTCCCCAAGCTAACACAAGCTAACACAACACAGACTGCAGCTCCCCAAGCTAACACAAGCTAATACAACACGGACCACAGCTCCCCAAGCTAACACAACACAGACCGCAGCTCCCCAAGCTAACACAACACAGACCGCAGCTCCCCAAGCTAACACAACACAGACCGCAGCTCCCCAAGCTAACACAAGCTAACACAACACAGACTGCAGCTCCCCAAGCTAACACAACACAGACCGCAGCTCCCCAAGCCAACACAACATGGACCGCAGCTCCCCAAGCTAACACAAGCTAACACAACACAGACTGCAGCTCCCCAAGCTAACACAAGCTAATACAACACGGACCACAGCTCCCCAAGCTAACACAACACAGACCGCAGCTCCCCAAGCTAACACAAGCTAACACAACACAGACCGCAGCTCCCCAAGCTAACACAACACAGACCGCAGCTCCCCAAGCTAACACAACATGGACCGCAGCTCCCCAAGCTAACACAAGCTAACACAACACAGACTGCAGCTCCCCAAGCTAACACAAGCTAATACAACACGGACCACAGCTCCCCAAGCTAACACAACACAGACCGCAGCTCCCCAAGCTAACACAAGCTAACACAACACAGACCACAGCTCCCCAAGCTAAGACAACACAGACCGCAGCTCCCCAAGCTAACACAACATGGACCGCAGCTCCCCAAGCTAACACAAGCTAACACAACACAGACTGCAGCTCCCCAAGCTAACACAAGCTAATACAACACGGACCACAGCTCCCCAAGCTAACACAACACAGACCGCAGCTCCCCAAG
Organism: Notolepis coatsorum; assembly: GCF_963971535.1. NCBI lineage: Eukaryota > Metazoa > Chordata > Actinopteri > Aulopiformes > Paralepididae > Notolepis > Notolepis coatsorum. Next base: position 186,729,870 of record NC_140167.1, read on the forward strand.
CTAACACAAGCTAACACAACACAGACCGCAGCTCCCCAAGCTAACACAACATAGACCGCAGCTCTCCAAGCTAGCACAACACAGACCGCAGCTCCCCAAGCTAACACAACACAGACCGCAGCTCCCCAAGCTAACACAACATGGACCGCAGCTCCCCAAGCTAACACAAGCTAACACAACACAGACTGCAGCTCCCCAAGCTAACACAAGCTAATACAACACGGACCACAGGTCCCCAAGCTAACACAACACAGACCGCAGCTCCCCAAGCTAACACAAGCTAACACAACACAGACCGCAGCTCCCCAAGCTAACACAACACAGACCGCAGCTCCCCAAGCTAACACAACATGGACCGCAGCTCCCCAAGCTAACACAAGCTAACACAACACAGACTGCAGCTCCCCAAGCTAACACAAGCTAATACAACACGGACCACAGCTCCCCAAGCTAACACAACACAGACCGCAGCTCCCCAAGCTAACACAAGCTAACACAACACAGACCGCATCTCCCCAAGCTAACACAACATAGACCGCAGCTCCCCAAGCTAACACAACACAGACCGCAGCTCCCCAAGCTAACACAACACAGACCGCAGCTCCCCAAGCTAACACAAGCTAACACAACATGGACCGCAGCTCCCCAAGCTAACACAACACGGACCGCAGCTCCCCAAGCTAACACAAGCTAATACAACACGGACCACAGCTCCCCAAGCTAACACAACACGGACCGCAGCTCCCCAAGCTAACACAACATGGACTGCAGCTCCCCAAGCTAACACAACATGGACCGCAGCTCCCCAAGCTAACACAACATGGACCGCAGCTCCCCAAGCTAACACAACACAGACTGCAGCTCCCCAAGCTAACACAACACGGACCGCAGCTCCCCAAGCTAACACAAGCTAACACAACACAGACTGCAGCTCCCCAAGCTAACACAAGCTAACACAACACAGACTGCAGCTCCCCAAGCTAACACAACACAGACCGCAGCTCCCGAAGCTAACACAACACGGACTGCAGCTCCCCAAGCTAACACAACACGGACCGCAGCTCCCCAAGCTAACACAACACGGACCGCAGCTCCCCAAGCTAACACAAGCTAACACAACACAGACTGCAGCTCCCCAATCAACCAAACTCCCCTCTCCCCCATGCTGCTATGATGCCTGAATTTCCTCAAGGGGATCAATAAAGGAATATCTTATCTTATAATTATCTAAATGAATAACAAACTGTTAATTATGACTATTGTAAACAAGACAAATGTCTTTCTCTGGTCTGCATCCCATTAACAATTGTGTGTATTGAGCCATACTGTATTGTACCCATTCTGCAATCTGTTAATAAAGTTTTGATTAATTCATTCTCCTTTTGGATTGCCCAGCTGCTGCTAGCCTGCTAGCTAGCGTTTTAGCTTGCTAGCCTGCTAGCTAGCGTTCATTCTCCTTTACGATTTTGATTATGATGTTCAGCCAAACATTACTTTGCATAATCTATGCAATAGTGTCATTGCATAACTCCTCTGTGTGTTGTTAGGTTGTCACTAGATGTTGTAACTGGACTGTGGTGAAGCCCTGAGTTAGGCCCACATGCTACCTAGACTGTGATGAAGCCCTGAGTTAGGCCCACATGCTGCTAACTGGACTGTGGTGAAGCCCTGATTTAGGCCCACATGCTAACTGGACTGTGGTGAAGCCCTGGGTTAGGCCCACATGCTAACTGGACTGTGGTGAAGCCCTGAGTTAGGCCCACATGCTACCTAGACTGTGATGAAGCCCTGAGTTAGGCCCACATGCTGCTAACTGGACTGTGGTGAAGCCCTGATTTAGGCCCACATGCTAACTGGACTGTGGTGAAGCCCTGGGTTAGGCCCACATGCTAACTGGACTGTGGTGAAGCCCTGAGTTAGGGCCACATGCTAACTGGACTGTGGTGAAGCCCTGGGTTAGGCCCACATGCTAACTGGACTGTGATGAAGCCCTGAGTTAGGCCCACATGCTGCTAACTGGACTGTGATGAAGCCCTGGGTTAGGCCCACATGCTAACTGGACTGTGGTGAAGCCCTGAGTTAGGCCCACATGCAACTGGACTGTGGTGAAGCCTGAGTTAGGCCCACATGCTGCTAACTGGACTGTGATGACGCCCTGAGTTAGGCCCACATGCAACTGGACTGTGGTGAAGCCTGCGTTAGGCCCACATGCTGCTAACTGGACTGTGATGAAGCCCTGAGTTAGGCCCACATGCTAACTGGACTGTGGTGAAGCCCTGAGTTAGACCCACATGCTGCTAACTGGACTGTGGTGAAGCTCTGAGTTAGGCCCACATGCTAACTGGACTGTGGTGAAGCCCTTAGTTAGGCCCACATGCTAACTGGACTGTGGTGAAGCCCTGGGTTAGGCCCACATGCTGCTAACTGGACTGTGATGAAGCCCTGAGTTAGGCCCACATGCTAACTGGACTGTGGTGAAGCCCTGAGTTAGACCCACATGCTGCTAACTGGACTGTGGTGAAGCCCTGAGTTAGGCCCACATGCTAACTGAACTGTGGTGAAGCCCTGAGTTAGGCCCACATGCTAACTGGACTGTGGTGAAGCCCTGAGTTAGACCCACATGCTGCTAACTGGACTGTGGTGAAGCCCTGAGTTAGGCCCACATGCTGCTAACTGGACTGTGGTGAAGCCCTGGATTCCTGAAGCCCTGAATTCCTAACCTTAGAGAGTTCCTCTCCTAGCATTCTTTGGAGTGTACTGAGATCCTTATGGGAGATGAGCAAAGCTGAATCATCTGCAAATAAGAATAAATTACAAGAACATGCTTCTCTCATATCATTTATGTACAATAAAAATAGCAATGGTCCTAAAACATGTTATGTTTTGATTAATTGAAAATGGGGGACCCTGATGTAAACAAGACGAAAGTCTTTCTCTGGTCTGCATCCCCTTAACAATTGTGTGTATTGAGCTGTACTGTATTGTACCCATTCTGCAATCTGTTAATAAAGTTTTCAATCAATCAATCAAAACCGTGGTCAGTCTGTGCGGAGAAACAAGGATCCGAGCATGGTTGCCAGATCGGATTAACAATATCCGAACCTACCATTATTATCAAAGGTCTGTCAGATGAAGGCGGACTCTCAAATCTGGCAACACTGATGCGTTGCATTGTGGGGGATCCCGGTTTGAAATTTGAATTGAATCGCGTTACAGAAGAGTCTGCACCACGTCGTGAGCATTGCAACTGTTGCATCTTCTCCTCAGGTAATTGTGTGCAACACATATATTTTATTATTTATAAGTAATGCGTGCCGCTGATATAAATGAGTGCTGTTTAGTCTGTGTTTTCAGTGACTACTGTAACGTTATTAGCTCGATATTATGAAACTGGCGGCATCTGTAAACTACCGGAGCTGCTAACTGGCTAACGGTATGACTAGCTAACGTTGGTACCTATACTGTACCCGGAGCTGATAGCGTTATGACTATGAGAGCTAACTTTTGTTAGCTTGGGGAGCTGTGGTCCGTGTTGTATTAGCTTGTGTTAGCTTGGGGAGCTGCGGTCTGTGTTGTGTTAGCTTGTGTTAGCTTGGGGAGCTGCGGTCTGTGTTGTGTTAGCTTGGGGAGCTGTGGTCCGTGTTGTATTAGCTTGTGTTAGCTTGGGGAGCTTACTAACCCTACTGTCATGCACTAATAAACTAACCTACGCTGTAACACGCAACACTTTGATGAATATTGTTACTCAGCTGATAGAGTTGTAATAAAATATATAATTTCATTGTTGCAAATACTGTTACAGTGCTGGATCTCATCAATGAGATGAACGCAGAAGACGGCTCAGGAACAACTACTTCAAGTGGTCGTAAGTGATGTATAAATTTTTTTATTGTGTGTGTGACTGTGTATGTATATATAATATATACTTTTTAATCTGGGACATCATTTCAAAGAGTCATCCTGTAATGCCCTCTCTCCCCCTCTCTCTCTCTCTCTCTCTCTATATGGGTAACGCATGTATTCCTGGTAACCTGCCCCATTTCTAAGCCATATAACCCAGGACGTTATACGAACAACATTAAAAGGCTTAATTTTCATGGCAGATGCATGATATGTTTTGGGCATGATCTTGGCACCCCAATGAACAACCAAAATGAGTTTCGTCTTTTGTGGCCAATTATTTGAGGAGATAATTACGTTTCACATATTGATCCCAGGTTACCGCGAATACCTATCCTCACAATTCCAGATAAACACTTAAATCTCCTATTTTACTAAAGATTGGTGAGATTTAATTTTTGGAAATCATAACAGCAATAATAAGGGTTAGGTGTAAACCAGAATTACTAGAATGTGTTGTGTTTTGTCTGTTAAAATGAGCAAAAACAAGGAAAGGGTATTCCCAGTAACTTAAAAACAAGTGCAAAAAATACAGTTCTAGAACAAGTATTTTAATTTTTTCTATATTCAAGAAAGTGGAAAGGAACCCAACATTTTCAATTGTCTGCACACAATCGTTGTTTTGTTATTCACCACCATGCCCCTAGTCAGTCTACACCACCATGCCCCTAGTCAGTCTACACCACCACCATGCCCCTAGTCAGTCTACACCACCACCATGCCCCTAGTCAGTCTACACCACCATGCCCCTAGTCAGTCTACACCACCACCATGCCCCTAGTCAGTCTACACCACCACCATGCCCCTAGTCAGTCTACACCACCATGCCCCTAGTCAGTCTACACCACCACCATTCCCCTAGTCAGTCTACACCACCACCATGCCCCTAGTCAGTCTACACCAACCTGCGCCTAGCCAGTCTACACCACCACCATGCCCCTAGTCAGTCTACACCAACCTGCGCCTAGTCAGTATAGACCACCATGCCCCTAGTCAGTCTACACCACCATGCCCCTAGTCAGTCTACACCACCATGCCCCTAGTCAGTCTACACCAACCTGCCCCTAGTCAGTCTACACCACCACCATGCCCCTAGTCAGTCTACACCAATCTGCTCCTAGTCAGTCTACACCACCACCATGCCCCTAGTCAGTCTACACCACCATGCCCCTAGTCAGTCTACACCAACCTGCCCCTAGTCAGTCTACACCACCAGTGGCGTCGCGTGGGTAAAATAACAGGGGAAGCCAAAAAAAATTATTAAAAAAAATGTATTAAATATTTTTATTAATATTTTTTTTTTTTTTTTTTTTTTTTTAGTCAAGTAGTCACCATGTACACTACAGTATGGCTCGGCGGCCAGTCAAACTTTCTTAACAGATTGCAGAATGGGTACAATACAGTACGGCTCAATACACACAATTGTATAAGGGGATGCAGACCAGAGGTCCTATAAGGAGGTCCTTTGTCCCCACAGCCATCAGACTGTACAACAGCGTATTATAGTTACACCTGTTTTTACACCTGTTTTTACACCTGTTTTTACATCTGTTTTTACACCTGTTTTTATACACCTGCTTTTATCTAATCACGCTACTATTTTAATTTTAATTTTAATATTGATGGGTATGATTTAATTGAATTTTATCATGTACTTATTTTAATTCATGATGCAGACATAACATGTAACTACTGTATGGGAATGGTCAATGTCTGTATACTATGTGAGCTGCGAGATACCCTGAATTTCCCCAAGGGGATTAATAAAGTATCTATCTATCTATCTAGAGAAAGACGTTTGTCTTGTTTACATCAGGGTCCCCCATTTTCAATTCATAGTGACATTTATGACATACAAGACATCATGACATCAAATATACAGTACTGTTACCCCTAGATCCTGACAGAGTATATACATATGATGGGGAGGGGACTGTACATTAGGAGGGGGTGGAGTGGGAGAGAAATATACATACGGCCGGTGTTGTTTTCGAGGAGGGAGTAGGATTCCGCAGAACACCGGGAGAGAATATGACTGTCTATTAGACAAACGTGACAAGACAAACGTATTTCTCTGGTCTGCATCCCCTTAACAATTGTGTGTATTGAGCCGTACTGTATTGTACCCATTCTGCAATCTGTTAAATAAAGTTTTCATTCATTCATTCATTCATTCATTCATTCAAGTGTCTGTTGCGCCGCGCGCCCAGCCATCAGAGCGCTCCTACTGTAAAATGCGGAAGCAGTCATTTCAGCCTCAGTTTTACTCGTTTATAAAAATGATTTAAAATGTTTATTAGAAACGCCAAGCTTTCAAACCCCGCCGCATCTGTGTGTGAAACCCTAATGGAACGCTGGGTACCTTTGACATTTATATCCGATATATTTTGGACCCACCGCTAGCTTTTAAGCAGTGCTTGATGGTGCACATTAACCTGGCTACTACGGAGGAATAAGTTACTGCGTATTCCAGCCCCTGGCTTGCATTGCAGTCATGAAAGGGTATACAAGCTTGCCTGATAACGTTAGTTAGTCCTTAGTCAGGCTGCTCAGTTCTTACCTGGTCAATAATGTGGTCCTCCTCTTGCCAGATAGATTTGTTAAATCATAATATCCACAGTGGTGTGCTCTCCTGGTCCTCAGTACTGTACTGGGATGTCACGTTAGGTAGTCAGGTGGAAACGTGAACTTCTGAGTGCCCCGCCTCCAGGTGGAAAATATGCTGAGCGTCTTCCTCCCAGCTCCGTTTTAAACTTTTAGGGTGTGGCACAGTGGCAGTCAGCTCGAATCTGATTGGCTAGGATCGGATTTGGAGTTTGGACTCACTCTATAATGCTGGAAGCCTGGATAAAGAGACCTACCCACTGCCTCTCTCCTATACTAGCTGCAGTAGTGAGCACAGTCTGACAGTGTGTTAGAGGGAGTGAGAAGGAGAAGAGGGAGACATTAAAAAAAAAAAAAAAAAACACAGATGCACAGATGAAAAAGAATGTAAACTATATTAAAAAAAATTATATTTTAATTTTTTTTTTTTTTTTTTTCATATTTCATAATTTGATATGAATTTATAGGGAGGCATGGCTTCCGTTGGCTTCCACAAGGATTCGCCACTGTACACCACCACCATGCCCCTAGTCAGTCTACACCACCACCATGCCCCTAGTCAGTCTACACCACCATGCCCCTAGTCAGTCTACACCACCACCGTGCCCCTAGTCAGTCTACACCACCACCATGCCCCTAGTCAGTCTACACCAACCTGCGCCTAGTCAGTATAGACCACCATGCCCCTAGTCAGTCTACACCACCATGCCCCTAGTCAGTCTACACCACCATGCCCCTAGTCAGTCTACACCAACCTGCCCCTAGTCAGTCTACACCACCACCATGCCCCTAGTCAGTCTACACCAATCTGCCCCTAGTCAGTCTACACCACCACCATGCCCCTAGTCAGTCTACACCACCATTCCCCTAGTCAGTCTACACCACCACCATGCCCCTAGTCAGTCTACACCACCATGCCCCTAGTCAGTCTACACCACCACCATGCCCCTAGTCAGTCTACACCACCATACCCCTAGTCAGTCTACACCGCCGCCGTGCCCCTAGTCAGTCTACACCACCACCATGCCCCTAGTCAGTCTACACCAACCTGCGCCTAGTCAGTATAGACCACCATGCCCCTAGTCAGTCTACACCACCATGCCCCTAGTCAGTCTACACCACCATGCCCCTAGTCAGTCTACACCAACCTGCCCCTAGTCAGTCTACACCACCACCATGCCCCTAGTCAGTCTACACCAATCTGCCCCTAGTCAGTCTACACCACCACCATGCCCCTAGTCAGTCTACACCACCATTCCCCTAGTCAGTCTACACCACCACCATGCCCCTAGTCAGTCTACACCACCATGCCCCTAGTCAGTCTACACCACCACCATGCCCCTAGTCAGTCTACACCACCATGCCCCTAGTCAGTCTACACCACCACCATGCCCCTAGTCAGTCTACACCACCACCATGCCCCTAGTCAGTCTACACCAGCAACCTGCGCCTAGTCAGTCTACACCACCATGCCCCTAGTCAGTCTACACCACCATGCCCCTAGTCAGTCTACACCAACCTGCCCCTAGTCAGTCTACACCACCACCATGCCACTAGTCAGTCTACACCAATCTGCCCCTAGTCAGTCTACACCACCACCATGCCCCTAGTCAGTCTACACCACCATGCCCCTAGTCAGTCTACACCAACCTGCCCCTAGTCAGTCTACACCACCACCATGCCCCTAGTCAGTCTACACCACCACCATGCCCCTAGTCAGTCTACACCACCATGCCCCTAGTCAGTCTACACCACCACCGTGCCCCTAGCCAGTCTACACCACCACCATGCCCCTAGTCAGTCTACACCAACCTGCGCCTAGTCAGTATAGACCACCATGCCCCTAGTCAGTCTACACCACCATGCCCCTAGTCAGTCTACACCACCATGCCCCTAGTCAGTCTACACCAACCTGCCCCTAGTCAGTCTACACCACCACCATGCCCCTAGTCAGTCTACACCAATCTGCCCCTAGTCAGTCTACACCACCACCATGCCCCTAGTCAGTCTACACCACCATTCCCCTAGTCAGTCTACACCACCACCATGCCCCTAGTCAGTCTACACCACCATGCCCCTAGTCAGTCTACACCACCACCATGCCCCTAGTCAGTCTACACCACCATACCCCTAGTCAGTCTACACCACCACCATGCCCCTAGTCAGTCTACACCAACCTGCGCCTAGTCAGTATAGACCACCATGCCCCTAGTCAGTCTACACCACCATGCCCCTAGTCAGTCTACACCACCATGCCCCTAGTCAGTCTACACCAACCTGCCCCTAGTCAGTCTACACCACCACCATGCCCCTAGTCAGTCTACACCAATCTGCCCCTAGTCAGTCTACACCACCACCATGCCCCTAGTCAGTCTACACCACCATTCCCCTAGTCAGTCTACACCACCACCATGCCCCTAGTCAGTCTACACCACCATGCCCCTAGTCAGTCTACACCACCATGCCCCTAGTCAGTCTACACCACCACCATGCCCCTAGTCAGTCTACACCACCACCATGCCCCTAGTCAGTCTACACCAGCAACCTGCGCCTAGTCAGTCTACACCACCATGCCCCTAGTCAGTCTACACCACCATGCCCCTAGTCAGTCTACACCACCACCATGCCCCTAGTCAGTCTACACCAACCTGCGCCTAGTCAGTATAGACCACCATGCCCCTAGTCAGTCTACACCACCATGCCCCTAGTCAGTCTACACCACCATGCCCCTAGTCAGTCTACACCAACCTGCCCCTAGTCAGTCTACACCAATCTGCCCCTAGTCAGTCTACACCACCACCATGCCCCTAGTCAGTCTACACCACCATTCCCCTAGTCAGTCTACACCACCACCATGCCCCTAGTCAGTCTACACCACCATGCCCCTAGTCAGTCTACACCACCACCATGCCCCTAGTCAGTCTACACCACCATGCCCCTAGTCAGTCTACACCACCACCATGCCCCTAGTCAGTCTACACCACCACCATGCCCCTAGTCAGTCTACACCAGCAACCTGCGCCTAGTCAGTCTACACCACCATGCCCCTAGTCAGTCTACACCACCATGCCCCTAGTCAGTCTACACCACCATGCCCCTAGTCAGTCTACACCACCACCATGCCCCTAGTCAGTCTACACCACCATGCCCCTAGTCAGTCTACACCACCACCATGCCCCTAGTCAGTCTACACTACCATGCCCCTAGTCAGTCTACACCACCACCATGCCCCTAGTCAGTCTACACCACCATGCCCCTAGTCAGTCTACACCACCACCATGCCCCTAGTCAGTCTACACCAGCAACCTGCGCCTAGTCAGTCTACACCAGCAACCTGCGCCTAGTCAGTCTACACCACCACCATGCCCCTAGTCAGTCTACACCACCACCATGCCCCTAGTCAGTCTACACCACCACCATGCCCCTAGTCAGTCTACACCACCACCATGCCCCTAGTCAGTCTACACCACCACCATGCCCCTAGTCAGTCTACACCACCACCATGCCCCTAGTCAGTCTACACCACCATGCCCCTAGTCAGTCTACACCACCATGCCCCTAGTCAGTCTACACCAACCTGCCCCTAGTCAGATATGCTTACTTTTGGTTAGGCCTCCAAATTAAGATAATCTGGACAAACCTGTCAGATTTTCTGATTTATATGTAGACCGGTTTGAGTTTATTGTAGTGATGTTACTGTGTTTCCAAATCTCAGATATTAACTTGTTAAGTGTTTGTTTTTTTACAGTATGTAAAACCCTACTGTCATGCACTAATAAACTAACCTACGCTGTAACACGCAACACTTTGATGAATATTGTTACTCAGCTGATAGAGTTGTAATAAAATATATAATTTCATTGTTGCAAATATACTGTTACAGTGCTGGATCTCATCAATGAGATGAACGCAGAAGACGGCTCAAGAACAACTACTTCAAGTGGTCGTAAGTGATGTATACATTTTTTTTATTGTGTGTGTGACTGTGTATATATAATATATACTTTTTAATCTGGGACATCATTTTCAAAGAGTCATCCTGTAATGCCTTCTCTATCTCTCTCTCTCCCAAGACGGTCAAGATCTACCAAGTCTTCAAGATCTTCAAGTGGTCATGCTTGTAAGTGATGTATAAAATGTTTTATTGTGTGTGTGACTGTGTATATATATACTTTTCAATCTGGGACTTTCATTTCAACAGCTGGAAAGGGTCATCCTGTGTTGATGGATGCTACAGTATATTGTATGTAGATGTGCATGACGTGGACTAAATTAGAGGTCCTAGATATGCAAAATAATATTGAGAATCACTGGCCTTAGACTATCTACTAACGTATTCTCGCTCTCTCTAGGTTCATGGCCACTAATGACTTCAGACCTTCAGAAGGACAGTATGCTGGATGAGGAAGGTCTTGGCCATGCTGCGATGGCTCCTAGAAGACAAGAACGGAGAGGTGCTGGACCTGGCTGTCAAATGGTTTGTAATGCTACAGTATATTGTATGTAGATGTGCATGACATGGACTAAATTAGAGGTCCTAGATATGCAAAATAATATTGAGAATCACTGGCCTTAGACTATCTACTAACGTATTCTCGCTCTCTCTCTTTAGGTTCATGGCCACTAATGACTTCAGAGCTTCAGAAGGACAGTATGCGTGTAGCTTATTGCCAGCGGAAGAGTGCAAGAATGCTTCCGCATTCGTCACCGCACGCCAGTACGGTAATGCGCCTTTCCTTTCGCCCCGCTCAGACAAATGCATGTAGTACATTGCAACACAACGCAGCATTTCCGTGTACATTGCAACGAATCACTTGGAGTTTGAAAGTGATATCAGAAGAAACTACTCAACCTCGGCTGTCTTTAACTAGCAGGACGCTAGTGGGCTAGTCGCTAAAATATATATCGTTTTATATATAATTGTACCAACACAGATATTAGGCAGTACACACATTGTCCTGCAATACATACAGTGAATGCACAGCTATACATTCGCCATATATTTCTATCGCTGCTGCGGTCTACAGTGAAATGCAATATTATTATTATTGTAAAGATCATTACAATTATTATTTTGTGCACGTTGTGCAAATTGAGAGGCTGTGCTCTTTGCACACAACCCTCGTACACTTGTAACATTGCCTCCAGGCTGCGATTGTAATGATAATCTTTACAATAATAATAATAATAATAATATTGCATTTCACTGTAGACCGCAGCAGCGATAGAAATATATGGTGAATGTAGCTGTACATTCACTGTACATGTATTGCAGGACAATGTGTGTACTGCCTAATATCTGTGTTGGTACAATTATATATTTTAGCGACTAGCCCACTAGCGTCCTGCTAGTTAAAGACAGCCGCAGAAATGCTGCGTTGTGTTGCAATGTACTACATGCATTTGTCTGAGCGGGACGAAAGGAAAGGCGCATTACCGTACTGGCGTGCGGTGATGAATGCGGAAGCATCTTGCACTCTTCCGCTGGCAATAAGTTACACGCGGACAGTATGCTGGATGAGGAAGGTCTTGGCCATGCTGCGATGGCTCCTAGAGGACAAGAACGGAGGTGCAGGACCTGGCTGTCAAATGGTTTGTAATAAAGTACAGTATAAATTATTGTATTACATCACACTCACCATCAATGACTCCACCATCACCCCCTCCCCCCTAGTCCGCAACCTCGGTGTCATCCTCGACCCCACCCTCTCATTTGACCCCATGTCCGCTCCATTGTCAAAACTTCATATTTTCACCTCTGCAACATTGCCAAAATCCGTCACTGCCTCTACCCCCTGCTGCTGAATCCCTCATACACGCCTTCATCTTTTCCCTCCTGGACTACTGTAACTCCCTCCTCACTGGCATCACCTCCCGCTCCCTCCATAAACTGCAGATGGTCCAAACTCAGTTGCCCGCCTCCTCACTAACACCCGGTCCCGCGAACACATCACTCCTGTCCTCCACTGGCTCCCGATCAAGGAACGCATTAACTTCAAAACACTACTCCTCACCTTCAAAGCCATCCATAGCCTGGCCTCACCCTGGTCTTAAACTTTTTACACCAAGAGAACGGTGGGGAGAGAATATATACATATGATGGGGAGAGAATATATACATACAGTGGGGAGGAGACTGTACATTAGGAGGGGGTGGTTGGGAGAGAAATATACATATAATAGACAGTCTCCTCCCCACCGTATGTATATATTCTCTCCCCACCATATGTATATTTCTCTCCCACCCACCCACCCCCTCCTAATGTACAGTCTCCTCCCCACCGTATGTATATATTCTCTCCCCACCATATGTATATATTCTCTCCCCACCATATGTATATTTCTCTCCCACCCCCTCCTAATGTACAGTCTTCTCCCCACCGTATGTATATATTCTCTCCCCACCATATGTATTTTCTCTCCCACCCACCAACCCCCTCCTAATGTACAGTCTCCTCCCCACCGTATGTATATATTCTCTCCCCACCATATGTATATATTCTCTCCCCACCATATCTATATTTCTCTCCCACCCCCTCCTAATGTACAGTCTCCTCCCCACCGTATGTATATATTCTCTCCCCACCATATGTATATTTCTCTCCCACCCCCTCCTAATATACAGTCTCCTCCCCACCGTATGTATATATTCTCTCCCCACCGTATGTATATTTCTCTCCCACCCACCCCCTCCTAATGTACAGTCTCCTCCCCACCGTATGTATATATTTTCTCCCACCCCCTCCTAATGTACAGTCTCCTCCCCACCGTATGTATATATTCTCTCCCCACCGTATGTATATTTCTCTCCCACCCACCCCCTCCTAATGTACAGTCTCCTCCCCACCGTATGTATATTCTCTCCCCAACGTATGTATATATACCGCCATCTTTCTCCCGGGTTGGTGTGATCACATGACTGACAAAGCCGTGCAGTGATAGGCCAGAAGTCAATTCGATTGCATCCAGGCTCGGTTGCTTATCCTGTCTGGGTAGCCCGGATGATGGTTTTTTACATCGAATTTTATACACCGCAATTATGCATCGAATTTTTTACATTGAATTTTATTATACATTCGAATTTTTTACATTGAATTTTTATTTCACATAGGTAAATTCGGAGCAAAAAAATTCAGATACATGATTTTCAAAGTAATTATTTTCAATGCTATAAATTCGGTGTCTGAAAAAATTCAGATACATTTTTCAAAGTAATTATGTTCAATGCTATAAATTCGGTGTCTGAAAAAATTCAGATACATGTTTTCAAAGTAATTATTTTCAATGCTATAAATTCGGTGTCTGAAAAAATTCAGATACATGTTTTCAAAGTAATTATTTTCAATGCTATAAATTCGGTGTCTGATAAAATTCAAAAATCAGATACATGTTTTCAAAGTAATTATTTTCAATGCTATAAATTTGGTGTCTGAAAAAATTCAGATACATGTTTTCAAAGTAATTATTTTCAATGCTATAAATTCAATTCAGATACATGTTTTCAAAGTAATTATTTTCAATGCTATAAATTCAATTCAGATACATGTTTTCAAAGTAATTATTTTCAATGCTATAAATTCGGTGTCTGATCAAATTCAAATACTTCTGTCACTCATTTGCTTCCATACTGTGGCTCTTGTTGTATTTTGTTATCTTGCTTTCCTTCTCTCTCTTCTCTCTCTCTTCTCTCTCTCTTCTCTCTCTCTCTATCTCATCCTCTTCTCTTCTGTCATTGAATTTGTGGTTCGTTCTTTTTATTTGCCTTTTTCACTTTTCGTGTAGGGCAGTGAGTGGAAGTCCCGTCCCCTCCACGTCGGGGACCAGCACGCCTCGCCGGGGCCGGCGACAGCTCCCCCAGACCCCCGCCACGCTACGCCCCCACGTCACCTATTCCCCCGTGGTCCGTAAGGCTATGCCCACGCCTCCCGGGGTGCCCCAGGGGCGCCTCCCGGCCCGGCCCCCTGGCGCTTTTCTCCGGAGCCCCCCCCCCAGTGCCAGGGGCCTCCCCCTGCCGGCCCCCCGCCACCCCACCATGGCTCACCTCGTCAGGGTCGCCACCCGCCACCTCGCTGGGGTGACGCGGGAGGAGGGGGGTCTCCATGGAGGGCGACGGTTGCTTCTACAACCAGGACTACGAGCCAAGCCACGAGCCGCCCGCCTATGAGCAGAGCCCCGCAAAACATTGGGGTCTTGTGCTTGGCACTCCGAGCATGGCACTAACACTGTCACGGTTAGGAGTTTGATTCCTGCTGGGGCCACCCGTTGTGAATGATGTATACAGTCATTCCAAAGCACTTTATGTCCTAGTAATAGAGCTGTGCTATAGAGATGCTGTCATTCATTCATAACCAAACCAAAAGACATTTATAAACAACGTCTTACTAAATGCAGGCTTTCATTTACAACTGAACAGCCATATCACTTGTTTTTGTATTAATTCTCCTAAAAAATGTTGCTAAGCTAGACTAACATGAAAGTTTAAGTGAAAGTACACACTTGAGTAAAAGTCAAAGTTTCTACTTTTAAATGTACTTAAGTAGTAAACAGTGAACTTTTTTTCTGACTGTCTATATTCTTCTGATAGCAGGTGTTTAATCAAAGATCCCCTGTGGGAGAAGCTGTTGCAGGGGAACAATGGGTTCATTTCATTGGAGGCTTTGTCGTTGGGTTCAGAGAGGAGGATGTGATATTTTTTTGTTAATAAATGTTTAAATATCTATTCAAGTTGTCATTTTTAACTGGAAAAAGTAGCATGTATGGGGGTAATTGTTACTTTACTTGATATTTGAGCTTCACTGCAGAATGGTGTATATTGTGTACAATGTGCACATACACTGAGAATATATTTCAGTGAGGTAGGAGACAGCATGTAAACTTCTGAATTGTTCAATGAGGGACATGCCAATACTCCATTGGTAAAGGGAAGGGTCCTTAAATATGTGGCATTGTATTACTAATCAACCATTTCCTACTGTATTTCCGGTAATGTATGGTCATAGGCAGATAGTGGAGTAGCTCTGGCAGAATACTGGGTACACAGTAAATTCCGCAAAGTAAATTTGACTCAAACTGAGTACATTTCATTCAAACTGAGTAAAATTTCTTTACTCAGTTTGAATCAAATGTACTCAGTTTGAGTCAAATGTACTCTGCGGAATTTACTGTGTAGTACCATTGCATTGGCAGTGTCGTCTAGGCTTCGGGCAACCAGACCTGGCCCAGTGTGTTTGGGCCGCATCTGGGCTGCTTTAGGCAACCGGACGTTCACCGCTTTCGCCAACCCCGGACATGGCCCAGTGTACTCGGGCCGCAATCGGCCAGTCAGTCATTGCCGCCTACTGGGCCGATTCCGCCAATTCCGGACGTTCACCGCTTCCGGCAACCCCGGACCTGGCCCAGTGTACTCGGGCTGGAATCGGCCAGTCAGTCATTGCCGCCTACTTGGCCGACTCTGGCAACCGGACTTGGGCCGACTAATTTCTTCCGGCCTGCCGGATACAGGCCATTAATGGGCCGGAACTGTTTGGCCACCTGGGGTACTTCTTTTCTTTATACTGTCAAGTATAAGAAACATATGTTGGTAGTACACACATCTCTCTTATCATTCAGGATAGACTGAGGTATATGAATCAGACATTTGAATAAAATATTAGAAAATAAAACATTAGAATAAAACATTAGAAAATACAATTGACCAAAAACATTAGAAAATACAATTGACCAAAAACATCACAACATACCTGTCAAGTATAAGAAACATACATTGCCGTCAGCCTTAAGCACATCAATGTTGGTAGTACACACATCTCTGTGGTAGGAGAAAACTTCAGTTAGAACACACACTTCTCAGCAGCGCCAGGTGTAAAACCCCTCCCCCCCATGAATGCTAGCTTACCAACGTGCTCATATAAAAGTTCGCAAAAACGGCCAAATCTCTTATAAACAGATACACAACTGCACATCATCAACATCAAACCACTGTTCATAACTCGGTTCATTACTTGGAAACCTATTTACAACATTATCGGCTTAGACCAGAGATATAACATCAAGGTACACTGATAGCAGCTTACCTCTTATCATTCAGGATAGACTGAGGTAGAAGCAGCACGTAAGCCAGATACCATACGTCGTCGCACGAGAGAAAAGCAAATACGTCACTTCCTCCTGAAGTGACAATTTCAAAATAAAAGACCTATTTACAATAGTTGGTTGTCCCAAATCATTCAGAATTTACAATAAACTAAAAACGGTAAACTAAAACAGCTGATCATTCTTCAAACCGTTACATACACCCACTTAAATTCTGCTTAATTTGGGAATACTCCAGAACGTCACAAAACAAGAAGGGCAGAGGGAGAGAGGGGGAAGCAAAATGCCTCTCAAAAAGAGAAACTAGAGCACTGATGTACAACAATGTCAATTTGAAACCCTTCCAAAGGAAGTGCGTAAGAATAGGGTGGTACCAGACCCCACACTTATCGCAGACAAAACAGAGATGCCATTTACACCTCCAATACCTACATAACTCTTGCTCTTACTACATATCTAGTGATTCACCCTATTCCCTCAGCGCCATTAATCCCATATCAAACTAGTGTTGTGGAAAGGTTGTTTGACACAGCAGGAGACGATATTTCCAATTGTAACAAATAGGTAATTTATTTAAGAAAAGAAGTTCGTTAACAGCAAGAGCTATGGGTCAAAGATGATCGCCACAGCTTGAACAAAAACACTCCCCCCTGGAACCCTTTGCCTGTCCCTAAATCCCCTCTCAGTCCTGCCCCCATGACAGATATGATGACGTGTCACATCATGTCAGATCTGACATGACGTACATTAAGATGATACGTAGATTTAACATTGGAGAGAGAGAGAACATGAGGAGAGATAAGCAAGATATGATATCCACACACGATATGATGTGTTTGTGTGTGTGTGTGTGTATGTGTGTGTGTGTCTGTGTGTGTGTGCGTCTGTGTACAGACGTGTGTGTATTGTATGTGTGTATTGTGACACAGGGAATGTGTGTGTGTGTCGGTGTGTATGTCTGTGCGACTGTGTGTGTCTGTGTGTGTGTGCTGTGTATGTGTGTAAGAGAGAAAAGACACAAGATTAGAACACACGATATGATGTGCTGAAATGTCCATCTACTATCTTGAGGCTGTTTTAAGATTGAAGATTGAAGATTTAAGATCAGCCAGACTGTCGCCCTAGTGTCTTTGAGCCCTGCTAGTTGACCTATATTAAACTAGTCAAGACTAACCCCTTTCCTACCTCCACCCTCGTATACACATTTTCCCCAACATTCCCCCATTTGGGGCTATCCCTAGTCCCACCCAAATCATATAACCAAGAAAATGTGAACGTCTAACTAAACAAGAAACCTTACTTCATTCACTGGACCCCTAACGGACCAACAAAGGCTGACTACCGTTCTCACAATAAACACAAAACCGCTCAAAACAAGAGTAATAATAAAACATCAAAAAAAAAAATAAATAAAAATAAAATTTATAATCCTAACCTGACAGACAAATCCCCCCAACCTCCACCGCTTACCAAATGAGCCACAGTTCCGGCCGGAAACCGCGACTCTCATCAGGGAAAGGAGAAGTTGACCGTCAGAACTAAACATAGAACATCCCTCCCAAAAAAAATGACATTGTCTCTTCCATAACATTGAGTCCCAGTGTCCATCGCTCAGCCCCCCTTCCATGCCCACGCCATAGTCTCCTCACCGTATTGCCAAAAGTCACATTTTGCCAATACAGCAACCACCACGCCACACCTCCAGTCCTCGTAGAAGCATGTCCCCATGCCTGGACGGGAGGCGCTGGTACCGACCTCACCACGTCCCCCCATCTTCGACGGGAGGTGCCCATCTTGCCCACTGCGTTAGCCCCCCCCTTTTGTCCCTCCAGTCCCCAGAACCGATCCCCCGACCACTTCTTCTCAATGCTTCCTCAGGCTCAGAACCGACACTCTGCCGATGCCCCTTCCCATTCCGGTTTGACCAGGACCACAAGTAAAATAAACAAAAAATAATAAAAAAATAAAAAACAATGCAATGATTTTCAATGGTTGCAATCTCTATGCCGAAGGATCATTAGAAAATCAGACTAAAATTCCTAGTTAAAGGAATAAACCACTCAGACCATCCCCCGTCACTCTTAAAGGAAAGAACCAACAAAAAGAAAATGTCCCTACCTCACCATACCCCTAATCCTCTATCCCCTCGTCTCCCTCTAAGGCAGCATAAAGCTGAGGATATGGCCCGATTTGTGGCTCAATCTCTTTCTGTCCCACCATCAGCATTTGGCTCGTTACGTGTGAAGTTACCAGCCTACCCAAGAGAGGCATACCACAACAGAAAAGGAGAACCAATATCAACCCTGCCACCCCGATGGATATCCCCGTCTGCATCACTATGCTTCCCCACTGTCCCAATCTTTCCAACACCCCACTCCCCCACCATTCTTCATTCCGGCCAGAATTCCCCCTCAATTCCTCCCTCAAATCCTTCAGCTTAGCCATGGCCTCGGAGAACTTTCCCCCTGGCCCCACATTCGTCGGAATGAATGTGCAGCAGTACTGTCCAAACATGGAACAGACTCCACCCTTCTCCGCCATTAACCAGTTCAGAGCCTGTCTATTCTGCCACGCCACCGTACTGGTCGCGTGCATCTGGTCCCCCATTGCATCCAACGCCTCCTCGGTGTAATTGAGATACCGCTGCTGATTGTAAAACAAATAGTTGATCCACCCGGTGTTCTTATTGACCGATATCCATGGCAGAATAGACTCAAACCCTGCCGCAATCTCATTCTTAGCCATGAACTCGGCTGGAATGCCCCTTGGCTGTCCTATGCTGTCCAGATACACCCTTGGGTCTGCCTTGTAGCTACGCTTCGTTCGAGAGATAGGAGACTCAGAAGGTCCTTCCGTCACTGATAATGGTAGGACCACCATTGGCATGATCGCCTGAACCCGGGCACATCTACCTGACCAATCTAAAGGAAGTGTATTCCTCAACCTCCTACCGCCGCAGAGCCAGTATTGGTCCGCCAGTGCCATATCCTGGACATGAAAAGGGCAAGCTACAGGCCGTGGGTTGGTATCCACTCCCTTTAACACGACCCCGTGTCCACACTTTCCTTCTTTCGTACAGTTAGTCGTGATGCTCCAAATAGTAGTGCACCGCCCCTCTGCCACCTCCCCTACATCCCGGGTCCCCTCCTTTTGCAAGCACTCGAAATCCTTGGTCAGCCATAGTTTGACACCTCTGGGTATTGGCAACCCCGTCGCTACCCCCTGCACACGTACATCCAATTTCCTACACCGTTCCCGCATAGTGACATCCTTGAAATCCGTGACGTTTCCTGCCGCCTTAAAACGACTAGAGCCGAGAAACCCCAAACACTCTGCCTCGCACCAAGGGCGACTATTATGGGGCCCCTCCCATGCCTCTGCGTCCCTGTCACACTGAGCCCAACTGAACTTCGTGCCCTTCACCAGCAGCCTATCCGGACGTGCCTTGGAGCAGACATAACAATCCTCTATCTGATTCTGCGCGCTCGTGTACTGGACCCACTTAAACCACTCATTCCCTAGAGCCGCCCTATACATCGGGTCAGCCTCCGGGTCTTCCTCGTCATAGTCATAGTCGCCCCCATCTTGTTCCCCGGAAGGAAGCAAACCCCTCAACCTGGCCCAGAGTGAGCCCACTGAGTCCCTCAACGTTCCGGCTGTCCTCTGGAACATATCCTGTCCCCCCACCTCTTCCGACTCAGTGTCCTTGACCTCCCTTTTTCCCCTCACCCCTGTCCCCTGTGATTGGTTCGGGACAGGCTCAACTCTCCTATCTACCCCCACAACCCGATGCTCGTTAGTATAATGGTAAGTATCCCCGCCTGTAACGGGGGAATGGTCAAAATCAAAAACATGCCCTTGCGGTCCTACGGGAAACACCCCGTTTGGTTGTAGTCTTATCTTCTCCCCCCCTTCCTCGATGGAGGGAAAAGGGGGCGCCTGATTCTGAGCCTGGTCATGAAAGTCTGCTGGTACTTGAGCCTGAGCGGGACCCCGTGGGACTCCTACCCACTCAAACCCGTCATCCTCAAGGACGGGTCGACCGTGACGGTTCTTAATGACGTCGTTGTGCCCGGCCGACCGTCCGCACACTGCTGCCAACATCTGCGGGAGCATCAGCAGGCACTGCACCTTCCAGTTGCCGTCTCGGACCCTCCATGTCGGGTTCTGCATAACTGCGATCGATTGTATCCCCCAAGAGATCGCCGCTGGCCTTTATGCAGTGATTGAAGTGGAACCAGGTCGCTGATCCTTTGACTTGGACTGCCGTTCCAGTCGATCGGATCACCTCGTACGGGCCCTCTCTCCGGGGTGATGACCACTTTCTCTTGTGGACCTTTACGAAGACCAAGTCCCCAG
Organism: Notolepis coatsorum; assembly: GCF_963971535.1. NCBI lineage: Eukaryota > Metazoa > Chordata > Actinopteri > Aulopiformes > Paralepididae > Notolepis > Notolepis coatsorum. Next base: position 186,750,824 of record NC_140167.1, read on the forward strand.
GGATCAGTCTCGGTTTGGTGGCTTCCTTCTCCGCCTCCTTCTCCCCCTTTCTCTCCTTTCTCTGCTCCTGTCGAAACACAGCTTCATGTATTTTAGTCACTTGCTGAAGATATTTTTTCAGATCCTGCTCAAAAATATCTAATGCCGGGCCCCTAGCCAGGTGTCTAAATGGCGGTGCTGGCATGCTGCGGCCTGTAAGCATTTCATGCGGTGTTAGCTGTGTTTGGCGGTTTACGCTGCTTCTAATAGCCATCAGAGCAAGCGGCAAAGCATCAATCCAGTTAAGCTTAGTTTGCATACAGATTTTCAACAGTTTGTTTTTAATGACCAGATTGGCCCTTTCCACCTTCCCCTGCGACCCGGGACTATAGACACAGGAAAGGCGCTGTCTTATACCTAATTTCTGCATCAGCCCTTTAACCACCTTGTCGATGAACTCGCGGCCATTATCGCTTTGTAATATCGTGGGAATTCCAAATCTCGGAATGACCTCGCGACACAGGAACTTGATCACTGTGTCCGCGTTCTTGTGTTTAGATGGAATGGCCTCAATCCAGCGACTAAAGCAGTCCTCTACTACCAGGAGGTATCGTTTGCCCTGCACTGGCGTTATCATGTCTGTATAGTCCATAATCAGATGTCTGAATGGTCCCTCAGGGAGGGGTGTGTAAGCCGCCACTGTCGGTACTCCTTTGCGCACATTGCCCTGTAAGCATGTTAAACACCTGGCTAGTGTAACGTCAATTTGTGCCTGAAGCTTTGGGGACCAAAATCCCATTTTCGTGATTCGTTTCAGGGTCTCTGCTCTTCCACAGTGATCAACACCATGAGCCTCAGGTATCACTAAGGACAGAAGATCGATGGAGGCGACTATCAAACCGTTATGACTCCTCCACAGACCATCTGCCCCCCTTACAGCCCCCCTCTCCGTCCACGACTGTTTCTCGGCCTGCGTGGCTGAGTCCTGAAGATCACTCAAATTATCCTCAGTTACCTCAGTCGTCAGTTCGGCCGCAAACATCAGAACAGCCGTGGACGGCACCGCAGCCGCCGCCTTCGCGGCCTCGTCCGCCGCGTTGTTTCCCGTCGTCACAAAGGACAGGTCTTTTCTGTGTGCCTGGCACTTTACGATAGCAATGCTTTTGGGCAACTTTACAGCCTGAATAAGCGCCACAACCTGCTTGTGGTGAAAGATCGGTGAGCCGTCCGATTTCTTAAAGCCTCTTGCCTTCCAAATGGCCGCGAATAGGTGGCATACGCCATGCGCATACGCAGAGTCTGTAAAGATGTTAACCGTGCGATCTTTAGCTATTATGCATGCTTCTGTTAGTGCTATTAGTTCTGCAAGCTGGGCCGAACATGGTTGCATGCATTGTTCGGCCTTTCTTGTTAGTGTTTCTCCGTTAGGTTTGCACTGTACGACGGCGTATCCTGACCTTAAATTTTCCCCCTCCCGATAGCAGGACCCATCCACCAAAAGTGAGAGTTCTGCTATCGCGAGCGGGTCGACTCCCAAATCAGGACGGAGTTTCACGAAAGCCTGTCCCTCCACCTCACACTCATGCGGTTGACCCTCGCTCGGGAGTGGTACCAGATCCGCCGGGTTATTGCCGTGGCATGTTTTTATCGTAACGTCCGAGTACTGCAGGAGCCTCATGTAAGCCTGTTGCCGTTGGCTGGTCAGAACAAATTTGCCTCTTTCAATCAAGTTTGCCAATTTGTGATGTGTCCAAATGCAAATGTCATATCCCATTGTCACGGCCGTTGCCTTCTCATACATCAAATGTGCGGCGGCCAGGGCCTGATAACAAGGTGGCAGACCCTGCTCTACCGGCGAAAGAGCTCTAGAGTAATATGCTATCGGTTGTTTTTCCCCAAGAATCCGACCGTCCGAACATACTGTCCAGACTGGGGTAAGTGAGCGGCGTATTTTTGCTTTATGCAGGAAAAACCTGCTCCAGTGTCTGCCATCATCTCTGTTAATTTGCCCTCCACTAGGACCTGCAGAATAGGTTCTTGCTCAGCTCCCTTGGAAACCACAATCATTTGATTTCCCCCCGTCGCATTCTCTGGGCACCCCTAGTGATTACCCCCCTGGTTTCGGGGCCCTCCTGTCTCCCCCTGGTCGTGGGGCCCTTGTGACTCCCCCTGGCGCACGGGTCTTCCATACTCCGAGCCGGGACGGTATGGTTGCCTACATCTCATTTCCCTGTGTCCCTGCATGCCGCAGTTCCAACAGTGGAAACGGGGAAACTGTTGTTCGTTCCCCGGTCCCTGTGTAAACCGTGGGCCTGATTGCCCATTCCCTGCCTGCCGCCTGGACGCCTGGTTCTGTGAACTATAGCCATAGCTTCTCACTACCTGAGGTGCAGGCGGGGGTCCCTGGTCCTGCATGGGTGGAGAGGTAGCAGATGACACCATTACTGCCTGCAACCTCCTTTGGGGCTGCAGTTGTTGCTGAGTTAACTTCCTTGAGTCATTTCTATCCTGATCCCTGACTTTCTGCTCCTGAGCCCTTTGCTTCTCCACACTATGTGTTACATGTGCACAGAACAAAGGATAAGTCATGTCCATTAACCCCACCACGTCTTCCAGTCTATTCTTAACCACCTCTGGAAGCCCTCTCATCACACTTTCTCTAAACATCGCTCTCTGCAACGGGTCAATTTCTGGGTTGTGTCCTAGCTCACCTCTCCACTCCTCCAGTATTTTGTTCACATAGCACATGTTCACCGGCAATTGCGTGACATAAGGTGGGGATGTTGGTTTCCCTATATCCGTCTCTCTCTGATTTAGCGCTAAAGCTTCCTGCCTGTATGCTCTCCCCTTCTGGGCGTAGAGCTTCATTACCCCCAACTCTTCTGTCCTCTTTTTCAACCTCTTTTTGCTGCTGTCGCCTGGCTTGTGGTTACGAATCATTACATTCATCTCTTCGCATATGTCGAGATCAAAAGTACCTCCGGAAGGCCATTTTGTGTCCCCGGCCTTTGTACGCCTCTGCCAACGGAGACCAACCTTGAGAATTAGGTTCTTCATCAACGGGTTGGTGTCCAACAGTATGTCCTCTGCTGTATGCATCGTTGTTTAGTGTGTATATGTGTTTATTGTGTTGTGTGTGTGTGTGTGTGGTTGTACTTCAGCTACTACTACTCTACAACTACCACTCCTCTACTACTCTCTCTACAACTACTACCAGGAACAACGGTTAACCTAGATCTACTACCAGGAACAACGGTTAACCTAGATCTACTCTCTCTACAACTACTACCAGGAACAACGGTTAACCTAGATCTACTCTACAACTACTACCAGGAACAACGGTTAACCTAGATCTACTCTCTCTACAACTACTACCAGGAACAACGGTTAACCTAGATCTACTCTCTCTACAACTACTACCAGGAACAACGGTTAACCTAGATCTACTCTCTCTACAACTACTACCAGGAACAACGGTTAACCTAGATCTACTCTCTCTACAACTACTACCAGGAACAACGGTTAACCTAGATCTACTCTCTCTACAACTACTACCAGGAACAACGGTTAACCTAGATCTACTCTCTCTACAACTACTACCAGGAACAACGGTTAACCTAGATCTACTCTCTCTACAACTACTACCAGGAACAACGGTTAACCTAGATCTACTCTCTCTACAACTACTACCAGGAACAACGGTTAACCTAGATCTACTCTCTCTACAACTACTACCAGGAACAACGGTTAACCTAGATCTACTCTCTCTACAACTACTACCACTCAGTGTGTGTGTATGTGTGTGACTGTGTGTGTGTGAGTCTGTGTGTGTGTCGGTGTGTGTGTGTGTTTGTGTGTGTGTGTGTGTGTGTGTGTGTGTGTGTGTGTGTCGGTGTGTGTGTGTGTTTGTGTGTGTGTGTGTGTGTGTGTGTGTGTGTGTGTGTGTATTGTATGTGTGATTGTGTTTGTGTGTGTATGTGTGTGTGTGTGACACAACCCGCTGTCCACCGGGACACAGGAATGTGTGTGTGTGTGTGTGTGTCTATGTGTGTGTGTGTGTGTGTGTGTGTGTGTGTGTGTGTGTATATTGTATGTGTGATTGTGTGTGTGTGTTTGTGTGTGATTGTGTGTGTGTGTGTGTGTGTGTGTGACCGTGTGTGTGTGACTGTGTGTGTGTGTGTGTCTATGTGTGTGTGTGTGTCTGTGTGTGTGTCGGTGTGTGTGTGTGTTTGTGTGTGTGTGTGTGTGTGTGTGTGTGACACAACCCGCTGTCCACCGGGACACAGGAATGTGTGTGTGTGTGTGTCTATGTGTGTGTGTGTGTGTGTGTGTGTGTGTGTGTGTGTATTGTATGTGTTGTGTGTGTGTGTGTGTGTGTGTGTGTGTGTATTGTATGTGTGTGTGTTTGTGTGTGTATGTGTGTGTGTGTGACACAACCCGCTGTCCACCGGGACACAGGAATGTGTGTGTGTGTGTGTGTGTGTCTATGTGTGTGTGTGTGTGTGTCAGGAGAGAGAGAGAGAGAGAGAGAGAGAGAGAGAGAGAGAGAGAGAGAGAGAGAGAGAGAGAGAGAGAGAGAGAGAGAGAGAGAGAGAGAGAGAGAGAGAGAGAGAGAGAGAGAGAGAGAGAGAGAGAGAGAGAGAGAGAGAGAGAGAGAGAGAGAGAGAGAGAGAGAGAGAGAGAGAGAGAGAGAGAGAGAGAGAGATATGGCTGTGAAGGAGAAGGGAAGAAGGGCTTTTTATGCCATCAAAAGGAAAATTCCAATTGACATCCTAATTAGGACCTGGCTCAAAATTCTAAATTCCGTAATAAATCAAATAATATTATATGGCAGTGAAGTGTGGGGTCCATTAACTAACCAAGATTTCCCAAAATGGGAAAAACACCCATTAGAAGTACTGCATGCAGAATTGTGCAAAAACCTACTTAAGGTCCACAGACACACTGCCAATAATGCATGCAGGGCAGAACTCGGCCAATACCCCCTAATCATTCAAATTCCAAAAGCGAGCCATAAAATTTTACACACACCTCCAATCAAGTGACCCCCACTCCTACCACTACAAAACCCTTCAGAGCCAAGAGATGAACCCAGATAAGAGTCCCCTCTGCCAGCTAGTCAGAAATCTCTGCCCACAAATGTCTCAGGACAGATACCAAAAAATCTGGCCCAACCAAATAACTTTAAAACAAAAAGAAAACTGTATAGAATAGTGGAACAAATCAACCAAATCTCAAAGTAAATTAGAATTCTATTTGACACTAAACAGAGAGTACACGGTGGCAGAATACCTGATCACTGTGAATGATATAAAATTAAGAAAGACATTGACACGGTACAGACTGAGTGGACATAGTCTAGCCATAGAAACAGGCCGTCACAGGCAGAACTGGCTGCCCAGAGAGGCCAGGCTGTGTTCACTTTGTCATCAGGGGGATGTTGAGACAAAACCTCACTTCCTACTATAACGAGAAATACAAGGATCTAAGAGAAGTTTTCTTCTACAAAATAAACAAAATTGATCCACAGCTCATCCATCTCCCCGATAACCAAAAGCTGCTACACATATGCGGGGAGAAAAGTCAGTGCCCAGCACCAGCTGCAAAACATGCAGACGGCCGTCACACAACAAGAGAACAAGCCCTGTAAATATACGTATCTGGGTGGCCACATCTGCAAAACGACTACCCGATCGAATGACCACCCTGCAATTTAATATGTTTCTGTTGATTGTTTTACTTATCGCTAATATTATGGTATGTTTTACTGCTTAATAATATATATGCCACCGTTTGTATATTGGACCTGACCTGGCAACAAGTATGTTGATATTTCATGCCAATAAAGCCTACCCGAATTGAACTGAATTGAATAGAGAGAGAGAGAGAGAGAGAGAGAGAGAGAGAGAGAGAGAGAGAGAGAGAGAAAGAGAGAGAGAGAGAGAGAGAGCTATCTCTCTTGGCCGAACGCCCAGAATGAGCTATCTTTAGCAGTTTTTGTTTTGAAAACTTGAGTCTTATCTACAGAGGACAGAAAGGCACAGTTATGTGTCTATGTGGAGAGTGTCGTGTAAAGAAATCAGGAAAAAGGGAGATGGAGAGAAAAATTGACCAGAGGTCGAAAAACATGCAATTTAAAATCGATTAGTGGCCGCTACTGTTAAAAAAGGAGTCGCCCCAGTGTAACACACCTCACCGTGTTCGTTTTAGCCGTCCTTCCCAGACCTCGTCAACACAGTCCGCTCAACTTCTCCCTCCCGCAAAAACTCTGACGGATATTTATATAACAAGCTCAACGCTTACCTTTTTTTGTCGACAACCGTCAGAATTTCTACGGGAGAGGTCCGGAGCTGGCCGTGTGAGGGGGCCCGGCAGGGCGGTCTACAGGTCAAGGGTCACCAAATGTTGTGGAAAGGTTGTTTGACACAGCAGGAGACGATATTTCCAATTGTAACAAATAGGTAATTTATTTAAGAAAAGAAGTTCGTTAACAGCAAGAGCTATGGGTCAAAGATGATCGCCACAGCTTGAACAAAAACACTCCCCCCTGGAACCCTTTGCCTGTCCCTAAATCCCCTCTCAGTCCTGCCCCCATGACAGATATGATGACGTGTCACATCATGTCAGATCTGACATGACGTACATTAAGATGATACGTAGATTTAACATTGGAGAGAGAGAGAACATGAGGAGAGATAAGCAAGATATGATATCCACACACGATATGATGTGTTTGTGTGTGTGTGTGTGTATGTGTGTGTGTGTCTGTGTGTGTGTGCGTCTGTGTACAGACGTGTGTGTATTGTATGTGTGTATTGTGACACAGGGAATGTGTGTGTGTGTCGGTGTGTATGTCTGTGCGACTGTGTGTGTCTGTGTGTGTGTGCTGTGTATGTGTGTAAGAGAGAAAAGACACAAGATTAGAACACACGATATGATGTGCTGAAATGTCCATCTACTATCTTGAGGCTGTTTTAAGATTGAAGATTGAAGATTTAAGATCAGCCAGACTGTCGCCCTAGTGTCTTTGAGCCCTGCTAGTTGACCTATATTAAACTAGTCAAGACTAACCCCTTTCCTACCTCCACCCTCGTATACACATTTTCCCCAACACTAGACAAAAGCACATGGATCTTGAACCATTGCTTGACCATTATCCAGGATGAAAAAAAAAAAAAAAAAAAAAAAAAGAAAACGTGACTGCAAGTTCTTTAGACGGTTAAGCTTAGGCACTCTTTCAAAGTTGGTTAAGGTTAGAGTTTGTCTTAGAGCATGGCGATAGAACGCCAGGTAGTTTGCAGTCTGTTCGATGCGGAAAAATGGACAAAGAAATGTACTTGTGTTGTGCTAACAAGCTAACACTTGGCTAACAAGCTATATGGCGGATGCAGTCTGGAGACAGTGGACAGTGGTCTGGAATACATCAACAGTGGATTATACACGTTTATCAAGCTCTCCTGCCCTGGACGTTTCAACTAAACAGTGAGTTTCTCTCTCACTCTCTCTCTCTCGCTCTCTCTCTCTCGCTATACACAGCTGTCTCCGCGAAATGCGGCTACGGAAAAAAGTATTGACTGTGCTTGCTGAGACGATAATTAATAGGCTAGCGATTCAAAACGCGCTGCTGTGTTGTGAACTATAACATTAATTTAGCTGCTGCTGATGCATAATGAATGAATGGTGAGTTGTTTAAAATGACAACATACATGTGTTAATTATTTGATTTGATTGATCCGAGAGACAGAGAGAGATTGCTCCAGAGCATCTCAGAGCATTACATTTTCAACTCGACCTATTAACGTGAACTGCGACCCACAAGGCACCAGCGCCAGCGGCCGCCACTGACAAGAGATGGAGTCTGTGTCAACTAGGAGCGCCCCCCCTGTGCGGGCCTAGGACTGGTGAGTGGGCTGCATTGCTTGGGTCTATGTCAGGTAAGTGGGTAGTACTGTCCAGGCCGCGTGAATACTTTCGGCAACCAACATGCCCTTCCGCGTTGCTCTGATTGGCCGAGTGCGCGCATGCGCATGAGCCGCGACGCGCTCCTCAGAGGCAGGAATACTAAGCTCCTCTTAACGCAATTTATACAAATGGAAGTATTGGAGGGGGCGGAGCCAGGCGTTCATGGGGTGAGACGTGTTTCACGGGAGCTCCCTATTATTGTGCGAAAAACACTGTCACCCCACTAGTCTTTATTTTATTTTTATTTCTTTTATTCTTATCTTTTTGTTGAGTGGTGGAGCATCTACCGCTTTCATCGACCTTTTTCGACTTTTTGCGATGTCGAAGCCGGGAACCAGAGCCAACAACGCTTCAGCCGACAAAATGGCACCGGGCCCGTCCTCGCTTTCGCCTGAGACAAGCGAAATCCTCTCGGTCGTGACCAAACTCCATGCGGACTTTGAGGTACGCTTCGCCGAGGCGCAGTTGAAAGCGCAGGTGGAGCTTATTGATGCCTTTCGTCGGGCAATGTCGGAGGAGATCGGGCTGGCGGTGGGCCCGTTGAAAGAAAAGATGGAGTCACTGCACGCTGCCACCACAGCTAATGCTAACGAAGTAGCCTCGCTAACGGCTGAGGCCTCTCAACAAGGCGAGAGGGTAGCGGGTATGGAGAGCTCCCTGCTGGCTGCGCAAGCTGACGTCGCCAAACTGCAGTCGGTAATTGTGGAGTTGCAGTCCAGGGAGAGACGATACAACATCAGGATTGTCGGTGTACCGGAGGGCGGTGAGGGAGGACGTCTCTCGGAGAACATGCCGGAGCTGCTGCAGAGGATACTGGGGAAGGATGTCCCTCCCGATCCGCCCTTGTGTGAGTCGGCCTACAGAGCGGGCAAGACCAGTCCTGGTGTGGGCAAGGAGCCGAGGCCCATCATTGTCAAGCTAGCTGGCTAGCGGGCTGCGTCTATCGTCTGCGCGGTGACATTCGAGACCCGTTAATGGTTACGTATTTTGGTTGCTGTTGCTGTTCAAAGTGACATTGGTTTGCACAATTCAAGGGTGATCGGGTCCTTAACTAACTTCTTGTATGCTTTTATTTTTATATCCAGGTTGTTTTGAGCTTTGGGATCCAATAGTAGAAGCCAAGGTCGGTTGAATATGCATATACAATATATGATAACAGGTTGAGTCGGGTATGGCTTGCACTTTATGGCTATATGGTTATATGGCTTGCACTTTAGCCATAACCCTCTTTTCCTTTTTTTTTTCTTCTTATTGTCGCTGTTTTTATGTCATCTGTATGCGCAATTTAAATGTGATCCGATTCTACCTTGGACTAACTGCTGATATGCCTTAATTTTGTTTTGAATTTTCCGTGATCCATTTATGCTATAACGTTGCGACATTAATATGCAGACTCCAAGGTAGATGGTTACAGGGTTGATGTTGAGTAATTATATAATAATGGCTAATTTTTCCATTATAGCTGTCATGTTAGGGCCAAGGCTCACGTTGGCTCTCGACCGAATATACATAAAATATGTGATAACAGGCTGGGTCAGGTTTAGCTTTGCTTGCACTTTAGCCATAACCCTCTTTTTCCTTTTCCTATTATTGTCGCTGTTTTAATGGCATTTGAATGAGCAATTTAACTGTGATTCGATCCTACCTTAGACTAACTGCTGATATGCTTTGATTTTGTTTTGAATTTTCCTTTATCCATTTATACTATAACGTTGCAACATTAATATGCAGACTACGAGGTAGATGGTTACAGGGTTGATGTTGAGTAATTATATAATAATGGCAAATTTTTCCATTATAGTTGTCATGTTAGGGCCAAGGTTCACGTTGGCTCTCGAACGAATATACATAAAATATGTGATAACAGGCTGGGTCAGGTTTAGCTTTGCTTGCACTTTAGCCATAACCCTCTTTTTCCTTTTCCTATTATTGTCGCTGTTTTAATGGCATTTGAATGAGCAATTTAACTGTGATTCGATCCTACCTTGGACTAACTGCTGATATGCTTTGATTTTGTTTTGAATTTTCCGTTATCCATTTTTATGCTATAACGTTGCGACATTGATACAGACTCGGAAGAGGATGGTTAGGTTACAGGGTTGATGTTGAGTTGTTTTATAATAATGGCTATTTCTTCCATTATAGTTGCCTCATGTTAGGGCCAAGGCTCACCAAGGTGGTTTTCGACCGATATCTATATCTTTATTGAATTTAATTTTAATTTGTGTTTATTGGACTAGTGGGGGTTTAATTAGGGGTTTATCTAGAGGGGGATCGGTGGAGAACGTCTTATTGGATCCATGACTCCAGTGGGTAATGAGAGGAAGATGACCATCCTTAATGGATGGGGCATAGGGAGGGGATTGGAGAGTGGGTATAGGGGCATTAATAATAGGACGGTGGGTTAGTGTTTAGAGTAGAAGGAGGGGCGGTTGTAACTGGGGTGGTATTGTTCTGTGTTTTATGTACTGTTGTCTTATATGTGTGTGATTGTTCCTCCTCTGAACTCCTGAGATTGACCGTCTGGGCCCGCCTGGATCAGCGCCTCTGTACTCAGCCTGGCTGCACTGGTATGTTCTCTACGCATTTAGACAAACTCGACCATGGCTAAATTGAATATTTTAATTTGGAACGCAGGAGGTCTTAATGCCCCACACAAGCGTGCCAGTGTCCTTTGGTTATTGAAGAGAAGAAATATTGACATTGCTCTCCTTAGTGAGACGCATTTATTGGTGGGTGATGTGTCAAGGCTAGCAAATCGACAATATCACGTTATCTCCTCATCCTCAGCCGATGATAAGACGAAAGGAGTCATCATAGTTACAAGACGTAACCTTGATATCAAAGTCCTGGATGTGTGGTCGGACACGGAGGGAAGGATTACTATAGCAAAAGTTGAGTTCTCTCATAGGAAGATGGCAATAATAGCATTGTATGCTCCTAACACATTTGATTCAGCGTTCTATAATACAATCACGAAGAATATGTTGGAACTTAATGGATACGCTCTCATTGTGGGTGGCGATTTTAATGCGTGCTGGGATGCGGAGATGGATAGGTCCGGGCCCTCTGAAACGAGCTACCAAAAACGGGCCTCTAAGGCCCTCAGGATGTGGGCCCAGGACACGGGGCTCACAGACCTTTGGCGCTTATCCAACCCCACCCTCAAAGATTACTCTCACCTGTCAGCCAGACACAAAAGCTTCTCTCGAATTGACTATGCATTCGTGTCCCCTAATATGTTTGATAGTTTCGATGTCTCATTGGTTCCCTTGGCTCTCTCAGACCACAAGGGGATTTTCCTTACGGCAACCTTTGGCAGGCTCTCCGCAAGAGCTCCCAGATGGCGTTTTAATTCGACCTTGCTAAAGAACGATGACTTCTGTTCTGAGTTCAGGAGTAAACTAGCTGAATTTTTGCAGATCAACGTTGGCACAGTAGAAGACCCTAGGGTCCTGTGGAACGCATTTTGAAAGGATTTATCAGGGGTCATGTCACACTATTTGCCTCCAATTTGCGAAAATCCCGGTCAAAAAAGCTAGAAGGACTGGAATCATTATATGCGGACCTATACGCATCCTTGCAAACTAACTATAGTGAACGACTAAACACACAACGTAAGATAGTCAAAAAAGAAATAAACTCCATACTTAAACAACAGTCTGAGTTCTTGATACATAGGACAAGACAAAATTACTACTTTCACGGCTCCAGACCTAGCCATCTATTGGCAATGAAAATACGCTCAAATGATCATTTCTCGGATATCCCCTCGATCAGGACGAGCCAGGGTGCAGTCACTACTGATTCGAAAAAGATCAATGACACTTTTAAAGAGTTTTGCTCACAGTTATATAGCTCAGAGGGTAATCTTGATGACTCTAAATTTGAATCGTTCATTGGCGGGCTTGAGATACCCCACATTTCTGAGGAAGAGGCCAAGGAACTGGGGAGACCGATTACTCTCGTGGAATTGAGGGAGACGATTGTTGAAATGCAGAGGGGTAAGGCACCAGGCTGGGATGGTATTCCACCCGAAGTGTATTTAGCTTTCTGGGACCAACTGGGTCCATTGATGCTCGATATGATCAATTACGCTATCGAACAAGGGGAGTTCTCAAGAGATGTCAATATGGCGTTGATTTCTTTACTTCTCAAGAAGGACAAAGATCCCAATGATTGTGGTAGCTATAGACCCTTGAGTCTTCTCGGGCCGATTTAAAAGTGTTTGCCAAGGTGCTGGCCCGTCGCCTGCAGAGATTTATGTCTGTATTGGTACACTGCGATCAAACTGGTTTTATCCCGGGGCGTCTGGCTGCAGATAATCTTAGGAGGCTGTTGCATGTAATCGATAACAGTAAAGACAATACAACTCCATCCACAGTTCTGTCTTTGGATGCCATGAAGGCGTTTGACAGACTTGAGTGGTCATACCTGTGGAAGGTACTTGAGGTCATGGGTCTTGGGAAGAGTTTTATTCATATGATTAAAGTCCTGTATGCCTCGCCGTCTGCGATGATACTGACAGGCAAAAACTGTTCCACACTCTTTCCAGTCTCCAGATCTTCTAGACAGGGTTGTCCTCTGAGCCCAGGACTGTTCGCGCTTTCCCTCGAACCTTTGGCCCAATTTATTAGGCAATCGGAGGACTTCGTCCCCATAATGGTCAATAATACTCCACACAAAATTGCTCTCTATGCGGATGACCTGCTGATTTTCATGGACGACCCCTCCCGGTTGGCCACAAAATTATTGAGGATAATAATAATAACGACTTTGGTAAATTGTCAGGCTTTAAGATTAACTGGAACAAATCAGCCTGCCTACCTCTTAATGAGCTGGCCAAGGCGGTACGACTACCAGCTGATATCCCCATAGTAGAACATTTTAAATACTTGGGCATAGAGATATTCCCCACGCTGAACCAAACTACTAAGTACAACTTCACGGGTACTTATGATAAAATACGCCAGGATCTAGACAGGTGGTCGTCCCTTCCTAACTCCTTACAAGCCCGGGCTTCCATAATCAAAATGAACATCCTGCCTAGGATAAATTTTATTAGCTCAATGCTCCCCCTGCCCCCTCCAATAGACCACTGGCGCAAGGTACAATCGATGGTATCTAAGTTTATCTGGAATAACAAACGCCCGAGAAGCAAAAGGGCTACTACTCAACGTAGAAAACAAGATGGGGGCCTCGCAATCCCTGATTTTAAACTTTATTTCTGGTCCTTTTCACTGAGACCTCTGATGTGCTGGCTAGACCCTGTAGAGGCTGTATCGTGGCGCTCCTTAGAAGCGGCGGCGGTATCTCCACTAAGATTGCAGGATGTAGTGTACTCCACTGTCTCTATTTCGAAATGCCGGCTGAGGTATGGACCGATCATAACTCACGTGATCCAAACGTGGCGTAATGTACAGAGGTCGTGTGGGGTTAAATGCCCATGGCACCTGGACTCTCCAATTTTTAATAACCAGCAATTACTTGTTGGGCACAAGCCGGTTAATATTCCTCAATGGCAAAGGAGGGGAGTGCATACTCTGGAGGATATTTATGATAAGAACGGCCTCCGTGCGTTTCAGGACTTAAGATAATTTTATGATCTTCCCGGCGAGTCCTTCTTTCTTTACCTTCAACTAAGGTCAGCACTGAGGGCGCATGGCGTACCGTGGGCTCAAGCTTTGCACCCACACCCCTTCCTCAGGCTCATAGTGGACAGGACGACATCCAGAGGGTTTGTCTCAGACTTTTATACGCTCTTAATTCAATCCACGTATAAAAACGTATCATTGGATACAATCTGGCGTGTGGATATCCCGGAGTTGGACCCCGAGTTTGACTGGGATGATGTTTGGGAAAATGTGGCATTATCTTCCCGCAACCCCAATCACCAGCAAATTAATTTTAATTATATTCATAGGACCTATCTTACACCTAGGAAGCTATTTGCTATGGGACTGATAACCGACTCTCTGTGCACTTTGTGCTCTCAAAAGGCCACTGGCACTTATATGCATATGTATTGGGATTGCCCACCAGTGGCCCGCTTCTGGAGGTCAATAACGGACAAACTTTCAGACCTGTGTGGCTTAACTATCCCATTCACAGCTGTTACGCTACTCCTGAACGATATAACGACACTACCTGCGTCCGTTCAACTAAAAAGGGTTGTCCTAGCGGGTGTCACAGCAGCGAAGAAGCTAATAGCAATGAGATGGAAGGAGCCTGAGAAGCTTACAGTGATTAACTGGTCCCTAACACTATTGGATGTGATTTATCTTGAGATATCCACGGCGCGGGTGATTGGGGTAGGACAGGCTGGCATTGACCTGTGGTTCGCAGCAGCTGAGAAGGTAAGGACCGCCGTGTGCGGCTGAGCGGGGTTGGGGTGCTTGATCGGGGGGGTCCGGCGGTCTTTTGGGAGGGGGAGGAGGAAATGTTTTGTCTGTCTTGTCTTTTGTCGTGTCCTCTTGAGTTTAGCTGGGGATTTAATGGGGGGGCAGCTATTTAACAATTTCTTCACTGTTTGGTCACTTTTACATGGTCTCTGAGTCTATGGAACACCTCTACAGGTTTTTGTTTTCTCATGAAGGTTCATTGCTCTGTTTTCGGGTCGTGTTCTCAAAAAGTGGTCCTTGTGGTGAATTGGAGATGTACGTTTTATTAATATAAGGTCACACGGCCGGGAATCGGGGCTGAACACTGGGAAAGACCATTTATTAGATAGTACCCCTTGGATTTAGAAATTAGAAGGTTGAACTCTGTTTTCTTTTCTCTTTGTCTGTATAAATTGTTATTCTGTATGATTATTGTTTTTGTTATTTTCTTGTGAAGTTCTATGTATTGTGATTGTGTTTAATGTGTTTTGTTTCATGTGAATAATAATAAAAAAATGTGATAAAAAAAAAAAAAAAAAATGGAAGTATTGATTACGCCGTAACGAATCATTAAAAAAATATACCGTTAACTGGAATATGTTGTTTCTTTACACATATGTTGGATTTGTAATTGGTTTGTCATGACAAACCATTAAAAAATCGCGATTTACCCGGTGGCTACAACAACACACAGTAACTACATGCATCATTGTTTACAATGAACGGTGGGGCTAATCGCGATTTTTTATTGGTTTGTCATGACAAACCAATTACAAATCCAACATATGTGTAAAGAAATAACATATTCCAATTAACGGTATATTTTTTTAATGATTCGTTACGGCGTAATCAATACTTCCATTTGTATAAATTTTGTTAAGGGGAGCTTAGTATTCCTGCCTCTGAGGAGCGCGTCGCGGCTCATGCGCATGCGCTCGCTCGGCCAATCAGAGCAACGCGGAAGGGCATGTTGGTTGCCGAAAGTATTCACGCGTCCAGGCCTGGGTTGGCGTTAATGCCTTAATTTATCACGTGGTGGTGAACAGAGCTATCAGCGGTATTGGCCAGGATGCCATTTGATTGAGAGATACTGCTCGCCTGACTCGATGGGCCATCCTCATCATCAGGTTTCAACTGTACATGTTTCAAGTTTCAAGTTCAAGTTTCTTTAATAGTTGTCATACAGAAGTACAGAATACTTTTATACAAAATGCTTCTTACTGTTATGGTCCTAAACGTATGGCCCTAAACGTTATGACTGATCATGCACGGGTGAACGGAGGGGGGGGGGGTCGTTTATAATTCCGTGATCGTCGTTAAATGATTTATGTAGTATAGGTGATATATAGATCAGAGCAGTTTGCATCGATAATAATAAACAAAAACGCTGAAACTCACCGCAGCCTCCTCTTACCGTTGGGCGATGATACTGGAGCAAACAGATCCCAGTTATGTGATGGGGATCGAGGCGATCCATTTCCAGTTTGTATAATACTAATACATGCCCAAATCATGTTGATTATTGAGTTATGGCAGCGATTCATATCCACGGTGTGTGGCTAGAGTCCTGGGATGATATGCGAGTGGCCGGACGGAATTAGGAGACGCACCGATATCCAACCGGCATATCCGGTTTGGCAACTCGCCGATCATCCACCAGGTGGCAGTATTGAAGCGTTGCAGAGTTGTGCTGAGTCCCACAGCATCAGACAAGGCTCCGTGAGTGAAATATGAATACCATGGCGAAAATATGAAATATGATCAGAATAACGTCGTACGCCGTGATCTGGCAGAATTCGCATGAACTTGAAACCCGTCGTAAGCCGTTATTGGCGGAGAAAGTGTTAAGCACTATACCAAAAATAAATAACAAATATATACTAATTGATTGAACATTTTAATTAACAGATTGCAGAATGGGTACAGTACAGTACAGCTCAATACACACAATTGTTAAGGGGATGCAGACCAGAGAGACTTTTGTCTTGTTTACATCAGGGTCCCCCATTTTCAATTCATGACATTTATGACATACACAACATACAGATATAAGAATCTAATCTAATCATCTAAACTAATCTAATCATGACATTTAAGACATGCATGACATACAGATATATATATATATAATATATATATATAACATATATATTATATATATATATATCTCTGAGCACCTGAAGACTGTGCTATTAAACTAGGAAGTGCAGCACTGTTGATAAGGCTGTAGCCTCCACTACTGTAGTGCCCTGAGCTGCAACACAACTAACACAAGAGTGAACAAAAAACGCTCATGGACCCTGTCGTCGACTGCTCGCTTGTGTTGTTCGTTGGATTAGTTTCGGATTATTTGGGCTCGCCAAACAAACTATCAAAACGTACACGGAACCGCTGCCTGTCAGACTCTGGATTCTTTCGAACACCCGCCCACCTCTACCTCTGATTGGCTTACCATGACATTTTACACAACCTCAGCCAATCGCGCACTGCCCACTAACCAAGGAAAAAAAGTATTGCTTTGATTGATTGATTGATAGATTGAAAACTTTATTAACAGATTGCAGAATGGGTACAGTACAGTACAGCTCAATACATACAATTGTTAAGGGGATGCAGACCAGAGAAAGACTTTCGTCTTGTTTACATCAGGGTCCCCCATTTTCAATTCATCGTAACATATATGACACACATGACATACAGATAGACAGTACTGTTACATCTATACATTTATGACATACCAGATTTGCAAATACAGTACTGTTCGTAATACGAAAAGAGTCCAGAAAAAATTGTATATACATTTGACGTAGAAACTGTACATTGGAGGAGGTTGGGTAGGTGGGGGGGGGGGGGTGGGGGGACTGTACATTGGAGGGGGTTGGGTGGGGGGGGGGGTTGGGGGGGGGGGACATAGGTTGGGTAGGAGGGGTGGGTGGGGAACACTGTAGAACTGTACAAGCAAAACTGTACATTTGAATATTGACAAAACCATACTTGGTCCTTTACTGTACATTGAAGGGGTTTGGGTTAGGACATTTACATGGGCCAGTTTCGAATTGCAGTCTCCCGTAGGTGTTCTTTGAGAGTGTTTTTGAAAGTGGGTAGTGATTCACATTCCTTTACAGCTTTGGGTAGGGCGTTCCACATTGATGTGGCATAATTGCGAAACGTGTTTAGTCCCTTGTTTGAGCCGAATCTAGGTTTAACATGATTTGTGGAGCTCCCTCTGGTGTTGTGATCGTGATATTCACTGACCTTTGGGAAGTATTTTGACATGTACATGGGTACCTTGGTCGTGTAGTGTATCTTGTAGACCAGGCCCATTGCAAGTTGCTGTACTCTGTCGTCTACTCTAAGCCATCCTAGGTTGTCAAAGGGGGCAGGGGTGAGGTGGGTTCTAGGAGTAAGGTCAAGCAGTAGTCTGACCAGTTTGTTTTGAGATGTTTTTAATTTTGTTTTTAGCGCCTTTGAGGTGCTTTGGTACCATGAGGTGCAAGCATAGTCGTAGTACCCTTGAATGAGTGCTCCTGCCAGAGTCTTCAGGGTATTCTTGTTTACCAGTGAGGAGATCCGGTACAAAAATTGAGTTCGTTGGTTGACTTTTTTTATTACATTGGATGCCATTTTGTCACAGGAAAGATTTGCCTCTAGGATGGAACCCAGGTAGGTAATATCTTCTTTCCTTGTGACAATATTGTCACCCACTGTAACTGAGAAGCCGTCGGTCTTGCTGAGTTTGTTATTTGAACCGAAGAGAATGGACTCTGTTTTGCCCATGTGTAATGATAGTTTGTTATCAGCGAGCCATATTCAGATTTTGCCTAGTTCTGAGTTGAGGGTTTTTTCAACCTGTAACTTGTTCTTGTCAGAGACAAGCAGGGCTGAGTCGTCTGCAAACAGGAACAAGTTGCAGTCACAAGCTGACGACATGTCATTTGTATAAATTAGGAACAGTAGCGGACCTAGTATGCTTCCTTGTGGAACACCACAGCTTACTGTGAGGGGGGGGGGGGTAGGGTACCGTTTACCTCCACCATCTGCTCTCTCCCCTCCAGGTAGGATTGCATCCAGCTCACTGATAGACTATCAAAACCAATTGCTTTTAGCTTGTCAATCAGAATGGTGTGATTGACAGTGTCGAAGGCCTTTTGTAGGTCCAGCATGATCATGCCGCAGTATTTGCCCGCGTCCACCTCTTGTTTGACGTGGTCGTTTAAATAAAGAAGGCATGTGTCAGTGGAATGGGATGTTCTGAAGCCAGATTGGAATTCGTAGATTAGATTTTTTTCCGCAAGGTATTTTTCGACCTGTTCGTATAAATTTTTTTCCATGACTTTCGAGATGGAGGTAAGGATAGAAACAGGGCGGTAGTTGCCTGGGTCTAATTTACTGCCTTTTTTGTGCAGGGGTGTTACTCTCGCAATTCTGAAGTCCTTGGGGACGTGTCCCTGTTTTATGGAGAGGTTTATTATGTGTGTGATGACTGGGGTGATGGCGGCTGCTGAGTCTCTGAGGAATTTGGAGGGGATGTTGTCATGGCCAGTGGCCTTGTTAGGTTGGAGGGCACTCAGTTTTTTGAGTACCTCATCTGTTGTTACCATTTCCAGTTTGAAGTCGTCTTTGTGGACCCCTAGGTTCTTGTAGTATGCTACTATGTGTTCTACCCCATAATACCCTGAGTGGGAGGGTAGTTTGTTTACCAGTGTTGTGGCTATGTTTGTGAAGAAACTGTTTAAGTAATTGGCTACATCCAGCTTGTCTGTGATGAGCGTGTTGTCCGTCTTTATGTTAATGTTTGAGAATCTGGTTTTAAGTTTTTTACTGCAGCCTAGTTGGTTATTGAGTAATTTCCAAAGGTCACGTGGTTTGTTTTTGTTTTCCTCGGTTTTGTCATTGATGATTTTTTTTTTGCTGTTTTGATCATGGAGTTTATCTGTCTGATGAAAAAAACAGCTTCAATCATAGTAACACGCCGCATTTTTTGGCAGTAACGGTAACAGAATTATTAATATTGGAAGAGTAATCCGTTAGATTACTCGTTACTGAAAAAACTAACGCCGTTAGTATCGCCGTTATTTATAACGCTGTTATTCCCATCACTGGATGTCACAGTATGATGTCATAATCAAACAATCTAAAACATTTGTGATGCCACAGTATGATGGCATAATATAACATTCTAGAACATTTGTGATGTCACAGTATGATGTCATAATAGAACATTCTAGAACATTTGTGATGTCACCGTATGATGTCATAATAGAAAATTCTAGAACATTTGTGTACAGTATATATATTCAACAATTCTCTCAGAGAATATTCTAAAGAAGAAGAAGAAGAGGATCTCAGATATCAGAAGACAAGTGAAGATCTCACTTGTTGTTTCCGGCTACTTGTCTGTATGCTTGAATATATTCTGTAGATACCATTTTAAAATCCCCACATGGTAAAGGAAACAATGTCCTGTACAATCCTTAATGAGCTGCGTCTGGAGGGAAGGTTCTGTGATGTGGTTATTAAAGTCAACAGCAGTGAGTTGAATGCCCACAAGGCCCTCCTGTGTGACTGCAGTGACTATTTCAGGTAAGTTTAGCTTGGTTCAGGTTAGCTTGGTTCAGGTTAGGTTGGTTCAGGTTAGCTTGGTTAGTAAACAGACACCATACTGTAACTGAGGGGTACAATTCCCTGACTGTATTAATAAGTATGGTATCATTAAACCACTACTGTCTTATGTACATTACTACTGGCCATACAGTACACAGGTATATGATGAGAACACCTCCACAATGACACGGTTCCACACAAAACTGGGTTTAAGAATATTTATTAGCAGCAATGATAGTACATAATATACTTTACTTAGGTTGCGCTTATAAGGCAAAAGGAATGTGCGTAGGCAAATCAATAACGTATGTCCATTCTCATATTACGCAGGAGATAGAGAATACCACCTGTATCTTAGGAATTATATCTATGGTACAATAGCAAGGCAGCGGGAGATACTAGTAGGGTTCCCACCGGTTGTAAGCCAGCAGGGGGAGGAAATGTTCGAATGCAAACTCTGGATCAACGGGGACTCAATAAGCTCCTGCTACGGGAGACGGTACATTACTCCTTGATCAGCAGACGAAAGCAGCAGCTGTAATCCAATTATGCGTGCAGCATAGGTGAAAGCCGGCCAGCCTCTCCAAGAGACGGGCTCGAGTGATGTTCCTCACGGGTAAATCCCACACAGTAGTGGATAGACGATTCTCCTCCGCTCCAACATCCACAGGACCAAAGCAATAATCCAGCTGGAAAGGGCTCTGCATTCACCGGTGTAGATTCTCCGGTGCGCGGTACTTCACATTAACTAGGTCGAACTTGACGTTATTCCACTAAGCTCTGACACTTTACTATCCTATTCGCACGCGGTTATAAGTGCTCTATTTAGATGCACGGTTGCTCACTTCACTTGGTCGTTGACTCGTGATGAAGGCTTTACTAGTAAGGAGCGAACGATACGTTGAACGAACGTATTAGGATAAGACAAGACTACTGCTGTATCCACCTGCGACGTATTTATACGTACGGTGAATAATCTAGTGCCAACCTTATTTCTGTCTCGTATTCCTGGGCAAAGCCGGGCATGTACAGACATGTCTTAGCGGTGACTTTGAACTAGACTCTGGGGGTATGGCAATGGCGCCTAAGAGACCGCTGTCCAATAGGAGAACGAAATATTATGGTCTGTACTAGGTTAAAGGGATATTCCGTGTATATGTACAAAGAATACACAAGGGATATCAGACGATATACAAATAGTATACATGGGATCTCAAGCAATAAATATATATATTCGGTTTAATCTGACCCTTTGTAACAGCCGCCTCCTAATTAGTCCCACCTAATTAGATAAGCAGAGACAGATTAACCGCACTGTCCACTACTCAATGTCCGTTGTGAGGGTAGGGCAGTTCACAAAGTCAGTGGGTCATAGTCGTCATTAAGCGAGTCGGGGAGCCTTGGCAACGCTATCAGCCTCGCCACGGGTCGGTTGTATGTCCGCCCTTGGACGAGCACTTCTGCCGCTCTGACCTTTCCGTCAGCACCAGTGATCACTTTGCTTACGCGGCCGGCCGGCCACATAGCTCGGGGTAGTGACTGGTCGATAATCATGACGACTGGACGGGATGAAGGGGGGCTTAGGAGGAAGCGGGCCTGAGACTGCTTTGATCTGTACTTGGCTGTGCCTCCTCCTCCTCCGTCTGTTTCTCTTGTTTGCTCTGTACCCCGTCTGAGGAGGGGCCGGTGCCGGCCGCCCCGTCAAGGAGTCGCTTGGGGTGCTAGGTTCGAGGTCAGCTACGTCTGGAGCGCAGCTGAGGGGGGTGGAGTTCCGAACTCCCTCTTGTGCCCACGGTTCTCTCACAGGCCTCTCGCTTAATGTCAATAGCCTCTCAACGGGCTGTACGAGGGAGTGGCCGGTGTCGCTCGCCTTTGTGTGTAGGCATGGTGTAGACGTGGGTTGACTGTCAAGTCCGTAGAGGGGGCCCTGGAGCGTCCATCCCAGTCGGGTCTGAACCGCGACTGGGCATCATTTGGGTCCGATGTGGGCCGCCTCAATTGGGAGAATGAGGTCCGCGTGGTCGGAGCCGATGAGCAGGGTCGGTGTGGCGCCGTCGATAAGCGGTATAGGTAGTTGACGTAGGTGCACATACTTGGCCATCAGCTGTGGGATGGGGTAGGTGTACTGGGACAGGCCTATGTCGTGGCTGGTGAAGACGTTGGTTATACTATACTGCTTCTCGGGCTGGTCCACCGCTGCTATCTTGAAGGAGACCTTTTCACCTTTTATGGTCTTCTGGTCCCTTCTGATGGTGCGTATTGTCATGGTACCTTTGGCACCCCGCAGGCCCAACTGGGCTGCTGCGGAAGCGAGGAGGAGAGTCTTTTCAGACCCATCGTCCAGGACGGCGTAAGTGTCCAGGACCTTGTCCTCGTAGCTCAGGAGCACTCTGACCACTTTGATGAGCACTCGGGGGGTCCCGCTATGCTGGTCAATGTGGAGCACTCCTGTTGGTCGGTTGCTTTGGATCGTCTGGGGTGGTGCCGACTCGCGGTCGTCCGAGTAGCACCGTGACTCCCAGTGTCTGCTGTAGCAGTCGGAACAGTAGGGAGCGGTCTGGTGGATCTTCGGTACTGGTGCCACCGCCTCGGCATGGTACATTACCGCGACGGGCCCACTCTGTTGTCCTGGCTAACGCTTGTTGATGTCATGCAGGACCTCCAAGTGGGTGCCGCCGCACCTGCCGCACTTCTTCTTCAAGCGGCACGCAGCTGCCATGTGGCTGCGCACGCAGCGGAAGCAGCGGCGGTGGTCCTTGATCCACTGACTCACCTCATCCGTGGTCAGCTTCTTGAAATCGTCGCATTGATACAGCCGATGTTCCCCTTCACAGTACTGGCATTCAATCTTCCACTCCTCTTTCGTCGAGGGGGTGTCGTGGTTCTTGTGCTGCGGTACTGATTCGGCTTGGTGCATAACGGTCACCGACCGGCGGTTATCATTTAATCCCCGAGGTCCTGGTCTTGGGCTTGGTCCACTCCATACGAACGTGTCCAGTCGTAAGCTGCTGACCTCCCTGGCGAGGAACTCAGACAGGTCTAGGAGGGATGCCTCTGGGCCGTTGGGGTCACGGTGGTCTCTCTGCCGCCGAAAACGCTCTTGTCGGGCGGGAGGGAGCTTCTCTAATATTCTCTCTACATTAGAGTTATCGTACAGTTCGTGTATCCCTTTTTCCTTTTGGGACCCCAGCATCCCTACCAGGGACTGTACCTTGATAGAGCGGTCATCCAATGCTCTGTTGTCTCTGGCTGGGGGGAGACGGTCAATGTCTCTTATCTCCTGTATCACGTAGTCCCATATGCGTCCATAACGTTGGTCGAGGGCTACTAGAGCCGCGGTGTATGGGGTAGTAGAGTTGGAATATGCCAGCGCTATATTGTGCGCTCTGGGCACCTTCAGGTGCTTGAGTAGGATAGCATACTTGTACGTTTCATCCGGTACATCGGACATCATTGTCTCTAAGCACATTCGTAGCTCTGTGTACTGTGCTCTGTTCTCGTGTGTGAAGTCCGGGAACGTCGGTGTGCCAAGGTACGATGCCATGGATGGCTGGCACATCGGTGAGCGTTGGGGGAGAGGCCTCCTGGGCGAGTCTCCCTGTGCGTGTCGTCTTGGGCTGGTACTTGGTGGGTACCGAAGGTCGGGTACCCAGGTGCTGTTCCTCGGTGCTGACGGTGCGTCAAACTCACCCGTGAGTTGAGTCGGGGGTTTGTAGCGCAGTGCCTCGGGGCTGACGTCTGGGCTGTACTGGACCTCCTGGTCCAGAGTACGTTGCTGCTGGTCGGGGCTGTACTGGGCCTCCTGGTCCAGAGTACGTTGCTGCTGGTCGGGGCTGTACTGGGCCTCCTGGTCCAGAGTACGTTGCTGCTGGTCAGCTTGACATTCCTCCTCTTCCTCCTCCTCTTCCTCTGCTAGGTCCTGGAGTCTTCTGTTCAGTCTCTCGGCGTGGTCCGGTTCTTCCCGGTTGCTGTGTCTCGTATGGACTGGCCGGGGAGGGGGTTCGGAGCCGTGGACAGGATCCTCCTGTTGGCGGGGTCCCGGGGCGCTTGGTCGGGTAGGGGAATGTGTCCTAGACCCTTGTAGTGACGATCTCCGGGAGCTCCGTGCGGAGCGGGGGGGTGTCGCCATGGCCATCAATTGTTCTACCATCTTCGCCTGCTGCCGGTCGCGCTCTGCTTCGCACTGGTCATGGGCGGCGTCGCGCTCTGCTTCGCGGTGGGCATTGGCGGCGTCGCGCTGTGCATTGGCGCTGGCATGGGCGGCGTCGCGCTGTGCATTGGCGCCGTCGCGCTGTGCATTGGCGCTGGCATGGGCGGCGTGGAGCTGTGCATTTGCGGCGTCGCGCTGTGCGTTGGCGGCGGCGTGCTGTGCAGCGGCGCGGCTTCTTTCAATGTTCTCTTCCGTCTGAAGGCGTCTGGTCTCCAGTCTTATACGGTCGTCTTCACTCCTTTGTTGCGCCTGGAAGCGCTCTCGCTCGGTTGCAGAATGTTCACGTTCACGGAGGGCTTGCGCTTGGAGTTGCGCGTGAAGGCGCTCTCGTTGGTCTGCAGCTTGTTCGCGCTCGCTCGTCTGTTGCGCTTGAAGTCGATCGCGTTCGTTGGAGGCTACCAGGGTGGCGATGAGTGCCTGCGCCAGCATCTTGTCCGCTTCGCTGGGGGAAGACACAGGCGGAGGTGATCGGCTTCTGGCAGTGCTCGTTGGAGATCCGTTCTCCTGTCGCGTACCGAGGAGGTCCGTCTCCTGGGTGTGCGTCTCTTCTGGTAGTGGGTCGGGTTCCGTCCCTGGAGGGCTTTCTTTATCCTGGAGCTCTCCGGGGACTACCTCGTCGACGTTGGCGGGGGGTAAAGTCATGTCGGGTCCCTCCTGGTCCCCACCGTGAGCTTGGTCAGTTACGTTAGAACCCACTAGGGTCTCTACTGGCGGGGTCGCCTGGTCGTTAGGGTTGGACATACTTTTACTATCCGCTTTAGTTATTTTATCCGCATTTAACTTCCTTTTAAAGCTAGGTATTGGACTGACAACGTAGTCCTCTAGGTGAAGAGGTGGCTGCCGTCTGCGCTCCGGGCGATCTAGCTTAGGAGAACCGTTTGTGGAGTGTTCATCATCGGCCATGTTAATATTAATATTATATTAATATTACGCTAATTCTTATCCGGGGCTCGAAGGACCAATTGTAACTGAGGGGTACAATTCCCTGACTGTATTAATAAGTATGGTATCATTAAACCACTACTGTCTTATGTACATTACTACTGGCCTTACAGTACACAGGTATATGATGAGAACACCTCCACAATGACACGGTTCCACACAAAACTGGGTTTAAGAATATTTATTAGCAGCAATGATAGTACATAATATACTTTACTTAGGTTGCGCTTATAAGGCAAAAGGAATGTGCGTAGGCAAATCAATAACGTATGTCCATTCTCATATTACGCAGGAGATAGAGAATACCACCTGTATCTTAGGAATTATATCTATGGTACAATAGCAAGGCAGCGGGAGATACTAGTAGGGTTCCCACCGGTTGTAAGCCAGCAGGGGGAGGAAATGTTCGAATGCAAACTCTGGATCAACGGGGACTCAATAAGCTCCTGCTACGGGAGACGGTACATTACTCCTTGATCAGCAGACGAAAGCAGCAGCTGTAATCCAATTATGCGTGCAGCATAGGTGAAAGCCGGCCAGCCTCTCCAAGAGACGGGCTCGAGTGATGTTCCTCACGGGTAAATCCCACACAGTAGTGGGTAGACGATTCTCCTCCGCTCCAACATCCACAGGACCAAAGCAATAATCCAGCTGGAAAGGGCTCTGCATTCACCGGTGTAGATTCTCCGGTGCGCGGTACTTCACATTAACTAGGTCGAACTTGACGTTATTCCACTAAGCTCTGACACTTTACTATCCTATTCGCACGCGGTTATAAGTGCTCTATTTAGATGCACGGTTGCTCACTTCACTTGGTCGTTGACTCGTGATGAAGGCTTTACTAGTAAGGAGCGAACGATACGTTGAATGAACGTATTAGGATAAGACAAGACTACTGCTGTATCCACCTGCGACGTATTTATACGTACGGTGAATAATCTAGTGCCAACCTTATTTCTGTCTCGTATTCCTGGGCAAAGCCGGGCATGTACAGACATGTCTTAGCGGTGACTTTGAACTAGACTCTGGGGGTATGGCAATGGCGCCTAAGAGACCGCTGTCCAATAGGAGAATGAAATATTATGGTCTGTACTAGGTTAAAGGGATATTCCGTGTATATGTACAAAGAATACACAAGGGATATCAGACGATATACAAATAGTATACATGGGATCTCAAGCAATAAATATATATATTCGGTTTAATCTGACCCTTTGTAACACCATACTGTACTTTTACTGTAAACAGATACTATACTGTACTTCTACTGTAACTATATACTATACTGTACTTCTACTGTAAAAAGATAATATACTGTACTTATACTGTAAACATATACTATACTGTACTTCTATTGTAAACATATACTATACTGTACTTCTACTGTAAACAGATAGTATACTGCAGTACTTCTACTGTAAAAAGATAATATACTGCACTTCTACTGTAAACAGATAATATACTGTACTTCTACTGTAAACATATACTATACTGTACTTCTACTGTAAACATATACTATACTGTACTTCTACTGTAAACAGATCATATACTGTACTTATACTGTAAACAGATACTATACTGTACTTCTACCGTAAAATATACTATACTGTACTTCTACTGTAAAAAGATACTATACTTCTACTGTGCTAAGACCCTATACTTCTACAGTGAAAATATATTACTACACAGGACAGAATGTTGCTTACTGTTTACTCATCAGATATCTCCATACTCTGCGTCCCACAGAGCCCTCTTCACTCGCTGGAGCGACTCAGAGAAAGCAGTCTACACTATCCCTGGGGTGTCCCCGGGTATGATGCAGCTCATCATAGAGTACTCCTACACACACTTTGTGCTGGTGACAGTAGAGAACGTGGCAGAGCTTCTGGTGGCTGCAGACCAGCTTCTCGTCACTGGCATAGTAGGAGCGTGCTCTGACTTCCTAGAGGGCGAGCTGTCTCTGGAAAACTGTGTCGGCATCTGGAGGTTCACCGACATCTACTGCTGCCCTGACCTGAGGTGCAAGGCCCATCTCTTCATCGTGTGCCACTTTGAGGAGATATTGCACGTCTCACAGGAGCTTGTGGAGCTGTCCCCGCAGCAACTGGTGGACATCATCGAGAGGGATGACCTGAACGTGAAGAGCGAGGAGACAGTGTTCGAGGCCGTCCTCCGTTGGATCGACCACTCCCATGAGGAGCGTAAAACACACATCCCTTTGCTGCTGTCCAAGGTAACTAATTGTATTACGTATACGCAAACATGGTTGCTAGTGCCTGAGCCACATTTATTTTTAATTGAATTTTTATTATTTTACTTTTTCTTGTTTGTCTGTCTCTTGTCAAGGTCATTATGATTCATGTTACTGTTATTATTGTTGTAGTCGCTGTTGTCATTGTTATTATTATTATTATTATTATTATTATTATTATTATTATTATTATTATTATTATTATTATTATTATTATTATTATTATTATTATTATTATTATTATTGTACTGTTATGTTCTGTTTTATGTATGAAAAGAAAAGAAAAACATTTATAAAAAAAAAAAAAACTAATTGTATTACTGTGCATTATATTAAAACAACACTAGGTTCCCTAGTACAGTGGTTCTCAAACATTTGGGTCCAAACTGTTCTCTAGCAACAGAAACCGTCTACAACCGATGTCTAAGTTGTACCCGCTGTCTGCTTGTCTCTTCCCAGGTTCGCATGGGCTTGATGAGGCCTGACTACTTGCTGAACAACGTCCAGAACAACCCTGTGGTGAGGGACAGCCACGACTGCAGGCCCCTCATCCTTAGCGTCCTGAACCCCCCTGGCTCCGACGGGCTCCCAAACCCTCTGACCCGTCCACGCCTGCCCCAGGAGGTCCTATTGGCCATCGGAGGCCGAAGGCACTGCAGCATGACCATGGAGGCTTACGATATCCGAGCCGGTGGATGGATGGACGTGAACATTGAGGGGGAGAGTCCCCGGTGGTGCCACGGCACCGCTTATCTCCACGGTCTGGTCTACTGTGTCGGTGGCTGGGACGGCGTAGGAGAGCGTCTCAGCAGTGTGCGCAGGTTCAACCCCGTCACTCGCAGCTGGTTGCAGGCGGCTCCCATGCACTCACGCCGCTGTGAGCTCAGCGTGGTCGTGTTGGGCGGCTGTATCTACGCCATGGGAGGGAGAGACGGACGTGTGGATCTGAACACCGCCGAGCGCTATGAGCCTGAAACCAACCAGTGGACAGTGATCTCACCCATGCTGGAGTGCAGGAGCCACGCCGGGGGAGCAGCCCTCCAGGGCAAGGTGGGTGGAACTGAGGGACACAGGGTGCTAGATGAACACAAGGAACGTTAGGTCAGAAATCATAAATGTCTTTATTGCCAAGTAAGCTTGCACATACAAAAGATGTGTCTGGGTCCTTTGGTGCATCAACATTAACAGATAATTAAAGTAGAATGAAATCAAATGGAATATATAAACTAAATTAGAATATTCTTTCTTATTACAGGTTTACATCTGTGGTGGCTTCAACATGCCGGGGTTTCTGCTCACAGCTGAGTGCTACAGCCCAGACACTAACCAGTGGACTCTGATCGCCCCCATGAGCAGCAGGCGTAGCGGACTGGGAGTCGCTGCGTACGGAGGACAAATCTATGCGGTAGGTGCACACAGAGACAAATGCTTTATACTAGATATTTTATAGATATGTCTCATTTGACTTTCAATGCTTCTGTGATGCCCTCATTTCCCTAAGTGGATTAATACAGTGTCTGCCTGCCTTAACCCCACAATAAAACATTCCTCTCATGTGTCCTGTCCTCAGGTGGGAGGGTGGGTCCGTGGACACGCCCTGCGTAGCGCGGAGGCCTACAGCCCCTTGACTGACTCCTGGAGCGCCCTGCCCAACATGCTCACCCCCCGCAGCTGCTTTGGCATCGCGGTGCTGGACGACCTGCTCTTCGTGGTCGGAGGCTACAATGACTTCAACACCCTCTCCAACGTGGAGCGCTACGACCAGAGCAGCGACAAGTGGACTGTAGCCGAGAACATGAAGATCCCAAGCAATTACCTAAGCTGCTGCATAATGCATGGTCTGCCATTTTACATGAGCGAGTACGCTGCTCCCCGTGGAGGAGGAGGAGGAGGAGGAGGAGGAGGAGGAGGAGGAGGAGGAGGAGGAGGAGGAGGAGGAGGAGGAGGAGCAGGAGGAGTAGGAGCAGGAGCAGGAGGAGGAGGAGGAGCAGGAGGAGGAGGAGGATGATGAGGAGGAGAAGGATGAGGAGGAGGAGGAGGAGCAGGAGGAGGAAGAGGAGCAGGAGGAGGAGGATGATTAGGAGGAGAAGGAGGAGGAGGAGGAGCAGGAGGAGGATCAGGAGGAGGAGGAGGATGATTAGGAGGAACAGGAGCAGGAGGAGGAGGAGGAGGAGGAGCAGGAGGAGGATTAGGAGGAGGATTAGGAGCAGGAGGAGGAGGATTAAGAGGAAGATGATTAGGAGCAGGAGTAGCAGGAGGAGGAGGAGGAAGATGAGGAAGAGGAGGAGGAGGAAGAGGATGAGGAGGAGGAGCAGGAGGATTAGGAGCAGGAGGAGGAGGAGGAGGAAGAGGAGGAAGATGAGGATTAGGAGGAGGATGATGAGGAGGAGGAAGAGAAGGATTAGGAAGAGGAGGATTAGGAGCAGGAGGAGGAGGAGAAATAGGAGGATTAGGAGCAGGAGGAGGAAAAGGAGGATTAGGAGGAGGAGGAAGAGGAAGATGAGGAAGAGGAGGATGAGGAAGATGAGGACGAGTAGTGAGAGGAGAATTGAAAGAATTCGCCAATATGAGAATTAGAGACATAGATAACCTTTTGGAAAACCTATTGGAAAAAAAGAAAGATATGCCCATAAAATAACCTGACAAAAGCTGCTATGCTCTAATATTAGCTGTTACAATTAAATGCAAACTAGGTAGACAGTGAAATTATCTTACCTCAATACTTGGGATAACTTCTCATATAAGATTTGATTGTCCTTTATATTAGCAAAACAGTATTATTTATAGATCCTTTTCACAGCAGCCATTTAACAGAATGCAGGGTAAACCTAGGCTAAGCCTCAAGTATATTGTCTATTCATTAGTTGGTCACGGTTGGTACTGGGCTGCTCACTAAGGTCTAATGTGAGCCGTATGCATGCCCGCCTCTCTTGGCTTAACGTTGAAAATAGATTGTCTTTTAATATACTTGTGCTGTTCAAGTTGGTCATGAGCAGTAAAACTCCTGTTTTTATACATAATCAGATTGTTTTTAGTAATACTGTGCACAAGCATTACACTAGAGGTTCCAGTAGTGGGCAGCTTGAATTGCCAGGTCCTAGAACCAGCGCTTTGGGGAGATCTTTTATTTTTAGAGCATTAACTCTGTGGAATGGCCTGCCTCGGAACCTCTGCTGCATTTACAGTAGATTCACTTTTAAAAAGAATCTTAAATAGTTTTTAAATTGTTTTTAACACTGTAAAGTAATTTTTTGTTTTTGTTTTACACTAATGTAATTTTAGCTATATTAATTGTTACAGTAGGTTCATTATGCATTGTGTGTACTGACTTTTAATAATTTTGTTTTTTGCAATAGTGATTGTTTTTGTGTGTTTTTTTGTGTGTGGACTCCAGGAAGACTAGCTGGTTGCTATCGCACCAGCTAATGGGGATCTCTAATAAAATCAAAATCAAATCAAATCAAATTAGTAACGTTAGCTGCTAGCTAGTCTGTGGCTAGCAATGAAAGCTATTGGGGGAGGGGACCCTGATGTAAACAAGACGAAAGTCTTTCTCTGGTCTGCATCCCCTTAACAATTGTGTGTATATTGAGCCGTACTGTATTGTACCCATTCTGCAATCTGTTAATACAATTATCTGTTAAATAAAGTTTTTCATTCATCATCTTACCTTGGCTTTGAATCCTCTCTCAAGTCCATCGTAGAATGTAATAAATTTGCGCTAAACCCCTCCTTTATCCGGTCGCTGTTCTTCTTCTTCTTCGGGTCGCAACCGTCTTCTGGTCTGACTTCCTGTGATAACGTTCTAATCTACACTGCTGCCACCTGTCATCACGGAGGGGAATTGCAGCCATTTTGTAAAAATTAATACGTTAAAAAAACGTGCAAATTCCGTGAACCGCGAGGAGGGCGTGAAGAAGGTTGAAATACAGTACAATCCCGGGAAAAACGGGACTGTTGACAGGTATGGATTATGGGGGTAAAGTAAAATATCGCTTTAAGCATTAACTAATCACTGACAGACTTTCAACAGTGAGCAGTACACTATTGTACATACATAAATACATGAAGGATTAATTAATTTATTTCATTAATCATTTATTTGTTTGTTCATTTCATTTCACTTAAATGTTTTACATAGTCCATTATGACCGTATTGACTGTCCAATATCATAGCACTGTTGTCATTATGAAGATGATGAGGCTGTTTCTTTTTTGGGGAGTTTCCGAAAAGGTGACATTTTTTGTCCTACATGCAAATCAAGCGCTGTGCCTCGGGCCCCCAACCAACCTGAACAGGAAGTAAAAAGTAAAAGTAAAAAAAGGTACAAGAATTGTATCTCAGTAAATGGATGATCAAGATACACGTTTAATTGTCCTTATGTGCTGATA
>NC_140167.1:186790043-186795043 GCF_963971535.1 Notolepis coatsorum
ACTGAGAGGGAGAAGAAGCCCTTCAGAGGGTCACGTTCAAGGTCCTCCCTTTCTACTCTCTCCCTCTCTCTCTCAACAAACAGCGGGTAAATGCTGGAGGCTCGCTCCGAGGAGGGCTGGCCCGGCCAGGGGCCCGGGGAGCCTGACTTGGGGGCCCCAAACACAGGCTGAGCCAACAAGAGGGGAGACGGAGAGGCACACAGCTGACAGCTGGCCTCCCGCCATCCTCGGCCCACACTCAGTGCCTCTGCTCTGGGGCTAAGATGGGCCCATGCAGGGGGCAGCCGTTTTTGGAGTCGGGGTATATGAACTTGTTTTTACAGTCTGTGGTTGTCCTTTAATGGTAATAGGTTTCAGACACCGGGCTGCCGTGTTTGGCAAATCGGTTCTCTGTTCGTTCGCCGGGGTTTTCAACATTCTACCACTGCGGCTTTGATTAAAACTGGTTAACAGCGATATCTCTATGTATGAGCCAAACACAAACAAACTGTATCAGGCCTTGTCCAGACTAAAACGATTTCGGTCGTATCAGGCAAAGTATAAGCCAGCATCACCCCAAGCAGTAACTCCACCTCATCGTCCGTCCATACAAACGTTTCTCACAGCGTTAGTCAATTGTTCTGCCATTTCTTCTTGTTGTCGTCTCGTTGTTTTTCCGAATGAGTGTGTTGTCCTTCTCTTCTTCTGATTGTATTGGCGGTAGGTAGGCGCAAACTGCGCATGCTCCATTCTTCTTCTCTGCTTTTGGTGCTTTTTGCGGCAGCGTTTCAGCGGTTCAGTGTTCTCATTAGGACGCACTCGTTTTTTTTTAAACGATTTCGTGTTTACGGAAAACTTTTTTTTTAAATGAAAACGAAAAAGATCAAAATCGTTTTAGTCTGGACAAGGCCTCATTACGTTCAGATACAACGCAAAGAGAAAATGTCTTGCGTTACCGGAGTCAATTTGACAGGGACAACTAGCAAAACTGGCAAGCATGTCGCATTGTTGACATTTTCCAAAAACTGGACGATTTCTAAATATAACCAATTCAATATCTAGAGCTTTCATAGCAGTCCGCTTCATATTCATTGTGAACCCATTCACGACCACACTACAGAAGGTTAACCTTTCACTACCACACTACAGACGGTTAACCGGTTGTAGTGTGGTAGTGAAAGGAGTAACCTTCTGTAGTGTGGTAGTGAAATGGTTAACCCTTTGTCATGTGGCAGTGAAAGGGTTAACCTTATCTATTGTTGCAGTGAAAGGGTTAACCATTTGGTAGTGTGGTATTGAAAGGGTTAAGATATATTTATATTTGTTCCATCTTGCCTGGCAAACACCATTCACAGCGCCGAGAGCAAAGCTGCGTCCGTTCGCCTCCGTTCGCATTGACTTGCTGCAACACGGTCTCATCAGAAAGTGTAAATATAGTACTAATCGACCACAGGAAAAATATAATACATTATGTTATTGCCATAATAACTCCTGTTTCCTGAACCGTTCAGCCATTGTGTAGTGTGATGTGTGCCTGATGCCAGAGTATGGCAGCCATTGAGCCTGCGTAGCCCAAGGTTGGGTGCTACCAGTGGTGGTGAAGGAGGCAATTTCCACCCTACATTGTGGGGAGCGCTTTGAGTGTCTAGAAAAGCGCTATATAAATGTAATGACTTATTATTATTATAAATAATATATTCAGTCTTGTTTAAGTAATATATTTATGTTTTGTATGGGCAAATGTCCAAAACAAACACTGCGACGAGAGCAAAACCAACAATGATTGTGGTCGTGGCCGAGTGCTCTCACCACTAGACTGAGCCACCAACCCACCCTGATGCAAACACAGCAATACTACGATGATGGTTCATTTTAACGCTTATGGTTAAGATATAAAGTGAGGATTAAGGTTTGGGTTAGGGTTTGAGCGAGGCTATCAGAAAAGTGTGTCTTGGTAGTCTTGAGGTAAAGGCTTCCCATGCGAGCGTCAAGGGTTTGTTCCCCAGCAGGGGAACTCAAAGGTTTTCTGAGAACATTAAAAGTAAAACATTTGTAATATGTATGTACTTATTTGTAATACATACACATTGTCAATGTTTGTAAATACGTAAATGTATTACTTATATAACATAACGTACAATATGTAACTTTGTCCTGTGGTCAATCAGTGCTTTATTTATATATTTTACGCGAGAGGGGGCTGCTCTGTGTGCATTCGCACCGCCTCTACATTTTGTCTCACATTGTATTTGAACGTAAGAACTCAGGATTTTCCTCCATAATATCAAAGGTCACTGAAATCATTAATAACCTTTTTATTCTCTTATATGGGTGTGTTAACAAATTAGCGTCCCCTGGCGAAGCTGGGGAGTCTCAGGTTCCCTTCCATCAAGAAGTGTGAACATAGTGGGCTTTATTATTATTATTACCCGTACAGGTGAGTGGTACTGTTCTCCTCTTTTAGCCTTCCAGGGGGATCTAATTAGGAGCAGGAACAGCGAGACGCGCGCCTCTTCCCACATGGCTAATGTTAATCCCCGGTGAAATGTTTTATAATTTATTTGATTTTATTATGAAAATTTACATGAAATGGGGGCGGCTAGGTGGTGCAGTGGGCAAGGCGCTCACCACCAATGCAGGAGACGCTGGGTTCGAGCCCAGCTCTCCGCATTGCTATCAGCTTGGCTGGTCGTTCATACTAATACAATTGGCAGTGTTAGGGGGTGGGAAGCTGATGGGTGGGGATTGGACGTTGTGGACAGCGACTCCTACAGGTTGGTTGGTGCGCCTGCGCAGCAGAATCAGGAAGTGACGGGGGCGGTGTGCCCTCCAAACGCAGACCCCCGACGCTGAGAGATCACGCTGTGCAGGTGAAAAGATGCGACTGCTGCTTCCTCGAGTACCGGAGGGGACATGTGATGTAAGGCTTCGTCCACATTGCAGCCGGCGTGTGGGAGGCATGGCCTAACAGCGTTCGAGACAGGGGAGGGTAGAATTGGACGATACGAAATTGGGATGGGAGAAAAATAGAAAATGGGAGAAAAAGTAGATAAAAAAAAAAAAAATTTACATGAAATGAAAACGTAATAATTTTGAGTGAGTGATTGAAATAAGGACGGAGTCAGAGAGAGGACGGATGATGACAGTGTCATGAGTGATTTAAATAAAAGATTGAATAATTGGCTTAGTCGTCCAGTCCTTGATAGATGTTACAATTTCTATCTCCGATATCCTCCGTAATTCAAGTACAAGCTAATGTATAGATCACATTGTGTTCCGCAGTGATGTATAGATGAATTCATTAAGCATATTGATCGCTGCAGTGGTGGTGCAGTGTGTGGGGTTTTAATTAGCAGACGCTTCAGTGTGTTAGAACTCCTGTTCTCTACCTGAGTGGAACCGAGCGGAACTGTCCCTCTGCTCCTATTCCGAACGGAAACTGCCATTTTGGGTCCACCCCCCCCCGACACGTCCTGTCCTTCATTTTGAATGGGCATGCAGGCACGTGTCCAAGCCTTCGTCCTCCGCTGAAGGTCCCTCTGAGCGGAGGCTCCCCCGGACCCCCACAGACACTCACACTCGCCACTCATTTCATGTACCGAGTCTCTTCATAAATATTTCACAGCTCCGTGATCAAAGCCCACCTCTCTATGCTCCTGTTTGGCTAATTGCTTTGGCTGAAACACAGAGGTTTCTATAGGCTTGGTGTGGGTCAGCTCCACTTCACAGAGACTGGCTTGGTGTGTCCCTCATACTGGATATGTTTCTAGGCTTTGTCTGTCCCCCACACTGGATATGTTTCTAGGCTTTGTCTGTCCCCCACACTGGATATGTTTCTAGGCTTTGTCTGTCCCCCACACTGGATATGTTTCTAGGCTCGGTGTGTCCTCCACACTGGATATGTTTCCAGACTCGGTTTGTCCCCCACACTGGATATGTTTTTAGGCTTGGTGTGGCCCCCACACTGGGTCTGCTTCTAGGCTTGGTGGTTCCCCCACACTGGGTCTGTTTCTAGGTTTGGTGTGTCCCCCACACTGGGTCTGTTTCTAGGTTTGTTGTCCCCCCACACAGCGGGTCTGTTTCTAGGCTTATCGTGTCCCCCACAGTCAGGGGTGCAGTCATAATATGGGCGTAGGCCAAACGCCCGTGCACGCGCACGCGCATACATGTTCCCTCTGTTGCGCACAAAACAGATGATACACCTTGTCTCATCCTTCCAGTGAAGTCGGGAGATCAAGCAACCCCCCACCACACCTACAGGGCTTGTATTTGGTTGTCGGTATCCTATTATTATGCAAAGTCTATGTGATAATCGGCGCGACGAGTCATTTTATCACCTAGACTTTGCATAATAATAGGATGCGCGCAGTTCGGCCTCAGTGATGAAGGCCAAACGCCGTTTTACCGCGTTTGCCCAGCACTGCACCCCTGCCCATACTGGGTCTGTTTCTAGGCTTGGTGTGTCCCCCACACTGGGTCTGTTTCTAGGCTTGGTATGTCCTCCACACTGGGTCTGTTTCTGGGCTTGGTGTCCCCCCCACACTGGGCCTGTTTGTAGGCTTGGTGTGTCCCCCACACTGGGTCTGTTTCTAGGCTTGGTGTGTCCCCCACACTGGGTCTGTTTCTAGGCTTGGTGTGTCCCCCACACTGGGTCTGTTTCTAGGCTTGGTGTGTCCCCCACACTGGGTCTGTTTCTAGGCTTGGTGTATCCTCCACACTGGGTCTGTTTCTAGGCTTGGTGTGTCCCCCACACTGGGTCTGTTTCTAGGCTTGGTGTGTCCTCCACACTGGGTCTGTTTCTAGGCTTGGTGTCCCCCCCACACTGGGTCTGTTTCTAGGCTTGGTGTGTCCCCCACACTGGGTCTGTTTCTAGGCTTGGTGTGTCCCCCACACTGGGTCTGTTTCTAGGCTTGGTGTATCCTCCACACTGGGTCTGTTTCTAGGCTTGGTGTGTCCCCCACACTGGGTCTGTTTCTAGGCTTGGTGTGTCCTCCACACTGGGTCTGTTTCTAGGCTTGGTG
>NC_140167.1:186800043-186827543 GCF_963971535.1 Notolepis coatsorum
CTCTCTCTCTCTCTCTCTCTCTCTCTCTCTCTCTCTCTCTCTCTCTCTCTCTCTCTCTCTCTCTCTCTCTCTCTCTCTCTCTCTCGCTCTATCTCTCTCTCTCTCTCTCTCTTTCATTCATTCATTCGTTCATTCATTCATTCATTCATTCATTCATTCCTTCATTCATTCATTCATTCATTCATTCATTCATTCATTCATCCGTTCGTTCATTCATTCATTCATTCATTCATTCATTCATTCATTCTTTCGTTCGTTCTTTCTTTCTTTCTTTCTTTCTTTCTTTCTTTCTTTCTTTCTTTCTTTCTTTCTTTCTTTCTTTCTTTCTTTCTTTCTTTCTTTCTTTCTTTCTTTCTTTCTTTCTTTCTTTCTTTCTTTCTTTCTTTCTTTCTTTCTTTCTTTCTTTCTTTCTTTCTTTCTTTCTTTCTTTCTTTCTTTCTTTCTTTCTTTCTTTCTTTCTTTCTTTCTTTCTTTCTTTCTTTCTTTCTTTCTTTCTTTCTTTCTTTCTTTCTTTCTTCCTTCCTTCCTTCCTTCTATTCATTCTTTCTTTCTTATTTTTGTTGATTAATTCATATTATATCATTGTTTCCACCATGTTTCTTTAGTCTCTTTTATGAATAAGAACTGAAAATGAGTTGGAAAGAAGTTAACGTCACGGCGTCCACATTTTTATAGGATTCTATCACATTTTCATAACAATAGCGAATATAACTTACCCTGCGCCGTTTTCATTGAGGTTTCTTACAAATTAACAATGTTTTATTTGTCCTTTATATGCGGATAACATTCAAATTTTAAATTGTATCATTATGTTCCCGTTTAGACAACAAACATAATCCTAATGATGCACTTTTGTTAAGATAATTGGGTGGCCTGTACGTTAATGCCAAGCAAGCAGTGCAAAAATGCTTCCGCATTCGTCACCGCACGCTAGTGCGGTAAAGCGCCCTTCTTTTCAGACAAATGCTACCGTGCGTGCACCGGCGGCGGCGTGCTCGCTCAGGTGCGTGCGTGCGCCGGCGTGCTCGCGCGAGGTGCCCGCGCATGCGCATGAGATCCGACACGAGCGGAGCTCAATATATATAAGTCACCGCCCCTTATTCAGTATCTAGCAATAGCTCAATTGGCAAGGACACATGGCTGTGGATCCTATGGCTTGTTTGCTGGCGAGTTCGAATCCCATCGAAAATATTTTTTAACGTGATTTTTTTTTAACGTGTATTCTTTCGCCGGTTAAGGTTAGGCATGGTTAAGGTTAAGGTTAAGGTTAGGCATTGTTTCGGAGTTGGTTAAGGTTAGAACGGTTAAGTTTAGGCGCTGTTAAGGAGCTGGTTAAGGTTAGAGTTTGTCAAAGAGAATGGCAATATAATTTCTATGGTTAAGGTTAGGCATGGTTAAGGTTAAGGTTAAGGTTAGGCATTGTTTCGGAGTTGGTTAAGGTTAGAACGGTTAAGTTTAGGCGTTGTTAAGGAGCTGGTTAAGGTTAGAGTTTGTCAAAGAGAATGGCAATAGACAGCCTATTTCCGCGCGACCTGGGCGCTGGGCGGCGGAAAATGAAAGGCGCATTACTGCATGCCACTACGGTAAATTTTTGCACTGCTTGCTTGGCATAAAGCTACACGCAATTGGGTGACCATTCTCGATCACTGTACTCAGGCCCCATTAATAGTTTAACGCTGTTCAGATCGCGTCAAAGAATAGACGCGTCCCAGTGACCTGTGACCTGTGCTAAAGGTCTTGGGAATTGTATACATTTTGTAGTTTTCACATTTTCACCTTTTAATTTTAAACCAATGCTGCCATCTACTGACAACAGAAAGTGTTGTGTAAGTTATAGTATAACATCAATTTGAGACCCGCACTTCCGTAAACACACAAAACACATTCTAGAGATTCCCACTTTTTACGGGTACATGGGTTCATATATAATAGTCTTTAGATGACTAAATATAGATGAATACTCATGAAATTTGATATATATATATTATAAAATAAGTATAATTTCTTTTTTTTATACTTAATTTTTCTTTTTTTTCAGTTTTTTTGATTTACAAACAAAACATCCACATACAATAATACAATTGGCGGTCAAAATTATAAACGGCAGTACAATACAATTCGATAGATAAGAACTAAAAGATATAGCTGATAGTAGAAAAATTTATATCAAAATCGAATGACGAGTTGACCTAAAATAAATTCACTAAAGGGGAAAAGGAAAAAACAAAACAAAACAAAACAAAGAAAAGAGATAAACAATAAAAAAAAATATATATATACAAAGAAAGTAAAAAAGTGACATGGGTTCTTTGGTACCT
The DNA here is from genome assembly GCF_963971535.1 of Notolepis coatsorum. NCBI lineage: Eukaryota > Metazoa > Chordata > Actinopteri > Aulopiformes > Paralepididae > Notolepis > Notolepis coatsorum. Next base: position 186,802,362 of record NC_140167.1, read on the forward strand.
TCATAGTTTATTTTCGTTTAGATTTTTCTTCTTGTCTCCTTTTCACTCTCCTGTGATGTCGTTTCTTTTTTTCCTATACTCTTCCCACTTCTCCCATTTTGACTCAAACTTCTCGTCTTGTAGCCTCAGCCTATGTGTGATTCTCTCCATTTCCTGTATCCCACCCACTATCTCTGTCCTTTGTTCCCTCTTCGGTGCTTCTACTCTATACCACATTTTCGTCAGTGCTTTCTTGGCTGCTACTTAATCAAGTATATGTCTTTCCCTTGAATTCATTTCTGTGTTAAGTTCCCTAAATACAATACTTGTCCTGTCTGGGGTATTTCATATCCTACTATTTCATTTATTATCCCTCCTATCTCTTCCCAATAGTTCTTTATTATCTGACATCCCCAGAATATGTGTGTGGTTTGCTATTTCCTGTCCACATTTTCTCCAGCATGGTTTCTGTGTTGGTGTATAGTTGCCCTGTATTTCTGGTGTTATTTCTGTGTTGTATCTTACATATGCTATACCATTCTTCTTCTGTTATCTCCGTTTCTAATTCCTTCTCCCACTTTTCCTTTATATATTTGGTTGTGATGTCCTTGCTGTCCATTATTGCCTGATGTAGTGCTGATATCCCCCCCTTCCTTCCTTCGTATGCTTTTACCATTATCTTAATTATCCCATTCTGATCTTTGTCTAGTTTTATTTCCTTGTTGTAGTAGTCCCTAATCTGTAAATATCTAAAGTGGTCGCTATTCTCTAGTCCGAATCTTTCTTTCAATTTTTGTAGAGTCTGGATCTCCCCTCCTTCTGTCATTGTACATATTGCTGTTATGCCCCCTCTCTCCCATCTTTTGAACCCATGATCTTCTTTCCCTGGTTTAAATTTGTTGTCGTGCGTTATCCATCTCAGTATCTTGGTTTCTTTTTCTAGCTTGTATTTCTTTACTATCTTGTTCCATATATTTATAGTGAATTTGGTAATTGGGTCTATTAGTTGTTCCTTTCTTCTGTCTAGCTCCCTGTCTCCTATTAGTGCCTGCACTTTGAGTCCCTCATTTTTTGTTTCTATGTCTTTCCATTTGGCTTCATAATTCTCGTTGCACCAACATGTTACTATTATCAGCTGTGCTGCGTAGTAGTACTCTTCTAAACTAGGTATTGCCATTCCTCCTTTCTCCTTTGGTAATTGTAGAGTCACATATCTTATCCTTGGCTTTTCCCCCCCCTCATATGAATCTTGATATCTGTTTATTCCATTCCCTGAACTGGCTTTGTGGTATTAATATAGGTAGAGCCTGAAATAGGTATAGTAACCTTGGTAATATATTCATCTTTATAATTTCGATCCTTGAGCTAAAGTCTAGAGGCATTACTGTCCATCTTTCTAGGTCTCGTTTGATTTTCTGATTAATCTGTGTATAGTTTGCATCATATAGTCCCTCCACCCCTCTTGTAATATTCACTCCTAGGTATCTGATCCTGTCCATATCCCATTTAATCTTGTATTTGTCTTTGATCTCTGTCGTTGGGGTGTAGTTCAATGTTACGGTCTGTGTCTTTGTTACGTTAAGTCTATATCCTGAGTAATATCCATATTCTGTCAGTAAATCCATCAGTGTCGGGAAGCTTGTGTCTGGTTGTCTCATATATACTATCACATCACCTGCGAACAGTCCTAATTTATGTTCTGTTCCCCTTATCTCCACCCCTTTGATGTCCTCGGTCTGTCTAATTAGTTGAGCCAGTGGTTCGATGAATATATCGAAGAGCGTCGGCGAAAGACAACAGCCCTGTCTTGTAGCCCTCTGTAGTTTGATCCGGTCCGTCAAGTTGCCATTTACTTTAATCCTTGCCGTTGGTTCTTGATATAATGCCCTAATTGTTTTCATCGCGTTTTTGTCTAGTCCAAATTTCTCTAATACTTTATATAGGAATATCCAGCTTACACTGTTGAATGCTTTTTCTGCATCCAGGCTAACTAGTACTGCACTTCCTCCTTCTTTTTGTATCTCCTCTACTATCTGCACTGTCTTTCTTATGTTGTCCTGTGTTTTTCTTCCTTTAGTGAATCCGGTCTGGTCTTCGTCTATAATATCTGGCATAAATGTCTCAAATCTTTTGGATATTATCGATGTATACATCTTGTAATCTACCTTAAGTATGGACACTGGTCTGAAGCTACTACATAGTTCCTTATCCTTCCCTTCCTTTGGGATCGTAGTAATTATGGCTTCTTTCCATGAGGGTGGCATTGACCTTTTTTCATTGTGTGTCTAAATGCTGCCTCTAATATGGGCCTCAGTTCCTGTCTAAATGTTTTGTAAAATTCTGAAGGGAATCCGTCGCTACCTGGTGACTTATTGTTCTTTGCTTTACTGATCGCATTTCCCACTTCCTGTTCTGTTATCTCTGCATTTAATATTTTGTTCTGCTCCTTTCCTATCAATGGTAAATCTAATTTTTCTAAGAATGTCTCTATCTCTTCTTCTCCTGCCGCTTTCGGTTGTGTGTATAGTGTCTTATAGTATTCTACAAATGTCTTCTCTATTTCAGCTGGTTCTCTTAGTAACCTGTTTGTGTTTGTGTCTTTTATTGTGTGTATTGTATTTAGTTTCTGTTGTATTCTGATTCGTCTAGCTAAGAGTCTGGTCGCTCTCGTTCCTCCTTCATAGTATGTCTGTTTCACATATCTAGCCTTTTTCTCAATTTCTGTCAGTAATTCTTTGTTTATCTTTTCTCTAACGTCTTTTACTTCCCTAAGTGTCTCTTGGTTCTTTGAGTTTTGGTGTTTTTTCTCTAATTCTTTCAGTTTCTTTACTAAGTTCTGGTATGTCTCTATTCTGGCCCTCTTGAGTAGTGCTGCCTTTGCTATCAATTTTCCTCGTATTACTACCTTCATTGCATCCCATAGAATGTTTGGATCTACCTCTCCGTTATCATTTTCCTCTCTGTATCTTATTATGTCTTCTTTTACTTCGTCTACTAAGCCTTTGTTATTCAATAAACCTACGTTCAGTCTCCAGACTGTGTTTCTCTGTCTACTTTTCAGATTTACTGTCAGATATGTTGCGCTGTGATCTGATATCTCTGTTACCCCTATTCTACAATCTTCTACTCTGTATCTGTCCCCTGTTGTCATGAGGAAGTAATCTATCCTTGAATATGTTGTGTGTGGATGTGAATAATGTGTGTATTCCCTGTCTAGTGTGTGTGTTTCTCTCCATATATCCGTGATTCCTAATTCTGTCATTTGTATATTCATATATTTGCTAATGTGTGTTCTCCATCTCTTTGTGCTTGTCGTGTCGATGTCGTAATTCAATACTACGTTGAAGTCTCCTGTACAGATTAAAACGCCTTCCCTGTCCATTGCTATAATATCAAAGATGGTTTCAAATAGGTATTTCTCACTGTCTGGGGTTGCATATATATTCATTAATGTTACCATTTGGCCTTCCATTTTCCCCTTGGCCATTACATATCTCCCCTCTTTATCTCTCACTTCTTTAATCAATTCAAACTTCACTGCATTCTTAATCAATATAGCTACTCCTCTCCTAAGGTTTTGTTTAAAAGAACTATAAAACATATTCTCGTATCCGAATCTCTTCAGTTTTTCATGTTCTTGTTGTATTAGATGGGTTTCTTGTAGAAAAATAACCTGTGCCTCCTCTTTTTTAAGCTTCGTCATCACCTTACTCCTTTTGATTGGATTATTCATTCCATTAACATTCAGCGACATCATCTTAATACCTTTAATTTGTGTCATCATTCCATTCGAAATGATCTCCCGTTCTACCCATGTCACATACAATAATATTTGTAGTTGTAGCCAACTCTACTCGACTTATATTCAAAGAACTATAATAAACATTTACAAAGTTTGACAATTCCATGGTGTCAGAGGTAATTATTTTCTTTCCTCTATCCCCTGCTGGGGGGTGGGGAGAAAAGGCTCTCCTAGTGAGAGGGCTCCCCCTAGTGGCTAAAAAAGAAAGCTCACCATGTAAGTCCAGCATCGTCTGTGTGCTGCCCTGTCCTTGAGCTCCCGGTAATATGGATTTTTATATATATATATATATATATATATATATATATATATATATATATATATACACATATACATATATACATACACACATATATATACACACATACACATACACAATCTGTCCAACGTGTGTTTTTCTCTCTGTCAGTCATTTTCAGAGACATAGAATCAGTCATTTTCATGCCCACATTCATTTGTACTGTGTATCACATGTCTTCTCTCTGTTTAAGTTTTATCTTTTTTTTTTTTTTTATGTTTACAATGACTCATATTCTATGTTGTGTGTATTTCTATGTATCTTTCACATTTAGTCATTAGTCAAATGTTTTTGTTTTGTTTTGTACTTATCTTTCCTTTTGAAGTATCGTGGTCCTCTTCCTGTGCTTCTCTCCGAGGTCCCTCTGTTACTCTCCTCAGCTGCTCTGTCTCGAATCATCTCCAATCCCCATCTCTCATCCGTCCTCCTCTTCTCGACTCTGTTCCACCTGCGCATCTTCTCCAGTCTCTCCATCGGGGTGGGTGTATATGTGGGTTTTCCCCCCTCTCTTCGTCCCGGCGTCCTCTCTCCATCCCGATTTATGTCCCTCGCTGCCTCTTGTACGCTGCTGTAGGTTTTGGTGCCTTCCTGCCAGTACACTTTCAGAGCGGTCATCGGTGATTGTAACCGAATCCCTTTTTCTTTCAGAATCTTTTCTATTTCCGCGTAACCTCGGCATTTTGCAGCCACCTCCGCTGCATAGTCGTGGTCAAAGGATATTCTCTGTCCTTCCACATCGATCTTCATCTGCCAGGCTCTCTTAAAAATGTTCTCCTTGACTTCAAACCTCAGGAAGTTAATTATGACTGCTCTCGGTGGTCCATTCGTCTGAGGTCTCGGTGCTTGTATCCTATGTGCTCTCTGTATTCCCATATCGGTGTGTTCTGACAGTGACATGTCCAGTTTCTCTCGGATTAGGCTTTCCATATATTTGGACATCGAGGCTCCTTCTAGCCCTTCTTTCAGACCCCACACTCTTATATTGTTTCTTCTTGATCTCCCCTCCAAGTCAGTTAACTTCTCTCTCATCTTCCCTTGTTCCTCGAGAGTCTCCATTAGAATCTTTTGTACGTCTGTACTCCATTCTTCAGTCTCGGCCGTTCTCTCTTCCAACGCCACCGTGTCTTTCTCCTGTTTCAGCAACTTTTCGTCAATTGACTCAAGTCTCTTATTTATTTCTTCTTTGAGTTCGTCTTGTCCTTTCTTTACTTCTTCTCTGAGTCTGTCTATACTTGTCTGTATGCTTTGCGTGTTCGCTTCGTTTACCTTCACGCTAGTTTGCATGCTTGCCTGTATGTCCCGAATACGAGCTCCGAGTTCCACAGCCCAGCTGGGGATCTCCGTGTTAGCATGTTGTAGCTGCGCCATTTCTTCACGTCGTCTCGTTATTCCTTCACGTCGCCTCGTTATTTCCTTTTCTTCTTGGGTTTTTTTTGTTTTCTCATATGTCCACTTGTTCTTCCTCGCTTTTGTCATTGAATGCTTACTTTTTCCGTTTTCAGATCATGTTATTCCACGTTTCTTTTGATTTGCGACCGGGAGCTTTTTTCAAAGGCTGCTCACTCAGACATTTCAAACCGGAAGTCCTCAGCAAAATATATATATATATAAAAAATAAGTATAATTTCACTTCATCTACCTGTCGACATGAAATTCCCAAACGCTGATGGTAAAAAAAGCCTGGATGTCGCGCAAAATGGGGCGTGACCGAATTTGGTCCCAGACAATAAGAGTGACTGAGATTGGTCTACGTTCCGTTAAATCATTTAATTCCACAGCGTCTGGGCAGCCTTGTTTATTCACTGTGTCCATGGAAATGACATTGAACACAGCCATAAATGTAGTTTCCTGGGCAGAGGTGTTTAGCAGGCTGTTACGTACAGGCGTAGAGACAGCTCTGTGTAGGAGTGTGCTAATGTTCTTTCTTTCTTTCTTTCTTTCTTTCTTTCTTTCTTTCTTTCTTTCTTTCTTTCTTTCTTTCTTTCTTTCTTTCTTTCTTTCTTTCTTTCTTTCTTTCTTTCTTTCTTTCTTTCTTTCTTTCTTTCTTTCTTTCTTTCTTTCTTTCTTTCTTTCTTTCTTTCTTTCTTTCTTTCTTTCTTTCTTTCTTTCTTTCTTTCTTTCTATGTTTCTCTATTGTTTTTAGTTGCAGAGAGAGAAGCAACACAATGATCACACTGGGGCAGAGAAGTGTTTTACGACACACTAAAGGCCTTTACTGAACCTTTACTGAACCTTTTGAACCATGATGACAGCTCCCCCCATACCATATAAACTCTGAACTCATTGCCTATACCCTAGGCTCTGTTACCCATACTGTACGAACTTTGAACTCTGTTGCCTAGACTCAATTTATACCTACCTACTGCTTTCACTGTCTACAACACTGTCTTTTTTAAAGGAAAATTAAAAACGTACCTATACAGTCTAGCTTACAAATAGTTATGGCTTGGAAAAACCTGATGGATCCATGAGGCTAGGATAAGCCTTGTGGACCCAACTTTTTAGATGAAGGAACGGGTACATAGGAGACACGCCTCCAGTTTTTCAAACGTTTTTGACACGCCTCAGCTTCTGAGCTGAAGGAGTGTTTTTGCGGACCTCCCAAACTTTCAAACTTTTTAGATGAAGGAATGGGTACAATAGGAGACACGCCTCCAGTTTTCAAACGTTTTTGACACACCTCAGCTTCTGAGCTGAAGGCGTGTTTTTGCGGACCTCCCAAACTTTCAAACTTTTTAGATGAAGGAATGGGTACAATAGGAGACACGCCTCCAGTTTTTCAAAAGTTTTTGACACGCCTCAGCTTCTGAGCTGAAGGCGTGTTTCTGCGGACCTCCCAAACTTTCAAACTTCTTAGATGAAGGATGGGTACAATAGGAGACACGCCTCCAGTTTTTCAAAAGTTTTTGACACACCTCAGCTTCTGAGCTGAAGGCGTGTTTTTGCGGACCTCCCAAACTTTCAAACTTTAGACTGTTTTCTTTATGCGTTTTTCTTTTTCTTTCTTTCTACCACAAGACGCGGCCACTGATGGGTCCATGGGACTTGGATAAGTCCTGTGGACCCAACTCTGACCACTGACCACATGAGCGAACGGGTACATACGCACACAATACACGGCCACTGATGGATCCGTGGGACTTGGTAAAGCACTATGGACCCAACTATGACCACTGATAAAAACGTAACTACACTAGCATTATAAGACCTAAACATTGCTACCTACCATACAAGTGCATTGGTTTAGTGCATTTCCGGTTGCCACTGAGCGGAAATGTTTGTGCGGACCTGTTCTCCCAAACTGGTAAGCAAATGACTGTTTTTACGTTATTTTCATTTTTACGTTACTATTATTATTATTATTATTATTATTTTTTTTCTTTTAACATTGATCTTAACTGATCACTATGACTTTATTGCTTTTATCGTTATATATGCCTATAATTGTGTACAGCACTTTGAGCTACATGACATGTATGAAAGGTGCTTTATAAATACTTACTTACTTACTTACAACTGACCTGTAATCATACTAATCAACTACCTACCTCATACTGTAGTCTACCCATATAACTCTGTATGATAGCATGTACAATGGTGCTGTATACACCGTATATACATTTATATCTACCGCATATATATCCATATATTCACCTATATATATACACCTGCCCTTTTGAGCCTCATAAAAAAGTGCAATTTTTCCAATTTTCTTTTTCTTTTTTTATCATTGCACATAATAGACTGCCCTTCCAAATGAAAATTGTCAGGATGGAATCAAAATATTAGGTAAAGAGAGAGAGATGCCCCATATTCCATTGCAGTTTGCCCAGCCTCCTCAGCGTGCCTCTCCGCGGACCTATATATTTTATGCATAGCGTGGGTGGTGATGATGATGATATAGAAACCGCTGTGGCGCATACAGTTGAATGCTGGTATTACACTCATTGAGGGACACAAAGAAGTCAAGTCCAATGGGATTTGGGAATCTCAAATACAAATCGGAATTGGAATAAAAAATGCATTTATATTAAACAATACAGAATATACAGCACTTCTTGGGGTCTGTAGGGTAAGCACTTATTCCCTCCCCCCTGAACATTTATGGAGATGTATGGGCCTTTTAGTGATAAGTCAGTGATAAAAGTGTCTTTCAAGGATAAGTGAGCTCTTGCACACTGAGTTCAATATTCAATATTTGATCACCAAAACCCCCCAAAAAGCATAAAAAGGGGGCCCCCCGGCCCGAAAAGGGCCCTTAAAAATCAGGCTTGAGCGCTTCGGGCACTCGGTTAAAATACACACAGGTACAGCGCCCTTTTCATCCTTTGAGCACCTGCCCTTCTAAAGTCCTGTGCACGTCCCTGCACACGCATCCAGGTTTTTGGAACACTGCAACCGTGTTCTTTTAAAACCGGAGTCCAGGGTGGAGTTTTGGGCGCATCCCGGTTTCAGTGGTTGCATGTGGACATAGTAACCAAGATTATTTCCAGTGTTTACGGCAGAGCTGTCTTTTTCTGGTCTGCATCCCCTTAACAATTGTGTGTATTGAGCTGTACTGTATTGTACCCATTCTGCAATCTGTTAAATAAAATTTTCATCCATTCATTCTACTAGCGTTAACGTTACTAGTACAACCAATAGCAAGCGATTTAACAACATTAACCAGACTGCTATATCAACAATGTTTGTGTCCAGCAAGATAGTCTCCCATGTGTAACGTTACTACGCTAATGTACGCTAGCCGCAATGCTAACTATTATAATGGCAAATCCCAATCACATTAGCATGTAAGCTAACAAAATCTGCATTCCTGACCTGATGCTCAGAGTAAACACACTGAAAAAATGGGAAAGAGCAGGTCTTTGAATTTACACGAATACAGTTAGTGCATTCAACTAATTCATTTATAATCCTTTTGTGATCATGTTTTAATCAAGTAAACTTCCGTTGTTTATGGAGAATGTTGAATTTACTGGTTTCTCTCGCGTTGATTGAAAACTGACAACTCAGTGAAATTGAGTTGAGTTCAAGTCACCAACCGGAAATAGTACCGGAAATAGTATTCGACCGCAAGAAAGTGTGACCGACTCGTTGAGAGAAGAACTGAAAATTCTTCTTTTGAGAAAGAACTCCCGAATTGAAAGTAAGTTCATCAAATTGATTTATGTTGGTGTTCAAGTGGGCACTGGGCGACATTTCCTCTAACGTTATATTGCTGTTTTCGTACAGTATGTAACTTAACCATTTAAAAAGTCTTGGTGTTTCTTGTCAATGCTAACTTGGCTAACGTTGTTTCATTACGAAAGGGGCTATTAATGTTAGCTAGTTTGAGGTTCATTATGCCTGGGTCCAGTTACTTGTGGAAATTATATGTAATGATTTTACAATTCTGTATCAGACAAGCGTTGGGTTGGCCACTGGCTAGCTACACAGCATAAAATGTTTGGACAACTCGCGTTAGCTACAATAGACGAGCTAGCTAACGTTAGCTACAATAGACGAGCTAGCTAACGTTAGCTTTAGACAAGCTAGCTAACGTTAGTTAGTGCGTCTAAGCCCTAAGGTATGCTTATAGCTGGGTAGCTAGCTAACGTTAGCTATGGTTAATTAGGGCCCGGTCACACATGCGTGAAAAATAGAATGGGAGGCGCATTTTCTCCCGCAATAATTGTGAATGTGTGACTGGGCCCTAACGTTACTTAGCTAGCTAGCTAGCTCACTGTGTTATATTGTCTAACTACTAGCTAGCTAAATTAAGTCCCATTGATGAACAGAAATAAGCTCAACACTGCAGTGATCAGTGAAATTATTGTTTGTTTCAGGTTCATGGTGTCTATGGTCAAATTGTCTCCTTGTATTTAAAGTTATATACATTAATTATGAATTGATAGCACTAGTACATTTCCACAATGTTTTGAATTGTCAGTGCAGTAGACCTTTTTATTATAATTAGGCCTAGAGATTAGAGCTTTAATAATGTAACTAATGATGGTCTTGATTTATGTTACAGGTGCTGGGAATGTAACAGAAATTATCAAGTAGGTCCCAAGCTTTTGCATCACTATTAAGGCATTCTTTAACAGCATCATAACACATTAAAACACATTTAGCTGGTTAGTGTTTGTCGTTGTATTTAAAGATATATCCATTATTTATGAATTGATGGCACTAGTACATTTCCATAATGTTTTGAATTGTTAGTGCAGTAGACATTTTTATTATAATTAGGCCTAGAGATCAGAGCTTTAATAATGTAACTAATGATGGTCTTGATTTATGTTACAGGTGCTGGGAATGTAACAGAAATTATCAAGTAGGTCCCAAGCTTTTGCATCACTATTAAGGCATTCTTTAACAGCATCATAACACATTAAAACACATTTAGCTGGTTAGTGTTTGTCCTTGTATTTAAAGATATATCCATTATTTATGAATTGATAGCACTAGTACATTTCCATAATGGTTTGAATTGTTAGTGCAGTAGACATTTTTATTATAATTAGGCCTAGAGATCAGAGCTTTAATAATGTAACTAATGATGGTCTTGATTTATGTTACAGGTGCTGGGAATGTAACAGAAATGATCAAGTAGGTCCCAAGCTTTTGCATCACTATTAAGGCATTCTTTAACGGCATCATAACACATTAAAACACATTTAGCTGGTTAGTGTTTGTCTTTGTATTTAAAGATATATCCATTATTTATGAATTGATAGCACTAGTACATTTCCATAATGTTTTGAATTGTTAGTGCAGTAGACATTTTTATTATAATTAGGCCTAGAGAGCAGAGCTTTAATAATGTAACTAATGATGGTCTTGATTTATGTTACAGGTGCTGGGAATGTAACAGAAATTATCAAGTAGGTCCCAAGCTTTTGCATCACTATTAAGGCATTCTTTAACAGCATCATAACACATTAAAACACATTTAGCTGGTTAGTGTTTGTCTTTGTATTTAAAGATATATCCATTATTTATGAATTGATAGCACTAGTACATTTCCATAATGTTTTGAATTGTTAGTGCAGTAGACATTTTTATTATAATTAGGCCTAGAGAGCAGAGCTTTAATAATGTAACTAATGATGGTCTTGATTTATGTTACAGGTGCTGGGAATGTAACAGAAATTATCAAGTAGGTCCCAAGCTTTTGCATCACTATTAAGGCATTCTTTAACAGCATCATAACACATTAAAACACATTTAGCTGGTTAGTGTTTGTCCTTGTATTTAAAGATATATCCATTATTTATGAATTGATAGCACTAGTACATTTCCATAATGTTTTGAATTGTTAGTGAAGTAGACCTTTTTATTATAATTAGGCCTAGAGATCAGAGCTTTAATAATGTAACTAATGATGGTCTTGATTTATGTTACAGGTGCTGGGAATGTAACAGAAATTATCAAGTAGGTCCCAAGCTTTTGCATCACTATTAAGGCATTCTTTAACAGCATCATAACACATTAAAACACATTTAGCTGGTTAGTGTTTGTCCTTGTATTTAAAGATATATCCATTATTTATGAATTGATAGCACTAGAACATTTCCATAATGTTTTGAATTGTTAGTGCAGTAGACATTTTTATTATAATTAGGCCTAGTGATCAGAACTTTAATAATGTAACTAATGATGGTCTTGATTTATGTTACAGGTGCTGGGAATGTAACAGAAATTATCAAGTAGGTCCCAAGCTTTTGCATCACTATTAAGGCATTCTTTAACAGCATCATAACACATTAAAACACATTTAGCTGGTTAGTGTTTGTCCTTGTATTTAAAGATATATCCATTATTTATGAATTGATAGCACTAGTACATTTCCATAATGTTTTGAATTGTTAGTGCAGTAGACATTTTTATTATAATTAGGCCTAGAGATCAGAGCTTTAATAATGTAACTAATGATGGTCTTGATTTATGTTACAGGTGCTGGGAATGTAACAGAAATTATCAAGTAGGTCCCAAGCTTTTGCATCACTATTAAGGCATTCTTTAACAGCATCATAACACATTAAAACACATTTAGCTGGTTAGTGTTTGTCCTTGTATTTAAAGATATATCCATTATTTATGAATTGATAGCACTAGAACATTTCCATAATGTTTTGAATTGTTAGTGCAGCATTTTTATTATAATTAGGCCTAGTGATCAGAGCTTTAATGATGGTCTTGATTTATGTTACAGGGTTAGGTGCTGGGAATGTGGAGATGTAAGGGGTGCCCAGAAACTGTATCAAGTAGGTTCAAGCTTTTGCATCACTACAGGTTAAGGCATCCATGATTTGGAAGTAGTTATCCCTTTCCATGTACGTACCTGCACTGCCCATGTACATTTAAGACGTGGAATGCCCTTATTGTCCACCACAATAAAACCCATTCCACTGGGTCACTCAAAAAAAGAGAAAGAGAAGGCACTAAAAAAAAAAGAAAGAGAAGGCAATATATGATGTCTAATAACTTTTTTGTGTGTGTCTACAGAGTAAAATACTTTGAAGATGGCGACTCCTGTGATCCTTAAGATCATCTTGACTGATGGCAGCTCTCAGAGATTGACTCTCTCCCATGGATTCCCTGCATCCATTGATGGCCTTGTTATTGAAGTGAAGAAACAGTGTGGACTTCAGGGCAGCTTCAGACTTCAATTTAAGGACTCCTTGTTTGGAAATGATTTCCTTAACCTTACCTCCATTTCAGAACTAGAAGACAAAGGTACTCTTAAAGTTGTGGATATGTCAAGGCCCATTGTTCTCTATCCAGTCTTAAACCCCCAAGCTCTCCGTCCTTTCTCTGGAAATACCTCTCTGCTCTCGTCGGATGGATCTACTGTGGATACAGATATAATGTCATGGATTGAGTCTACAATGTCCTCTTGGCCTACTTCTTCTCAAGTGCCTGAATCTGTGGATCCAGATGTACTGCCATCAATTGAGTTTAGGAGCTCACGGTCCTCTTGGCCTGCTGTTTTTCACGTGCCTAAGTTCCCCTATGATGCTGAAATAAAACTTCAGCAGGCAAATTTAGCTTATAGTCAAAATAGCACTGTACTTACCCCTGATCCCAAGTTGAAGTCAGCCATCCTTGATGGTTTAGTGCAGGAAATTGTTCTGTATAAAGTCTATGTCAGTGATACGGAGATGGAACAAACAGCCCAGAGTCTTATCAAGGCACATCCATGTTTAACTGAGAAGGGGTCCAGCACTGGATATGGTGCATGGAAGATGAGTTTAAAATATAAATTGGGTAACTACAGCAGAGAGCTGAGACAACTGGGCTGCCCAGAGGTGACGGTGAACTCTTTAAGAAACAAACCAACAGGAAAGCGTGCAGCCTTTGGTGTCAAAAAGGCCAAGAGAGCAGAGGTTAACTTTTGCCCACCATACCCGTCAGCAGAAACGGAGGAAAGTCTGGAGGCCATGCAGAAAGATCTACTCTTGGATGTGAAGAAGAGGAACAACAGATGTTGTGAAACTGAAGATGGAGAAGACTTTCGCACATAGAAGACTTGAAGTCGTCCGTGATGCACCAATGGTGGAGCCTTTCATGGCAAGGTGGCCAGCTCTCTTTGAAGTCAGTGAGGTATGGCTTATCTCATCTTGGATTTGCTGTTGATAACGTTACAAGGGAAGTCTTGGGTCCATTGTCAAACTGCTAATATGATTGTATATTTCGTTGTGCTATATCTCCCCCTTCCTGATCGGCTGTATATATATAACAGTGGCTTTCTACCCTCTAACCATTTTATTCTGATTCCTGTGCTTTTTACCTGTTTTCAGATCAATGCTGAATTCAAGAGAATCACCACCATGCCACTTCAGTCCAAGTTCCTGTCTCAGCTTGATCTCTACTCTTGACAACCTGACGAAGCTGTTCCAAAAGAGGAGAGGACAGCTAGGGAAAAGCTCAAAAGACAAATGGCTGACGTAAGTGCTAACTGGTCCCACTGTCATGAAAAACCTGTAAAGTTATGAATTATGGCTGTTTTGGGGGAATTAAGATTTTTTTTAATTGAGGAAAGGCTATGGAAATGATTTTTTTTGTTACCACAAATGATTGTACAGGAGGCCATGAGTGCTTTTATTTTTCATCTTTTTCCTTTGACTATTTGCATCTTTTTGTCTCAGTTTGAACCTTTCCTCTAAAATTAGGTATAGTACCGCTTTCAAACCTCTAGTGCCACGTTACTTTTTCAATACTGGTATACCGTGCAACACTACTTGCAGCAAGGCTTGTGCCATTGTAGGAATCCTGCTGTTATATTCTCAGAGAAATATGTAGTCATATAACAGTTTGAACCAGTAGTTGACTTTAAAATAAAGCACAATGGCTGAATTAAGACACTAATCAAGAAATGTTCCTTTCAATGTGATGATGTGGATGCTGGACGAGAGTGTATCCTGAAGGGACTGTGTATCTACATGGGTGAAGATCCAGAAAGCCTTGTGCGAGAATATGTGGTATGTACAATGATCAGTGCTTATTTATTTTCTCATTGGGTCTTGTAGTCCATGCAGAGTAAGGTCTGACCCATGACTAATTGTAACAGAAAGTATATGTTTATATTGATGCCACTGTATGTCTGTTTGTCAGGGCTGAGTCATATTTAGTATTTAGCCACAGACTTATCCCCCCCCCCCCCCCCGACATACCACAAAGCGCTTCGGGCAGTCCTTTGTGCCGGTGGCAATCAGGCTCCACAACCAGGCAGGGCCAGGACGGGCCAGGACGGGCCAGGACGGGCTAACTGCTGTGGACTGGAGGAGCTGGGTTGTGGACTGTAACCAATTAATTAAATTATTTAACATCATGATTGGACTTGTTTATTTTTCTTTTCACCACTTATAGCTCTATTTTAGCCCTATTTTAGCTCTTTTTATCCCTATGTATTTGTCCATCTTGTTTTTAACACATACTAATAAGTGTATGTTATGTATTAACTGTTTTTAAATTGCTGTTATGCTGTAATGGACATCTGAATCTCCCCTCAGGGATAAATAAAGGTTTTCAATCAATATAGTGTTAGCCCTTGTTTAACCTTTGTCTGTTTTCTACAGGGTATATGGACGAAGACGG
Source organism: Notolepis coatsorum (assembly GCF_963971535.1). NCBI lineage: Eukaryota > Metazoa > Chordata > Actinopteri > Aulopiformes > Paralepididae > Notolepis > Notolepis coatsorum. The sequence continues at coordinate 186,817,523 of NC_140167.1, forward strand.
ATGAAGATGGATCAACAAGGCCATCGAAGACACCACTGTGGGGATTTATGAGTGACCCCAGTGGAATGGGTTTAATTGTGGTGGACAATAAGGGAATTCCACGTCTTAAATGTACATGGGCAGTGCAGGTACGTACATGGAAAGGGAGAACTACTTCCAAATCGTGGATGTCTTAACCTGTAGTGATGCAAAAGCTTGAACCTATTTGATACAGTTTCTGTGCACCCCTTACATCTCCACATTCCCAGCACCTAACCCTGTAACATAAATAGAATAGAATAGAAATACTTTAATCATCCCGAGGGAAATTTGGCACTACAAATTGCTCACAGTAAACATTTAGGTAGACAAAACAAATCACAAATAAGAACAAAAAATTGCCTAAGAATAAAATAAAATACGGTCCGGGATTCACATTTCCTATGTAATGTATGTACATGCTAATATAAATACAGTAACAAATAGATATCTACATTAAGTGTATTGTAAGTGTAATATTGACAATGTTGTTTTAAAAGTAAAAGTCCAGGAAGATGGTAACTTCACTCTGTGCTCAGTGATGCAGTGAGGCACAGTGATGCATATATAGTCTGATCACTGTGCATCACTGAGCACAGAGTGACAAATCAACTCCATTAGTTATATTATTAAAGCTCTGATCTATAATTATAATAAAAAGATCTACTGCACTAACTATTCAAAACATTATGGAAATGTACTAGTGCTATAAATTCATAATTAATGGATATATCTTTAAATACAAGGACAAACACTAACCAGCAAAATGTGTTTTAATGTGTTATGATGCTGTTAAAGAATGCCTTAATCTGTAGTGATGCAAAAGCTTGGACCTACTTGATAGTTTCTGTTACATTCCCAGGCCAGCAGTATTTATATGCTGTTGATGCAGGGTTTACTTGTTGTATTTTGTATTTCTCTTCATCCATTACTTAATCTTACACCAGATGTGTATCAACAGTAGTTTTTTTCCCTTATTTTCATTTGTTTGTGGTAACAGTTCACAGTATTTTGTATTTGCCTTTAAAATCTACAGTGAGCATATGCACTTTATAGAGAACCACTGAAACATTATTCTACATGTCATGTTTTTGTTCCCAAAACTACATTGCAGAGCTTAAAACACACCAAGACACATACACACAACATACACACACATTTGTATAACACCAAGACACATACATGCAACATATGCACACATTTTGATCACACCAAGACACATACACGCAAAATACACACACATTTCTATCACACTAACGTACCAGGAGTTCTTAAACAACTAAATTAAAAGAGAATTAAAACAAAACATACAACTGCCATCCATTTAAGGTCCCGAACAGTTTTAGAAACATTGACTATCTATTATTATATATTGACTACTATCCACTGCTGTTGTTTACCTGTTCAATAAAATGTTTAAAACTTTTGGTACAGAACTTGACTCTTTGCCTTTTTTGTCAATGCAAAAACATGTAAGATGTTGTGTTAACTTGAACAAATCAAGTTAGATTTACATTGAGAAATCAAGTTGTGTTAACTTGAACAAATCAAGTTAGATTTACATTAAGAAATCAAGTTGGAGTTAGTGTTGAAAATCAAGTACCATGAACATCATTAAAGTACGTTAACATTACACAATTAAATTGTGTTTACTGTAACGACAAATATGTTGAATCAACATGCTTATTTTAAGTAATCTTAATGTGAATGAAATATGTTGGGTTCACAAGCAATAAGTAAGTGAGGAGAACGAGGAAAAGTATGTCAGTTGGACATATTCTGATCATGTGGAACCAATGTACACATTAAAATCAAGTAAATCCAACAAACTTTTTTTTTCAGTGCATGTAGCTGCGGCTAAACTAAACTCATGTGTTGTCAAGTTATTGTTATAAGGAACCCAGTCCAGACTGCATCCCCTTAACAATTGTTTGTATTGAGCCGTATTGTATTGTACCCATTCTGCAATGTGTTAAATAACGTTTGCATCCATTCATTATACTAGCGTTAACGTTACCACATTATTACGTTAGCATGTAAGCTAAGCTGCAATCCAAAAGCTGCAATACATCCAGAACAGCGCTGCCAGGATCCTGATGAGAGTCCGTAAACACGATCACATAACCCCCATCCTCCACTCACTACACTGGCTCCCCGTCTCATCCCGGATCAACTACAAAATCCTGACGATCACCCATAACTGCATAAACGGACACACACCCCTCTACCTTCAGGAACTCATCACTCCACAATCCTTCACCCGCACCCTCAGATCCGCAGGTAGCCTGCTCCTTCAGGTCCCCAATACCCGGCTCTGCACCATGGGTGACCGAGCCTTCTGCACAGCTGCACCACGCCTGTGGAACAGCCTCCCCATCCAGCTGAGGGCACCACAGAGCCGGCCCTATTCCCCGTACCTGGTTCAACTAAGTCGATCAAGAGTCCCATTATCCAGATTCAATTAACCTGATGTTTGAAGCCGGGATTTTCCTGTTCCTCGAAGATGGATTCAGTCTCGTTAACTCGAACCAGACTTGAGACCCAGGATAAGTGCGCGCGGGCGCTTCAGTTGAAAAGCCAGCACGTATCGATAGCAGAGATCCTGATTTTCTAACGGCATTGATTGATTAATTGATTTAAAACTTTATTAACAGATTGCAGTACGGCTCAATAGCCTCGCCGACAAGTTAAATGCGTTATCTATAGGCTAATTTTAAGTCCCTCATTACCCCAATCAATCAGATTATATTTCTTTAAACTTGCCTGCTGGCAGTAGGTTTATGGATTGAATAATCAAATGAGTTCTTGCTAGCGAAAATAATTAGTTAAACTGTTATACAGAATAAGGATACGGCTCTCTTACCCATTGATTGATGTATGGTGGATCTTTTACTTATCTGCACTGTGGTGTCACGGTTTGTGGTTTTGACTTTCACGCAGACGTCCCGGGTTCGAATCCCACTTCTCCTAGTCTTTTCCTTCTTTTTGCAATGTAGGAATAATTCAATTTGGTGCACGTTGAGAGCTATATAAAGAATGACATCCTCAATGCATGTAGATTTATAATATTTTAACTTAAAACTAGGCTACTTTTGCGTATAATCATTAATATTATATTCCAAAAAATTATATTGGAAACACGGGGGTTTCGAACACCGGTCGCCCGGTTGCCAGGTTGAGCACTACCGCTGCGCCACTGTGCCAGACGGGATATATTCATTGTTTATCCATTAATGGACGAGAGACCCGTGTTTAGAATATCTTTTCTTTTGAATGAAGTTTTATCTCTTTATTCTCAAATGCATTAATGTGACGTCAACGGCTCATTCAATTTCTCAAATCCGTCAAACAGCGCATCTCATCAGACATTTTAATCCCAGTTACAATATCACACAAAAACCACAATCCACGCATAGACACTTCAATTTCATGCTTGAATGAAACACAATCCGGGCGCTCCGCTAAGCAAATCTACAGCGGAGAATATATGAAACTAATCAGAGCCAAACGGTTTCATTCATTAGAAATATCCCAGCGGGATTCACATTTGCAATGCGCCGTTATTAAAATAACCACATGCAGCGTGTATCGCGACTCGGAGTGCCGTATATGACGTGCATTATTTTATTTAGGACAAAGTAAATCTATAGGCTCAATATGATTTATTATCAGCATTTAGTTCTATTATTATACATTTCAAAAGCCCCCTCTAAGAAAACGAAGCACAGAAACATAATTCAGAATGGTATAAATGGGATCTCTAGACTGTGAAAATCATTTCAGGAAGCGAGCTGTCATTTATTTGCGGGGGCGTGGCCATGGTTCATCCGGCTAACTGAAGTTAACCCTGCTCTCGACCAGGCTCAAACTTTTTGATCTGTTGTCATGGTGATTTGGACAATCGAGCGTCGGGGAATGGAAAGGTCCGGCTTAAGTCAGACTAGACTGGAAATGATCCGGCTAACTCAGTTATCCAGGTACGGGGAACGGGGCCCTGGACTCTTTTAAAACAGGCCTGAAAACCTACCTATTCAAAAAGGCCTTTGACTGTTAGCTTTTTATTTAAATTTTATTGCGCTGTTGTTATTAAATTGTCTGTTTATACTATGTTTTTAATTAACTATGTTCTATTTTTATCTTACTTTTATTCTGTATTTTATTTTATTTGTTTTACTAATAACTATTTTATTTCAATTTTTTTAACTATGTTTTAACCCTGTAGTGTAGCATTTTGGGATCCCAGCGAACAAAAAGTGCATTACAAATCCAATCTATTATTATTATTATTATTATTATTATTATTATTATTATTATTATTATTATTATTATTATTATTATTATTATTATTATTATTATTATTATTATTATTATTATTATTATTATTATTATTATTATTATTATTATTATTATTATTATTATTATTATTATTATTATTATTATTATTATTATTATTATTATTATTATTATTATTATTATTATTATTATTATTATTATTATTATTATTATTATTATTATTATTATTATTATTATTATTATATACTAATAGAGAATGCCATTCACATTAGCATGTAGCTAACAACACCTGAGAGATCTTTTTGTGAGACTAAACTCTCCGCTCCTGGTGGTAAATTGTGTTGATGTTGGTTTTGTTTCATCAACAAATGAGGCAGAACACACAGTGAATGTATCCTTTTTTGTTTATTGCATTTTGTTTTTGCTGCAAACTGTAGAATGTTCGGCTGTGAGCAAAGAGGGATGTTTGTGTTCCACGCTTCAGTTCAGTTTCCGGTATTAACGCTAAACCCTTCTGATTGGTTGAAATAGCCTTCATGTTTGAACTTACATCGCCACCTATTGCTTTGGCATTGTACTACATGCAGATTTTGCAGATTTTGCAGTTGCGTGAGCACGCAGGTATTTTTTTAAACCACCCGTAGAGGTTTATTTTTTTGAAAACCTCGGTGTCAAACATACCCGTGATCGTGTGGACTGGGCCTAAGAGCCACAAAAATTACTGTGGTACCACAAAGAGCCACACCATATACCAGCGTTTCTCAACCTTTTTTTCAGTCACGGCACCCTTCCTGTGTTTATAGGTCTCACCCTCTGGCCTCTGAAGTTGCTAATGTCTTTTTTATTTGGGCCTCACAGGGTTAAAATTACCCTGTGAGACCCACGGTTGCAAAATTACAAAATCACTTTTAGCCATTTAAAAAAAAAAAGTCTGTAAATGTTTATTTAAAAATGTTTAAGCACATGTATAGTCAATTGGTCCTGTTGTTCAGCCTCACAATGCTATTGGATAGTAAATGTGTTTATATGTCCCACCCTCTGGCCTCTGAAGTTGCTAATGTCTTTTTAATTTGGGCCTCACAGGGTTAACCTCTTAAGCCCGAGATATACAGTAAAAGTGTATATTTTCAGCATTATGTTTGTTTACCAATGATTTTAACTGTTATTAGTGAAATATAAGATTATAGAAATCTCAGGGCATTGAGCCTGAAACCGGCGGATATTGACAGGAGGAAGTGGAGCAGCCAAAAATGAGTGTATTCTTTTGAAGGAAGAGACTCAGGGCTTTCAAATTTAGAAAAACTACCCTACCCAGCTCACGCCAGCCCCTGTCAATCATCTGACTTCTGGATTTACTTTTTTATTTCTCTTATTTTTTGGGATTATCTCCCACAAACCTGAACGTTTGATTTTATTTTATTACGGATCCCCATTAGCTGGTGCCATGGCAACCAGCTAGTCTTCCTGGGGTCCACACAAAAAAACATACAAAAACAATTATTGCAAAACAGAATTATTAAAAGCCAGTACTCAACATACAATACACAATGAAACTAACAATTAAGATGGCTAAAATTACATGCAAGCAAAGAAACAGAAAACAAAAAAACAAAAAAAACAAAATACAAAATACAGTGTTAAATACAATTTAAGATTGTTTTTAAAATTGAATATTTTTAAGAATTGCTTTTATAATGCTCATCAATGTTACTAAAACATCAATTTCACCATACCTTTAAAAAGAAAAGAAAAAACACACAAAGTAATCAGAAGAAGTTTTGGATAACATGGCTGCAGCTACACTCATGCATGACATATATTAATTTCCTTCCGGATTATGGCTCCTTTGAGTTTCTTTTTGAAACTGTCCTTGTTTTCCGTCCGTATAATATGTAATGGGATCCTATTCCAGTAACGTTATTGCCATAAATCAGAATGCAGTTAGTTTATCTACCTTTCTGTGAACGTCTAGCAAAAAATTGTGTTGCAATATGATGAAAAATGGTGAAGAATTTTACATTATAAAAAAGATGGCAGAATTCAGTACTGTATCTACAAAATCTTCTGTTTAATCATCTTCCCTTTATTCATTTGCTTAGATTTTTCAGGTCTGGTAAATTTTAGCATGGTGTTAGCATGGTGTTATTCACAGTAAATATAATTGATATTCTCCTTTGGTTCATTACAATTTACATGCAAGAACATGCAAATGGTCCATTTAAAAAAAATCTGTAAATGTTTGTTCTACGTCCTTATGGAATGAGCGACATAAAAAAAAAGATAAAAATATATATATATTCAAATGTTATATTATATATTAATGAATTTATATTATAAATTAATATATATATATTTTTATAGATGGAAGAGCCACACATTGACAAGCAAAGAGCCACATGCGGCTCGCGAGCCACGGGTTGGCCACCCCTGAGCTAGCTGTTTGTGGAACAGGCAACACTATAGAGTAGGGATGTGCATCTCCTCACTGAGGCCGATGCGATGCGCATCTCGATACGGTGCCAACGATACGATACATTAACGATATATTTGAAGCACCGGGCGATGCGATGCGATATGATTCACCCCCTGTTGAGATACGATACGATTCGATACGATTTGATTCAACATAATGCAATTCGGGGCGATACGATGCGATTCAACACAATGCAAAATAATGATACAATTTTATGGTATGACAGAGGATTTGGTTGTATTCCTTATATGCAACTTATATTATTATTAAAAATAAAAGAATCTATTGTAAGACAATTTATATAAAAACTCTTGGGTGCCTAAGAAGACTTTTGCATAAACTGTCTTTTCTATCCACTTTAGCTAAAAACACACACGAGAGAGAGAGAGAGAGAGAGAGAGAGAGAGAGAGAGAGAGAGAGAGAGAGAGAGAGAGAGAGCCCCTCCCCGTCTGAGTTGCCGTCGACAGTTGATGATGTCACACACTAGACTAGGTCACTAGGATGCGTCTATACTTTCCGACCGTAGCCCCATTATGTCAACAACACGGAGCCAGGCTGGATGGATTGCATGAAGCGATATAATTAAGAAACGAATAACCAATAAATGTGAAGTTATCTTTGAACCCCTGTTGTCAAGCGTCTTCAATATACCCCCCCCCCCTCCTCACTAATGGTACTGGTGTTGCAGAGTCACGTTAGTTAGTTAGTTACCGCTACTCTTCCTAATTTATGCAAATGACATGTCGTCAGCCTGTGACTGCAACTTGTTCCTGTTTGCGGACGACTCAGCCCTGCTGGTCTCTGACAAGAACAAGTTGCAGGTTGAAAAAACCCTCAGCTCGGAACTAGGGAAAATCTGCATATGGCTCGCTGATAACAAACTATCATTACACATGGGCAAAACAGAGTCCATTCTCTTCGGTTCAAATAACAAACTCAGCAAGACCGACGGCTTCGCAGTTACAGTGGGTGACAATATTGTCACAAGGAAAGACGAAATTACCTACCTGGGTTCCATCCTAGAGGCAAATCTTTCCTGTGACAAAATGGCATCCAATGTAATAAAAAAAGTCAACCAACAAACTAGATTCTTGTACCGGATCTCCTCTCTGGTAAACAAGAATACCCTGAAGACTCTGGCAGGAGCACTCATTCAAGGGTACTATGACTATGCGTGCACCTCATGGTACCAAAGCACCTCAAAGGCGCTTAAAACAAAATTACAAACATCACAAAACGAACTGGTCAGACTACTACTTGACCTGAACCCCAGAACCCACCTCACCCCTGCCCACTTTGACAACCTAGGATGGCTTAGAGTAGACGACAGAGTACAGCAACTTGCAATGGGCCTGGTCTACAAGATAGACTATACGACCGGGGTGCCCATGTACATGTCAAAATACTTCCCAAAGGTCAGTGAATACCACAACCACTACACCAGAGGAAGCTCAACAAATCATGTTAAACCCAGATTCGGCTCAAACAAGGGACTAAACACGTTTCGCAATTATGCCACAACAATGTGGAACGCCCTACCCAAAGCTGTAAATGAATGTGAATCCCTGCCCACATTCAAAACCGCTCTTAAAGAGCACCTACGGGAGGCTGCAATTCGAAACTGGCCACCGTAAATGCCCAAAACCCCCACCACCTCCTAATAGACAGTCTCCTCCCCACCGCATGTATATATTCCCTCCCCGCCGTATGTATATTTCTCTCCCACCCACCCACCCCCTCCTAATGTACAGTCCCCTCCCCATCATATGTATATACTCTGTCAGGATCTAGGGGTAACAGTACTGTATATTGGAATACCGTTTATGTCACACATGTATGGTACTAAATACCTATATGTCCCTATGCCATAAATGTCATGTATGTTGTGTATGTCATAAATGTCTATATGAATTGAAAATGGGGGACCCTGATGGAAACAAGACAAACGTCTTTCTCAGGTCTGCATCCCCTTAACAATTGTATGTATTGAGCCGTACTGTATTGTACCCATTCTGCAATCTGTTAAATAAAGTTTTCATTCATTCATTCATTCATTAGACACTAGTTTAGCGTTAGCTGAACGGCTAACTGGCGTTAGCCAGAGGCTACTAGCGTTAGCATGTTGATCAATTCTATTCATGTCTCCTCGACTTCCACTGTTTGTTGATAACTGTGACGCGGCTCTCGCCTTATGTAGTAGCGAAGCAATAGTATCTGCTGTGTGTGTGTGCAGTCACAGTGCACTGCTGACAAGTGGATGAGAGGAAATTATATGAATGCATCGGTTTTTGACCGATGCAAAGACGCTACAACAAGATGCATCGCGAGTTCAGCCTGACATTTTGCCGAAGCGCACTTATTCCACCGGTGCACTCGCATCGTGAACGTGTATGCCGGCGCACCGATGCAAATCGATGAATCGTCACATCACTACTGGTTTGATTTGGGCTTTGTGAAGTATACCAGTTCTTCTGTGTGTTTGCAGAGGACTTGCACCATTTATAAGCCAACTGGTTTGTGCCCAGCTAAAGTCGTTTGGAACGTAACATTACAAGTGCTACAAGGTCTGTGTGCCAATACAAGTTATGTTTCAAGGATTGCCCATTAGTGACAGGTAAGTGAAATCACATGGTTCTGCAATTATTTAATACGACATACATCGGGTCTAGTTTCTGTCTTGGAGGACCTTGCACAACCCAAATACTGGCAGATGCACCACAGGGTGAATTATTCAGAACTGAATGATGAAGTAGTAGCAGTAGTTTTTTTCTGTCATCATACACAATACAACATGCGCAATCATTCAATGGTCTTTGATTTGGCAGTAACTGAAAAGGTACAGGCTGAAGCGTAATGCGTATGTACATGCCTGTTCTATATTCTTAACAAATTAAGAAAACAGAAAACCAAAAGTGAATTACTCATTCTTAAATGTATATCAGCATTGTTCCACAAGTTAAACCCAACAATATAAATACATCTAATTTTAATCCCTTTCTTAGCTTTTTGAACAGTAAATTTACAAATGTCTCTCAAATCATATTTTCTTTCATGTATTGAGGTGAATTGCCTGAGTGACATAGAGTCATGCTATTTTAAAACTACAACTAGGATGGAGGAAATCAGCATTATCTGTGGACCCCCCCCCCCCCCACACACACACACACACACACACACACACACACACACACACACACACACACACACACACACACACACACACACACACACACATA
>NC_140167.1:186832543-186890043 GCF_963971535.1 Notolepis coatsorum
CACATGACAAACACACATGTTCTCTCTCTCTCTCTCTCTCTTTCTAACACACACAGTCTGCCTATGGCGGCCTTTCTCGATGGCTAGGCTGTGCTCAAGGATCTTCAGTCACAGTGCTCAGGTATTCTGCCACTGTGTACTCTCTGTTTAGGGCCAAATAGCATTTCAATTTCTTTCCAATGTGTCTCTCTCTCTCTCTCTCTCTCTCTCTCTCTCTGTACACTGTATATTGACTGTAGAACGGGAGCTCTCTCTCGCTCTCTCTTTTGCTATATGTTGACTGTATCATGCCCCGCCTCGGGCAGCGCTATTATTTAAGAATATGTTGACTGTATAAAAAAAAAAAAAAAAAAAAAATATATATATATATATATAATTTTTTTTTTTTTTTTTTTTTTTTACCTTTTGGGGGGGGGGGGGGCCTCGCGTTAAATCTCGCACAGGGCCTCGCATTTCTCCCAGGCGGCCCTGCACCTACACACACGTACGCACGCATACACGTGCACGTGCTCGCACACACACACAAGACACTGAGCATGTCCCCACTTCCTGGCAACTGACTTTTCAAAACCAGGGATAATGACATCATCATTGACTTGTGTGTGTGTGTGTGTGTGTGTGTGTGTGTGTGTGTGTGTGTGTGTGTGTGTGTGTGTGTGTGTGTGTGTGTGTGTGTGTGTGTGTAATTATGTCGGTATGTGTGTGTGTTTGTAATTATGTGTGTGTGTGTGTGTGTGTGTGTGTGTGTGTGTGCGCACGTGTTTCTGTGTGTGTACTTATGTGAATCTGTTTTTAATGTGCATGTCTGAAAATGCTTGTGAGTGATTTATATCTGTGTGTGCGTCTGTGTGTGTGTGTGTGTGTGTGTGTGTCTGTGTGTGTGCAGCAGTCACATTTAGGTTTTAATGAGGGTCTTAAGACAGGGCTCTTTGGACCTTGGGCCGACTATCAAAGGCCTCACAGTTCTGACATAGGCCAGTGTGTCGACCCCCCAAGAGCCACGCAGAGACAAACAGTGGCCCCTGATTAGCAGACAGCAGGTCATATGCACAGATGCGCTACTTTCACACCAGCTACCGTAGACTTAATACTATGACCACCACAGACTCAAAACGGCTTCTTAAATCCAGCTGAACTCTGTGTACATGTGTTTTATTTGCTCTTTCATGAGCAGTGAGTGTCCTGTGAGTGAATGAGTGTATATTCTGTACGTGTATGTATTAGGCCTTGTCCAGACGAAAACGATTTTGATCTTTTTTGTTTCATTTCGTTTTCATTTAAAAAAAGGTTTCCGTAAAAACGAAAACGTCTCAAGAAATAAGTGCGTGCCACAAATTTACAAAATAAATGTCTTTCCTGTTATAGACGTCGCTCTTTTATTTTGAAAACCCCCGACCGGAAGTGTTGTCGTTGTTTTTGATAACTTGAGCTAACGTGAATGTGAGGGCTGGAAAGGACTGCATGCTGCCCAATGAGGGGGCGTGTCGCTTTTCTGCTTCACGCACCTGAGAGGAGTTTGCAATCAGCTCGGATGAGAGTACAAGTATTGCAGACTCCCTTCCACTCCTTGCCCGGTCATCTTGTTACCACCATCTACTGCCGCGTCTCCGGTGTGAGACGTCGTGCCACCTACATCCTACCACCTGTGTGAGATGTCGGCGGCGTTTCCCTGCTCCTGTGGAGGTTCCCTGTGTCCTGCTGCCGCGTCCCCTGTGTGAGATGTCGGCGGCGTTCTCCTGTGTCTCCTGTGTGAGACGTTGCATCGCTCCCCACCGTCCCATGGATGTTTTCCCTGGGCGCTCGCTCTCTTTCCTGGGATCAGTGTTTTTGAATTGCCCGTTCGGGAGTTGCCCCCGGGGCCCTATTCCCCGTACCTGGTTCAACTAAGTCGATCAAGAGTCCCATGTGGGATATTTGTAGATATGATCAGCTGAAATGACCCAGGTAAAAGACCCCGATTGTGGTCGGGAGGAGCCCTATATAGTTCAACAAGGGGGGGTGTGTGGTCCCATTTGATAGGTCAATTGGGGGGGGGTACAGGTTTGGGGAGAAAGGGGAGGGGAATGTCTTATTCCACAGAGAGGGGGGGGGCACAGGTAAGGGGGGTACAGGGGAGGGGAGTATATTTACATGAGGACATTATATTATACCACAATACTCACTTTTCTCTGTTATAATGTGGGTGAGATTAATGTATAATATACCAGGATTGTTTGGAACAGGTAAAAGTGAAAATAGAAAACAATTAAAATAATGAAAATTTTGGCCAATGTGATCTGTTGGTTGGCCTAATAGTTTAAAATAGTATTATTTATATACATGATTCATGACATGATCGACTGGACTGCGGTCTGTGTTATTTTGATATCAGAGATGTGGGAATAGATATCACCCTTTTCTTTTATTAATTGCCTAAAATACCTATATCAATGAGTGGTCCTCAACTCTGATATCAAACAACAATTAACATAATCATTAGAAGATATAGCTGTGCAAATATCTTGGCATACCTTCAGTCGTTCATGTCGTGACTCAGGGGAGCTAATGTGATGGTTGTGCATACAGGCATAGTAATAAAACTATTACATACATGTGAGCACTGTCTCTGTGTGGTCAGAGTGCACAGGGTGAAAAACAAAATTGTGTGCATAATTATTAGGAATAGGATTTACACATAAGGCTAATGTGTACAAAAACATTTTTAACAACCGTTAACCTGGTGGTTAATAAAACTAACATGATTGATTATGGGAAACTGTTCAAAAAAAATATATATGCACATTTTATAATGATTCTTGATGAAATTACTTAGGATTCAGTTGTATTTAACCTGAGTTTGAGTGTCACTTTCATCTGTGATTGCCTCAGTTTTGTTGGTCTTTACTTAGAATCAGGCAATTTTCTCCATTTCTTCTCTATAAATGAGGAGATAAAACGTCTTATGCATCGCTTCTGTATGTAATTCTAGTGCATATATTATCAACTGTTCACCATACAGGTGCAAAACAACAACGTTACATGTCCTCTTCTATGAGAGAATAAACCAACTGATTCTTTCTTGTCTGACAATACAATTTTGTAACCTAAGTAATTCAAATGTGATGTAATACAGTAACGCAGTAAAATTTAAATAAATACATAATAATGTGGACAATGTGTGTTCAGAAATCTCTTGGTCCACAGGGCTCTGATGATGTCTCTTCTTGACGATGCAGTCGGGAACATTCACTCCTCCATCATTCAGAGGGGGCCTATAGGAGGTTGTCGTCCACTCCCTGTGTACCTTGTCAAGGGTCACCGGTAGCAGTATACTAGTAGTGGCCTTGCAGACTCTTTTCCTGGAGTCTATGTTGTTCTCCACCACCATCACATGTCCGCCACTGTGCTCACGCTTGGCCCCTATCAGGCCCATAGACATGGTGGTCAGGGCGTTTTTGAATGTGTTGTGTGGTGGTTGGTTCCCCCCCGTTCCTCGTCATCACGGTACTAGAGGGGCGAGGGGGCGGGCGTTTTTTGAATGTGTTGTGCTGGTTTCGCTGTCCTCTCCTCGTCATTGCGGTACCACTTGATGGAGGGCGAGGGCCCGCCGGTGTAGTGGCTAGTCAGTAGGACGCTCTCTCTCACACGGATGGTGATCTTGTCATCGGAATCCATCTTGATGGTCAGTGCTCTGGTTCCCTTCTGTAGATGGTCTGCCGCGGGCCGCCGGGGTGAGGCTGCATGTCGTCCTTTCTGTCTCTGTTTCCCTTCCTTTGGGGACGTCTGTGTTGTGTGGCTGGGTTGGATGGCGGCTCTCCCACGGTTGCTGTCGTCGTCCTGGTTGTGTCCGCAGCTCCTTGGCGGCGGCCCTGGTGGTCCTCTGCTGTCGTGGGTCGCTCAGGTGACTGGGTTGTGTTCCTCTCTGCCTGATCCTGCCGTCGTTCGTGGTCCAGGCCACGCGTTGTCTCACTCCTTCTCACTTGTCGTGTCCTCTCACCAATATGATCTGAGGATGATAAAATTTGCCTTAGAAAACCTCCTCACATAAATGATTCAACGCCTTTCTGCTAAAGAGGAAAATCATTTAGGGTTAATTCATTTCATTGTGTAATACCATCGTGCATTTGATATCGTTTGGATCCGATCTTTGCATGGAATCAGAAACATTTATTTTGTATCTTTATAATCTGTGATGTCAAATTTAATTTGATCTTACCTCAGGATGCGTTGGGTGTACCTCAGGATACTTACCTCGCCACGCCTTCTCTGGCGTTCTTCACGTCTCAGTGTGGCTCGTCATAATTTAGCATGGGGAAAAAACATAAAATCTAGGCAGCCAGTTAATTTTGCATGAAAAACAATCATTCATTTTCTCGTCACTCTTAAGTAGTATTAATTTAATTACCTCTAATACACCTTGTGCATTTTGATAATCATTGTGTAAATGATTATCCTGCTTTCAACTGATACAAATAAATCTAACCCTAGCTAACCTTACTGTCATGCATTTGTCCTAATAAACTAACCTACACTGTAGCACTCAACACTTTGATGACCATTGTTACTCAGCTGATAGAGTTGTGCCCTTTTTGATGTCCTGTCATACAGAACCTGTGAGTCGCTTTTGGATAAAAGTGTCAGCTAAATGATCAATGTATGTGTATACCTTGTACATTTAGATAATTGTGCTTCAATTTTGGTGGTTGATATTTTGCAGTCATGGAAATGTATTAGTTTGTTAAAAGAATCATGCATGTTATTGGTTATAAGCAAAGAATAGAAGGAGGGGATAGCATGCAAGTTATGTTATTTTGTTAGTATGGGAAATATGGTGCCTTTCATGACTGCAAATTTTTCACCCGTGTCTGATTCATGTTAACTAAGTGGTTCCATACCCTGTGGGTTTCAAGTGTCCATCCTGAATAGTGTCTGCTATCGTCTCACAATTGATTTCCCTTTAGCTCCAAACTGCTTTGTGTTCTAATGTAGATTAACTCAGTCCCTTTCTGTCTCTTGATAGTCTGTTTGCTTCCTGTAAACACAATTTACATGTGGGTGTTTGGATGCAGATTTGTTTTAAATGGTCAATCAATTGTCTTTCAGCTCCACACATGTTGACATGCAAATTGTTGGAGTTTCAGTCTTTTGTGATACAATTTGGGTGTAGGTCTCTGCATCTCGCCTCAGAGCCTGACTGAAAATAAAAACACATGTTAATTTTCCACTCCTAAGACCATTTGAGTGGGTTCTTTGTTGATTGTCTGTGAGCTTAACAAAAACATCAGCTAGTTCTCATCCATCCCATCCTAGGATGTAATGATAGTGTTATCATTTATCAATCATATCGCATATGTACACAAGCACTCATAAGAATGTGGAACCACACATTTTGAATCATGTTTAAAAATGTCTTACGATGGAAAGGGCTAGTTATCTTTCATTGGTTCTTTAGATAAACACATTAACTCAAGTGAATATAACCTACTTGTTAACCTAAACCTCTTACTTTTAAACATAATCTATGTTGTTTGTGTCCAAGTTTTCAACATTAAAAGCTTATAAAGTCTAATCTACGCTGTTTATGTGGACTCCAATTCCTGTACTGCCATATACCGGAAACCGGAAGTGTTTGTTTAGCTCCCCGTTTTGGTCAGTATGACCGGTACGCCCACAGATGTATTATAATTCTGAAACAGACATTGTAATTAGCTTTATGTGACTTATAATGTGTAAATTAAAGCAACATAAACACTCAAGTGATCTGAGATAGTTGTAATTTACTGTAACTGAGATGATAGTTGTGTATGTACAGTTTCTACGTCAAATGTATATACTCCCTTTTCTTGACTCCTTTTGTATCACAAACAGTACTGAATTTGCAAATCTGGTATGTCATAAATGTATAGATGTAGCAGTACTGACTATCTGTATGTCATGTATGTCATATATGTCCTGATGAATTGAAAATGGGGGACCCTGATGTAAACAAGACGAAAGTCTTTCTCTGGTCTGCATCCCCATAACAATTGTGTGTATTGAGCTGTACTGTATTGTACCCATTCTGCAATCTGTTAATAAAGTTTTCAATCAATCAATCAAAGCATCTATATTTATGATTTTCATACTCACCGGGGAAAGCTGTTGTGTTGACGTCGTATATTATACGTGGATTTCATATACCTTCGGCCTCGGGCATATTAAACCTTACCGTTCGCCCAATGATAGTTTCATATCGCACTTTTGTATGACGTCATCAGTCCACGCGACGTTCACGCGTTCCCATTCATCTCGGAAATAACGCTTTGCAATCCATACAGTATTTTTCCCACGAGCTCTCAATAGCCTGGAATTCCTAAACCAGCGTTTTGTTACCGAATGAACGCGCCTGTGCATATGTGAAACGTAAACAAACTGAAACGATAAAACTATACTTCCCCAAATGGTCGTTCCCGTGGGCCGGTTTTGTTGATTCCGGAAATTACTATCCTAGTTTGTCCCGTGAGTTGCACCTCAATGTTATCCTCTGTATAACGGTACTCGTCTCCCTATGCTCGTCACGCTATCCGTCGGTTTCTTTACTCAATACAGCACCGCGGCGGGTTCTATACTGTGCACATACAAACGAGACTTAAAACAGACAAACAAACATTAATACATATAAGTTAACGTGTGTGTTTATCTGACTGTATTGGATCGCTGTTCGTTTAGTCGACCAGCACCGCTGCGACAAGGCATTTATCCCTTGATAACCTATACATCGTTATTAAAGTCATAACGACCGAACCTGAACTTCGAAATTTAACAGCGATATATTAGATTATATATACCTTTTAATCATACTCTCGGTCCCTTCAACCCGCGACTAATGTCCCGTTAAATGTACATTCACGTACTGCCGAGGCATCGCCGGTCACCTTCCCGCTATCTGTATGATTAATTGGTTAATTCAATCCAAATACATCGTTTTCAGGAATGGAAGAGGTTGTGAGCTTAGTTTGAGGTTGCATCTATGAATATATGACGTTACTCTCTTTGCCAAAAGAATCACAGAATAGTTTCTAAGAGAGTAGCGTTTTCCAATGATATCACTCTAATAAGCTCACATATCTCCTTTTGTTGCCTATATTTCAGTCTGAATTAGACTTGGGTTAGCAATCCAACAACCTTACTGTGTGCCTTAGCTTTTGGTCGGCTCCGACTCGACCTGGAATAGCACTTCAACCTTTGTGCCTAAACTTTTGGGAATAGCACATATAACCCATCCTCTCAGAACCGCCTGATAAGGACCCAGGTGCACGCGCGCCCTGGTAACGATTCTCAATACAGATCAGATATATTAATGCACATTATTCTTACTCAGCCATGATCTCAATATTTGACAACATTCTGTAATGTTCACCTGGCACAGAGAAAAGCGGGAGGGTTTTAATTCCTTGCCATACATTTTTGGTCGACCATCTATTATACTCACTTTTCTCTGTATAGCTGAAACAATACAGCACGCCGGTATGACGCAAGAAGGTCCGTCACAAGTTCGTAGACGCCAATTGTGGGATATTTGTAGATATCCTGATGAAGAATGTTCTCAGTCAACCGAGGTTTGGATAATAACAAGGTTTATTAACCAAACAGATAGAATACATAGAGAGAATGGCTGAGGGCTTCCCCCAGGTGATCAGCTGAAATGACCCAGGTAAAAGACCCCGATTGTGGTCGGGAGGAGCCCTATATAGTTCAACAAGGGGGGGTGTGTGGTCCCATTTGGTAGGTCAATTGGGGGGGGGGGGTACAGGTTTGGGGAGAAAGGGGAGGGGAATGTCTTATTCCACAGAGAGGGGGGGGGGCACAGGTAAGGGGGATACAGGGGAGGGGAGTATAATTTTACATGAGGACATTATATTATACCACACCCATTATCCAGATTCAATTAACCCGATGTTTGAAGCCGGGATTTTCCTGTTCCTCGAAGGTGGATTCAGTCTCGTTAACTCGAACCAGACTTGAGACCCAGGATAAGTGCGCGCGGCCGCTTCAGTTGAAAAGCCAGCACGTATCGATTGCAGAAATCCTGATTTTCTAACGGCATTGATTGATTAATTGATTTAAAACTTTATTAACAGATTGCAGTACGGCTCAATAGCCTTGCCGACAAGTTAAATGCATAATCTATAGGCTACTTTTAAGTCCCTCATTACCCCAATCAATCAGATTATATTTCTTTAAACTTGCCTGCTGGCAGTAGGTTTATGGAATGGATAATCAAATGAGATCTTGCTAGCGAAAATAATTAGTTCAACTGTTATACAGAATAAGGATACGGCTCTCTTACCCATTGATTGATGTATGGTGGATGTTTTACTTATCTGCACTGTGGTGTGACGGTTTGTGGTTTTGACTTTCACGCAGACGACCGGGGTTCGAATCCCACTTCTTCTAGTCTTTTTCTTCTTTTTGCAATGTAGGAATAATTCAATTTGGTGCACGTTGAGAGCTATATAAAGAATGACATCCTCAATGCATGTAGATTTATAATATTTTAACTTAAAACTAGGCTACTTTTGCGTATAATCATTAATATTATATTCCAAAAAAATTATATTGGAAAAGCAGGGTTTCGAACTCGGGCCGTCGGGTTGACAGGTTTGAGCACTAGCCGTTGGACCACTGTGCTAGACGGGATATATCCATTGTGTATCCATCAATGGACAAAGACCGTGTTTCGAATATTTTTCTTTAGAATTAAGTTTTATCTCTTTATTCTCAAATGCATTAATGTGACGTCAACGGCTCATTCAATTTCTCAAATCCGTCAAACAGCGCATCTCATTTTAACCCCAGTTACAATATCACAATAACGTGTGAGTGATGATACAATTCAACAATCCTCAGAGTCCTCGTAATTCATAATCCACAAAAACCACAATCCACGCATAGACACTTCAATTTTATGCTTGAATGAAACACAATCCGGGCGCTCCGTTAAGCAAATCTACAGCGGAGAATATATGAAACTAATCAGAGCCAAACGGCCGATAGGTTTCATTCATTAAAAATATCCCCGCGGGATTCACATTTGCAATGCGCCTGCAGCGTGTATCGCACTCCGAGCGCCGTATATGACGTGCATTATTTTATTTAGGACAAAGTAAATCTATAGGCTGAATATGATTTATTATCAGCATTTAGTTCTATTATTATACATTTCAAAAGCCCCCTCTAGGAAAACGAAGCACAGAAACATAATTCAGAATGGTATAAATGGGATCTCTAGACTGTGAGAATCATTTCAGGAAGCGAGCTGTCATTTATTTGCGGGGGCGTGGCCATGGTTCATCCGGCTAACTGAAGTTAACCCTGCTCTCGACCAGGCTCAAACTTTTTGATCTGTTGTCATGGTGATTTAGACCAGTGGTTCCCAAAGTCGGGTGGGCCGCGAGATGATTTAAAAAAAAATATATATATATATATATATATTTTTTTTTTTTATTTAATTTTTTTTGTTAGGCCACTGAACTCAGAAGCAGGCCAGGACAGTGTTTCTAGTTGTATTCTAAAATTCTATTCTATTGTATTCTAAAATGTGACTATATGGTTTTATATTAACTTAATAAATAAACAAAAACGAAAAATCTACTTATTTCAACGAACATTTCAAACTAAATAACAGATTATGCACATAAAACGCCGAAAACAACCGAAGCAACAATAGTATTTTAATGAGGCTATTATTATTATCATTATTATTTTGCAACAAGTTAGCCCTCTCATAAATAGCACATATAAATGAATAACTAACTTGAACTAACTTAATAGGATTGAAGTGATATTTGGCTTAAAAAATCGGTCGCCTGGCAAAAAAAAAAAAAAAAAAAACAGACGATGTGCATTGGGCCGCGGCTCTCTGACGCCTTATTTTCTGGGTCCCGGCCTGAAAAGTTTGGGAACCCCTGATTTAGACAATCGAGCGTCGGGGAACAGAAAGGTCCGGCTTAAGTCAGGCTATACTGGAAATTATCCGGCTAACTCAGTTAGCCAGGTACGGGGAACGGGGCCCTGGTGAGTCCTTCACTGACGGCACTCCGAACCGTGACATTATTACGTTGACTGTTTTTGCCTTGAGAGGACTCGTTTTTCTTCACGTACATTTTTTCCTTAAAGGAACAGTGCTGCATTGTTTGTTGTTCATGATTCCTGGGCCCTCATTTATCAACTTGACGTACGCACAGATATGTGCTTAAGCCGTGCGTACGATAATTTCTAAGCAAAGTGTGGGATTTATCTATTTGAACTTGTGCTTGACTTTGTGCATATATTTAAGCACAGGTCGGACCATGCTTAGCTGACGCCCTGTGGTAGAATATGGGGACTGCAGACGGACAGCATAGATCAGTTGCATGCATTAGGTTCAACGCGGAAATAAGCTTGACTGACGTGTTCTGTATGACCCCCGTAATTCATTATAGTTCATTGTGAAATAGCGATATTAGTGTAATTATTGTCAAACCCTAAATAGCATGTGGAATAGGTCTTTCTCTCCGAATGAATGCAGGTTTATATATATAGCGTTATCGGGTGCACTGACTGCGCTCGCAGGAACTGTTTTCAGAGATAGCATCAGATAGGGATGAATGAATGAATGAGGGGCAGTCTAATTGCAGAGAGAACATAATATTAACTAGAGTCCACTACCCGAGACACCTCCTTCATTTGTACCTCAATTTGGGACCCAAATTGGAGCTATAAGCTTAAAAGCTTTTCCGTGCTTATTTGAGAAGGTCCAGCTGCAGAGCCGGAGAGACAGACAGCAGAGAGACAGACAGACAGACAGATAGACACTGTTCCACAGTGTGTGTGTGTGACCACTAGTCCTAGTCCTAGTCGAGACCCCCCCCCCCCTCTGGACCACCTCCCAGTAGAGACCCCCCCCCCCCCCTCTGGACCACCTCCTAGTAGAGACAAGTTTTCTGAAATTTATGTTTATATATGCAAATGAGGCACTTCCCCATTAAATATGTGGACATTTATGGATGCAATAAGGCAAAATGAAGTAAAATAAACAACTAAATGTGTGTTATTGACGTTTTATTGTCACTAGTTTCATAGAAGACATGTTTAGGAAGCAAAATATAACAAAATCTCAAAATCAACATAAAAAGTATATTTGCCTATTCACCTGCAGTGTCTCGCCTTAATCCTCATCTTCGTCTTCTTCCTAGAGAAGTCTCTACTAGGAGGTGGTCCAGAGGGGGGGGGGGGCTGAGTCTCTACTATTAGACTAGTTGTCACACACACGCACGCACGCACGCACGCACACACACACACACACACACACACACACACACACACACACACACACACACACACACACACACACACACACACACACACACACACACACACACACACACACACACACACACACACACACACACACACACACACACACACACACACACACACACACACACACACACACACACACACACACACACACACACACACACTGTGGAACAGTGTCTGTCTGTCTGTCTCTCTGCTGTCTGTCTCTCTGCTGTCTCTCTCAAAATAGTATAAGTGCTATCTTGGCCCTGAGAGTTGCTCTCCGGCTCTGCAGCTGGACCCTTCTCAAATCAGCACGAAAAAAGCTATAAGCTTATAAAACGATTTAATATGCTAAACTTCGTTTTAAATTCATTAATTCACTTTTGTTTATTTCATAAAGATTTTCCCGACATAATGCTACCTGCCCCGACCAGATCCGTGACTCTGTTGCGATACAGATGAATTATCTACTCAGAATAGTATTATAAAGTGGCTATCTTTTATGCTGTAGATCACTGCTGGTATGTGCGTGCAGAACCTTTATTTCAGCGGGGACTGTAGTATTTATTTGACGTTACTGTACAATATATGTGTATTAAAAGACGGAGCTGTCTTTTATTGTATTATAATAATTATTAATATTAAAAATAAATTAAGAAAGGCATTCTTATTCCAGCATGCATTAATGACACTAACGGGCAACGGCAAAACAGTGGTTAATGGTCTTTATTAGTGTTTGCGGTGTCCAGGCAGCAATGGTCTTTTAGGAAGTTAATAGATATAATATCCGACAGTGTACAACACCCTCGGCTTAGTCCACTTTTCCACATTTCATGGGGGTGGTCCATTACCGTATATGGTTAATCGGGGCGGTTCTGGTATGCAAATACGTGAAAGTGTGCACGAGCCTCGGCGTAGGATCAAAGTCATATTTATCATGACAGGTGTGCGTAGGACCTGTGTACGCACGTGTAATGAATCCCGTTTTTTTTGTGCGTGCACACCAGGGGCGGAGCTAGGGGGTGGCTACCTGGGCTCAAGCCCCGGATGTATTCTGAAAAGCCCTGAATCTATTTAAATAAAAATTAAAAATAAATAATTTTTTATTTTTTTTATTTTTTACAATTCATCATTGTTACATGAAAATATGTTTGCACCAGATTTAGCAGAAGCTAATTTCCATCTGTGGTCTATCCAGCTGCTAACTGTATATGAGTGAGTTAAGTCTTGGTGTTATGGTAGACTCAGACCTAAGCTTTAAATCACAATCAACAAGTTGACAAAAACTTAATTCTTCCACCTTAGAAACATAGCTAAAGTACGGCCATTTATAAATCAAAAGGACACTGAAAACCAGATCCATGCCTTTATCTCAAGCCAACTCGACTACTGTAATGCACTCCTTACCGGCCTCCCGATTAAATACGATGATAACTATTTTATTGCAATGCACTATTGCATTATTTTATTCTATTTTACTAACTATTTTATTGCACTGCACTATTTTACTTTGTATCAGTGAATCATAGACGCCTGGCCATAAGAGCATTCGGAGCATCTCTGATCTCCCACTATTGAACTTGGGGGAGCAAAGGTATAATCTTGCTCCACCACTTTTTGATTATATGGAAAATATGATATATCCCCCCCCAATATATAAATCTAACCATAACTACGTTATGGTTAACTGAGTTATATAGTGAAAAGAGCAGCTTTATTGGTCAAGATTGAAGGCTCTATATTGCAGGAAATTGCACGTACAGGTTCATTAAATTAAAAAAAAATCTGTCGTTGAGGGGGTCGTGCCTGAGCCCCTCCAAACCACCCTTTGCCTACCCAAAAAAATTAAAATTAAAATTAAACAAAAAAAAAAAAAAAAAAAAAAAAAGGGGGGCCCATCTGGGCTAAGCCCCGGATCTCCTACAATCCTAAATCCGCCGCTGGTGCACACATTCTAAAATCGGTGCTTAAGTATGGAAATAGGATAAAGCAGGGCTCGCAACTCATTCGTAGTTCCAAGGTGTTTATTTGACAAAAAAAAGGCAGATGCGACGTTTCGACCCTTCTGGTCTTCTTCAAGCATGAAGACAACACAACACTGACATCTTTTTATACAGGAAGTGAACTAAATTGATTATCAGCCCCACCTGGTGATCAGGGGCGGTCCCAATATTTGCATGATACATTCTATACATAATTAAGTAACAATTTCTTTTCATTTGACATTGTTTAGAAGATTTGAGAAATATCTATGTTAAACACAACATTAAGACATCATTTACAGATAGGCAGCAGTGTTAGTCACTGAAAACAAAAATGAAAAAAACACAAACAAAAAACAAAAACAAAGTCCATTGACTGTCTCCCTCTATAAGTTAAATTTACAAATAAGGTCTAATGTCAAAGTCCTCATTAAGTCCTGTTGGTGCCATCGTTTTAAGATAATGGATCCACCATACTTCTCTCCTCAGTAGGAGATGATCTATATCTCCCCCTCGTCTTGGAAGATGCACTCTCTCTATTCCAAGGTATCTTAATGATGAGACATTGTGGTGTGCCTTTTTAAAATGTAAAGCTACTGGGCTTTTTTCATCGCCATTCCGTATCGTACTCCTGTGTTCAGCAATGCGTGTTTTTAAAGCACGTGTTGTCTTACCGACATATGCCTTACCACATGGGCACTTAAGCATATAGATTACATTGGTAGTTGTACATGTTATTTTGCCTCTTATTTTTATCTCTTTCCCAGTTGTTGGGTGATAGAAAACAGTGCATTTTTCTGTGAAGTGACATTGAGCACACGAACCACAACGCATATGTCGGTAAGACAACACGTGCTTTAAAAACACGCATTGCTGAACACAGGAGTACGATACGGAATGGGGATGAAAAAAGCCCAGTAGCTTTACATTTTAAAAAGGCACACCACAATGTCTCATCATTAAGATACCTTGGAATAGAGAGAGTGCATCTTCCAAGACGAGGGGGAGATATAGATAATCTCCTACTGAGGAGAGAAGTATGGTGGATCCATTATCTTAAAACGATGGCACCAACAGGACTTAATGAGGACTTTGACATTAGACCTTATTTGTAAATTTAACTTATAGAGGGAGACAGTCAATGGACTTTGTTTTTGTTTTTTGTTTGTGTTTTTTTCATTTTTGTTTTCAGTGACTAACACTGCTGCCTATCTGTAAATGATGTCTTAATGTTGTGTTTAACATAGATATTTCTCAAATCTTCTAAACAATGTCAAATGAAAAGAAATTGTTACTTAATTATGTATAGAATGTATCATGCAAATATTGGGACCGCCCCTGATCACCAGGTGGGGCTGATAATCAATTTAGTTCACTTCCTGTATAAAAAGATGTCAGTGTTGTGTTGTCTTCATGCTTGAAGAAGACCAGAAGGGTCGAAACGTCGCATCTGCCTTTTTTTTTGTCAAATAAACACCTTGGAACTACGAATGAGTTGCGAGCCCTGCTTTATCTTATGTATTACTGTTTTTACAGTTTGGCTCAGCACCAACAAACGGAGGATGTGCGTTATTTATTTTTTCTGTAAGTATGGAAATAGAACATTTTCTACGTCACGTTGATGAATGAGGGCCCTGGACTCTAGTGAAAGTTACCCTTAAAGGAACAGTGTTGCCTTTTTCAGTTGTTTAATAAATACGCCCTTGGTTTTGGCTAACTCTGAATACCTGTCTGTGTCGTGCAATTGGGGTTGCATTACAAACCATAACAGTGAAGTTAGTTTTCCAAAGGAGTGGAGCGAGACACAGAGACCGCGGCTCAAACTACCTGTGTTGTATTAAAGTAATTGATTGATGTTTAACTTGTCCCTGTGTCATTTAGACTAGCAAATGTTTGTTGTCTGTATTTAACGTTACCTCAGGATACCACTGTCTATTGTATTTAGTTGGTTAGCTATTTAGTTAAAGGTGACATGGACTATAAATGTCATTTTTCAGTCTCTAGCATTGTATTATAGTAATAAGAGTTCGTATCAATGTGTTTTAGTGTCTAAATACCATATTGGCGGATTGCTCTGATTCAGCTCAGCCCCTTTCCTCCTCCAGTAAATCAGGCCATTTTGATTTGAACGTCTGAGTCACGTCATTCGGACGCTGGGTAGCGCACAGTGATTCGATTGGCTCTGTGGTTGGAGCTAATGCCTGCCTACTTCCTCATACTGCAGGCAGATTGAAACCCGACACCTCTGCATACTATGGAGGGAGAGAGAGAGAGATAGAGAGGGAGAGAGAGAGGGAGAGAGAGGGAGAGACAGAGAGAGAGAGAGGGAGACAGAGAGAGAGAGGGAGGGAGCACTTGGGGGGGGGGGGACCTGCCGCGCCACACGGGAGGTGGGACCCTCTCGAAAACGAGGGGGGGAGGGGGGCCTCTCTTCCTCCCCTCTCCCGTGTGGTGCGGCAGGTCCCCCCCC
The DNA here is from genome assembly GCF_963971535.1 of Notolepis coatsorum. Lineage (NCBI taxonomy): Eukaryota > Metazoa > Chordata > Actinopteri > Aulopiformes > Paralepididae > Notolepis > Notolepis coatsorum. The sequence continues at coordinate 186,848,297 of NC_140167.1, forward strand.
CCCCAAGGGCTCCCTCCCTCTCTCTCTCTGTCTCCCTCTCTCTCTCTCTCTCTCTGTCTCTCCCTCTCTCTCCCTCTATCTCTCCCTCTCTATCTCTCTCTCTCTCTCTCTCTCTATCTCTCTCTGTCTACCTCTCTCTCTGTCTATTCATTCATTTTCATTCATTCATTCATTCATTCATTCATTCATACCAGTCGCAGACTGTGTGGACTGACTGTCACTCAAAGTGCTTATGGGTGGAGCCAGGCCATAACAGCCTGAAATCTTGGAGCTGAAAAATTATGGTTTTGAGTACTTGATTAGAAATATAAAACAATGCATTTTTTTGAAAAAAACCTTACAGATGTCTTCAATAGACTAACAGGAATTGTGTAAAGTTGCCCAAATAGTGCTAGGAATAGCAGTACATAGCCCCTTTAATGTTGATAGAATTTGAATAGCATCAGTCCTAGCTGGCTGGCTACAGCTCAACACCAGCCATGGGGATACTATTTACTAAGTTTCCAACGGATAGGAGAGAGAGAGAACGCAGCGCAAAGGAGGAAGAAGAGCTGTGGATTTTAATCGGCAGGAGAGAGAGAGAGCTCAAAGCCTTATATAATATAATAGCCCCGTCTTGCGGTCGGAGGCAGCTCAAACTACCTGTGTTGTATTAAATTAATTGATTGATGGGCGGCCGGGTAGCGCAGCGGACTAAGCGTCTGTCTACCACCACAGAGACAGTGGGATCGAATCCAGCTGTGGTGCCTCCGTCTTGGCCGACTGTCCACACTAACACAATTGGCAGTGTTAGCGGGTGGGAAAGCCAGCGAGGGTGGGTCCTGGTCGTTTTAAAACAGCGAATCCTACAGATCGGTCGGGGCGCCTGCACAGCAAGGTCGGGTCCTGGGAGAGGTAGTGTGCTCCTTCCACACGTTACACTCCCCCAGTGAGAGTCCCCGCTGCCAGGTGAAAAGAAGTGGGGATTGGCTACACATGTGTCGGAGGAAGCATGTGATAGTCTCCGCCCTCCCAGACCGACGGTAGGGGGCAGAGCACGCAACAACCAGGTAGGGGATTGGGAATTGGCATAACGACTAACATTGGGATGGGGGAAAGATGGAAAAAGAAAGGGGGAAAAAGAGAAAGTAAAAAAAAAGAAGAATTTATTGATTGATGTTTAACTTGTCCCTGTGTGTGTCCAGTCCTTTCGACTAGCAAACGTTGTCTGTATTTAACGTTAACTCAGGATACCACTGTCTTATTGTAGCAAAAGTTGTCTGTATTTAACGTTACCTCAGGATACCACTGTCTATTGTATTTAGTTGGTTAGCTATTTAGCCAATTGTTGATAGCATAGCATCAACGCTAGCTCACTGGCTACAGCTCAACACCAGCCATGGGGATACTATTTACTAAATGATGGAGGCTTTTTAATCGTCAAGGTAAGAGAGGATTTGTCATGATCAACTGAAGGGGTATGCTATGAAACAGTATGTGCTTGTGTGACGGATCATATTGGTCTGTGTTGTGTTGTTGTTAAATGTTAATGTCCCGAGGGGGAGTCGAACAGGGGAGCTCCCGCGCCGCGGGCGACGACACAGGCCGCTGCACTAAGAAGTGAATCCACACCTATGTACCGTACCTATGCGTCTGTTAACCCTGTTATGAGGAAGTGAGTTTAACTTACCAGCCCGTAATGCCACAGTCACTTGTCAACACCCCTGTTTCTGTGACTGTGGATATACTCACAGGCTTCCCCGTTACACTCACCTCCCTAAACTCACGCCCCTCAGGACATCTGGGTCACTGGGCACCACTGTGACGGATCATATTGGTCTGCGTTGTGTTGTTGTTAAATGTTAATGTGAATGAATGAATGAATGAAAACTTTATTTAACAGATTGCAGAATGGGTACAATACAGTACGGCTCAATACATACAATTGTTAAGGGGATGCAGACCTGAGAAAGACGTTTGTCTTGTTTCCATCAGGGTCCCCCATTTTCAATTCATATAGACATTTATGACATACACAACATACATGACATTTATGGCATAGGGACATATAGGTATTTAGTACTGATACATTTGTGACATAGGCGGTATTCAAATATACAGTACTGTTACCCCTAGATCCTGACAGAGTATATACATATGATGGGGAGGGGACTGTACATTAGGAGGGGGTGGGTGGGTGGGAGGGAAATATACATACGGCGGGGAGGGAATATATACATGCGGTGGGGAGGAGACTGTCTATTAGGAGGTGGTGGGGGTTTTGGGCATTTACGGTGGCCAGTTTCGAATTGCAGCCTCCCGTAGGTGCTCTTTAAGGGCGGTTTTGAATGTGGGCAGGGATTCACATTCCTTTACAGCTTTGGGTAGGGCGTTCCACATTGTTGTGGCATAATTGCGAAACGTGTTTAGTCCCTTGTTTGAGCCGAATCTGGGTTTAACATGATTTGTTGAGCTTCCTCTGGTGTAGTGGTTGTGGTATTCACTGACCTTTGGGAAGTATTTTGACATGTACATGGGCACCCCGGTCGTATAGTGTATCTTGTAGACCAGGCCCATTGCAAGTTGCTGTACTCTGTCGTCTACTCTAAGCCATCCTAGGTTGGCAAAGTGGGCAGGGGTGAGGTGGGTTCTGGGGTTCAGGTCAAGTAGTAGTCTGACCAGTTTGTTTTGTGATGTTTGTAATTTTGTTTTAAGCGCCTTTGAGGTGCTTTGGTACCATGAGGTGCACGCATAGTCATAGTACCCTTGAATGAGTGCTCCTGCCAGAGTCTTCAGGGTATTCTTGTTTACCAGAGAGGAGATCCGGTACAAGAATCTAGTTCGTTGGTTGACTTTTTTTATTACATTGGATGCCATTTTGTCACAGGAAAGATTTGCCTCTAGGATGGAACCCAGGTAGGTAATTTCGTCTTTCCTTGTGACAATATTGTCACCCACTGTAACTGAGAATCCGTCGGTCTTGCTGAGTTTGTTATTTGAACCGAAGAGAATGGACTCTGTTTTGCCCATGTGTAATGATAGTTTGTTATCAGCGAGCCATATGCAGATTTTGCCTAGTTCCGTGCTGAGGGTTTTTTCAACCTGCAATTTGTTCTTGTCAGAGACCAGCAGGGCTGAGTCGTCCGCAAACAGGAACAAGTTGCAGTCACAGGCTGACGACATGTCATTTGCATAAATTAGGAAGAGTAGCGGTCCTAGTATGCTTCCTTGTGGAACACCACAGCTCACTGTGAGGGGGGGGGATAGAGTACCGTTTACCTCTACCATCTGTTCTCTCCCCTCCAGGTAGGATTGCATCCAGCTCACTGATAGGCTATCAAAACCAATTGCTTTTAGCTTGTCCATTAGAATGGAGTGATTGACAGTGTCGAAGGCCTTTTGTAGGTCCAGCATGACCATGCCGCAGTATTTGCCAGCGTCCACCTCTTGTTTGATGTGGTCGTTCAAATAGAGGAGGCATGTGTCAGTGGAGTGGGACGTTCTGAAGCCAGATTGGAATTCGTAGATTAGGTTTTTTTCCGCCAGGTACTTTTCGACCTGTTCGTAGACTATTTTCTCCATGACTTTCGAGATGGAGGTAAGAATAGAAACAGGGCGGTAGTTGCCTGGGTCTAATTTGCTGCCCTTTTTGTGTAGAGGGGTCACTCTCGCAATTTTGAAGTCCTTGGGGACGTGCCCCTGTCTTATAGAGAGGTTTATTATGTGTGTGATGACTGGGGTGATGGCGGCTGCTGCGTCTCTGAGGAATTTGGAGGGGATGTTGTCATGGCCAGTGGCCTTGTTAGGTTGGAGGGCGCTAAATTTTTTGAGTACCTCATCGGTTGTTACCATTTCAAGTTTGAAGTCGTCTTTGTGGACCCCTAGGTTTTTGTAGTATGCTACTATGTGTTCTACCCCATAATGCCCTGAGTGGGAGGGTAGTTTGTTTACCAGTGTTGTGGCTATGTTTGTGAAGAAGATGTTTAAGTAATTGGCTACATCCAGCTTGTCTGTGATGAGCGTGTTGTCCGTCTTTATGTTTATGTTTGAGAATCTGGTTTTAAGTTTTTTACTGCAGCCTAGTTGATTATTGAGTAATTTCCAAAGTTCGCGGGGTTTGTTTTTGTTTTCCTCCGTTTTGTCGTTGATGAAATTTCTTTTTGCGGTTCTGATCATGATGTTTACGTCATTTCTTAGTCTGTTTCTTTGGATTTTTAGTTCAACCACGTGGGCTTGGAGTTCACTGTTTGAGCGTTTGGAAAGCTTTGTCTGACTTTTATGAAGTTCAGAGCATTTTTTGTCTCTGGTTTTCATAGCGGCCAGTATTTCAGTGTGCATCCATGCCTCAGCGCGATTTTTAACCCTGGTGGTTCTTATCGGTGCCATGTTGTTGAGTATTGCTGTGAATTTGGTTTTGAATCCAAGCCATGTTTCTTCAACCTGTGTACCACTGAGCTCATCTGACCAGTCCAAGCTCCCCAGTTCTAGGTTAAAGGCCTCTCTAGAGTAAGTTTTGAGGTCTCTAGATGTGACTGTTTTGTGACAGCCAGCCTTCTGTTTTAGCTTTTTGCGGGTACAGAAAATCATATAATGATCACTTAACCCGCATGCTATCACCCCTTTACTGGAGATCATGGACTTGTCAGAGGTCAAAATGAGGTCAATGGTGGTTTGTGTCGAATCGCATACCCTTGTGGGTTGTGTGATTAGCTGGCTGAAACCGTGCAGGTCAGAAAATCTACTGAAGGCCTTGAAGACGGGTGCTGATTTACACAGCATATCCGTGTTCCAGTCCCCAATAAGAATTTTTTCTACCCCGTCCACCCCAGCTAAACACCCATCAAGTGTGTCATAAAAGCCACTCTGTTCTGGTGGTCTATAGATTGTGCCTACTAGTACTGGTTTCGCCCTGTCTAATAAGATTTCAATCCAAACAGTTTCAATTTCATCATGGTTAAGGTCAGTACGGTTGATGTATTTGGTATCCTTGTGTATATACACACAGATGCCACCTCCATACTGGTTCCTATCCCTCCTGACTATTGAGTAGTTTTCAATTTCAATCTCTGGATCCTGTACAGATGAGTCTAATTTTGTTTCTGTGAAACACAATATGTTAGCCTTACCGTTTAAAAACAACTGTTTGATTTCAGCCAGTTTAGGTCTCAGGCTATTTGTATTTAGATGAAATATGTGAAGTCCATTTTTGCTTGTAATAAGATTGACGTCGTCACAGTTGAGGTAACTCTGTTCAATTGTGTCCTGTCCTGTGGTGGGGGGAGGGGGGGCGTTGTTGCTGTTTGTGCCGTGGGTGGGGAGGGGGGGAGGGGGTGATGCTTTGTCCTTTGCTGGAGTCTGTATTCCTTTGTGTGAAAGCCCGCGATGTGGGGGGGGGGGGGCTGGTTGATTACAGATATGTCTGATTGTACTCCATTGTGGGGGAGGGGGGGTGCCTTTTGTCCTGGCCTCGGCCCGGGTAGACTAGCTGGCATGGCGGCCTTGGCGGGGCCAGCCAAGCTAACCGTCGGGTCCTTGGTGACCTTGATGTCCCGCGCCGCTCTCCCTTTAGCCACTCGCAGAGTCCGCTGGGGCTTCTGTGAGGGTATGTCGCCGCTTGCTGGTCGGCTGGTGCAACTGCTGGCTGAAGCGTCAATTGCGTGGATGCTGTTGATCTCCGGCGCCGGTGTGAGGAGCGATGCCTCGCTGTTTTGTCCCCGCGACGTGCTGGGCGCCTCGGTTGTGAACCCCGGTTCCTTCCCTCTCGCTGTGGCCTCTCGTGGGTTCTTTTGCAGAGGTGGCAGAGGAGGAATGTTGCCGTTGATCATGTCGTTAGCCGCAGTATATGTGGGTAGCCGTTGATCTGTTGTGCTGGCTGCTGCTTCTTGGGTCAGCAGATTTGACTGTAGTCTCTGGTTCCGTGTCATTACGGGACCAGGGTTCTGATGAATGTCACCCGACATGAGCAGATATAATAAAAACATTGATCTCTTATTACACTTGCCTGCCGGGGGTAATTTCTTTCGTTCCGGATTTGCAGTAAGTACTGTGTGGATGGTCGTGGCTCCGAAGGCTGGATGTTTCCTCTCCGAGCCCGTTAACAAATAGAAGTCGCAATGGGACTGCTGTTTTACGTTTTCGCTACCCTCCACTTCTGTCTGGAGTTGCTGCTTGAGTTGTGAATTCAGGTACAAATCCATAATCCACAGGAGGGAAAGTAGAAAATGCGCAAAGTACTTTTTTGTTGTTGCTCTGTTGCGTTGGTTACGGGAGCTACGCAAAATGCGACCGTCCATGTTGAAGCCGGGAATATAAGTATATAAGTATATAAGGAATATAATATGTCCCGAGGGGGAGTCCAACAGGGGATCTCCCGCACCGCGGGCGACGACACAGGCCGCTGCACTAAGAAGTGAATCCACACCTATGTACCGTACCTATGCGCCTGTTAACCCTGTTATGAGGAAGTGAGTTTAACTTACCAGCCCGTAATGCCACAGTCACTTGTCAACACCCCTGTTTCTGTGACTGTGGATATACTCACGGGCTTCCCCGTTACACTTGGCTACTACTTGGGTTTTCAGAAAAAGTACATTTAGCTGTAAAAGCCTGATCAAGCTCAATAGCTTCTGTAACACTGTAAGGGAGATGTCAATCTGTTGTCGACGGTTGTTGTGATGTTGACTGAGAGTTTGCGCAAGCGGGGTAAGGGAGAGGTGGGCTATCGCGTCATCGGTTCAGGAGAAGACGCGTATCGCATGTAAAGATGGTGACGCAAGGGGGGGCGTCTTCAGAATTGCACACTCTGGAAGCCGGTCTCAGAAAGTAGCGTCTTCAGGCTGCCAGAACGCAGTTCCGTGTGGATGAAAGGTACATACGATCAAATACTTTGACTGATATGACCGAAATCGGTTTCGTCTGGACATGGCCTTAGTATGTGTGGATTTGTATGTGTATCTGTATGTATGCATGTGCGTGTTTGCATCTGTATGTACGCATGCATTTGTGTTTATATCGTATGTGCATGTGTGTATGTTTGTATCTGTGTATATGCATACGTTTGAGTGTAGTATATGGTGTGTAACATGTGTGTTTGTGTGTTTGTGCATGCTTGTGGGTGGGTGTGTATATGCTTAGCTTAAAATGTTTGTATCTCTCGGTGTGTGTGTGTGTGTGTGTGTGTGTGTGTGTGTGTGTATATGTATCTCTGTGTGTGGTATGTATGTGCTTGTATCCAGGGCCGCCTGGGAGAAATGCGAGGCCCTGTGCGAGATTTAAACGCGAGGCCCCCCCCCCCCCAAAAGGTTTAAAAAAGAAATATATATATATATATATATATATATATATATATATATAATTTTTTTTTTTTTTTCATACAGTCAACATATTCTTAAATAATAGCGCTGCCCGAGGCTGGGCATGATACAGTCAACATATAGCAAGAGAGAGAGCGAGAGAGAGCTCCCGTTCTACAGTCAATATACAGTGTACAGAGAGAGAGAGAGAGAGAGAGAGAGAGAGAGAGAGAGAGAGAGACACATTGGAAAGAAATTGAAATGCTATTTGGCCTTAAACAGAGAGTACACAGTGGCAGAATACCTGAGCACTGTGACTGAAGATCCTTGACTAGGTACAGACTCAGCGAGCACAGCCTAGCCATCGAGAAAGGCCGCCATAGGCAGACTGTGTGTGTTAGAAAGAGAGAGAGAGAGAGAGAGAGAGAGAGAGAGAGAGAGAGAGAGAGAGAGAGAGAGAGAGAGAGAGAGAGAGAGAGAGAGAGAGAGAGAGAGCATGTGTGTTTGTCGTGTGTGTGTGTTAGAGAGAGAGCATGTATGAGAGAGATAAGCAAAGATGACCCCCTAAAGGATATTCAACTTTTAATGAAATAACAAAACAGATGGAAAAGATAACTTCACAAAGGCAACATGAATATACATAGATCCAAAAGGACAAAGATCAACACTTAAATCCAAAGAGAAGAGGGTCTATACCAGAGAAAACAAAGCAGCAAGGAGCCAATGGCCGACATCAGCTAAAGGCTAGCCAGGTAGGCTACTGACACCAGGCCACACACAGCTTTGGCCAACGGCCCAACGCTATCCAAGCTACACAAACGACCAAGACAATTCATTCACACACAGCACATGTCGTATCTCCAAATGTTGTGAAGTAACATATGTTTTGCCTGGAAAAAAACATCGTTATTAACAAAACATTCGGGAGGGGAAGGAAGGAAGAGTGGGGTAATGTCATGACATTTTCATTCATCTCACCTGCACCAAGGAACGCAGGGCGAAAGGCCGAAACACAGGTCTCCACGTTGACGAAAGGCCTCTCGCTGGCGGGACAAAAATAAGCTATGGCCGGAGCCTTGTCATCGTGCAGGCCCGACTACATCTTCTGTCAAAGATGATGTCGTAGTCAGAGTGCCAGAACCCCCTGCTATTCTCACGGCTAATGTCAATGGTTGTAGCACAAGCTAACAGCTAACTCTAGGCTAACTGATAGCATCAAGCTAACGTTCCCAGCCGAGCGCAGCCGGCAGCTAACGTCGTAGCTAAACAGCTAACTGGCTAACAGTTAGCTCAACCCGGCTATCGCTAACCATTAGCTAACGCAGAAGCAAGCTATGCGGCTACCACTGAACAACTGTACAACGTGAGAAAAGCAATACAGGTGCTGACACCAAGCCACACACCGTTAGCTACTAGTACTACAACAGCTAGTCGGCCAGTTTGGCTCCAGAGAGAGAGAGAGAGATCCACGGCGGGAATTGAATAGAGTTAATAGAATAGGTTAAAAACTCACCAAACGTCCAAGAGGATGGAGACAACCGCGTGGAGTTGACGAAGTTCATCTGCCAAACGACCATCCTCTTCATCTTGGCTGCATGCGCTGTCTCTAGGTTAGCTAACGCTAGTTAGCCTTTAGCTAAGCTAGCTACTAGCCGACATCATCATGGCTATATCCCGACTGCACCATGACAAGGCTCCACCATAGCTTCTTTTTGTCCCGCCAGCGAGAGGCCTTTCGTCAACGTTCCTTGGTGACCGACCGACTGATAATGACCGACCTCTTCGTCTTGGCTGGCATAACTAAGCATAACCTCCAAAGCTGCACGCGCGAAATAGTCAAACGCAGCTGACGCACGCCGGCGTACTACACATGATGTAACCACTCCCTTCGTTGAAACCAATAGTATGTCTGCTGCAGAGCCCCAGAGCTCCAATAGTGAGTATGTCTGCAGACCCAGGAACAAGTCAGACACATTCTACAAACGTGTCTAATGTGAAATATATAAGCATATAAGCAAAACTAGATTTTAGGTCTGTGATGAAAAAGGGACTCGCGGGAAGGGGGGCCTTGCAAAAAAATAAATAAAAAAAAAATAAAAATAAAAAAAAATAATAAATAAAAGAGTTTTTTTTTTTTTTTTTTTGTGCGAGGCCCCCCTTCCCGCGAGGCCCTGTGCGACCGCACTGCTCGCACACCCCCTTAGGCGGCCCTGCTTGTATCTGAATGTGTATCTGTGTGTACTATATCTCTCTCCATGTGTGTATGTGTGCATGGATATATTTGTATCTGCATAATGTGTATTTATGTGTGTGTGTCAGAATGCAGGTAGGTGAATTCCAATGGTTGAAGGCAATCACAGAGACAGAGAGTGTTTACTCTTGAACAGGTTCGACTTTAATAGTAAGTACACAGAGTAAATTCTAAGAGAGAACAAGTGCTAAAAGCACAAGTGTAAGATAAGGTAAATGGGAGCTTATTGGAGGTCCACAGTAGAACCATCCGCGTTATCCCCGAACGCAATTAGTGAAGACCTGACAATGGACAAGCAGAAGAGAGGTATGTTAAATAGAGACCAAATACCAACATTCCACACACACCCCCGTGACAGCCAATCAGGAACCACCCCTAAGTGACAGCACTAATTGACAGGGAAATGACAGGTGACAAGCCCAGTGACATATGCCAGGAATGTGGGTGGTCACCGACCGAGGTCGGTGTCCAGAACGTAACAGTACCCTCCCCCGACGAACGGCACCAGACGTTCACCTAGGAGCCTCGGGATTTAGCCGCCGGAAATCAACGATCAGGCTGGGATCTAAAATATCCCTTTGAGGCACCCAAGAACGCTCTTCTATCCCGTACCCCTCCCAATCCACCAAGAACTGAAACCCCCTACCCCTCCGCCTACAACCGAGTATCCTCCGCACCGTGTAAATGGGTTGACCGCCAATAAACCGGGGCGGAGGAACCACAGGCAGTGGCGGGGCCAAGGGCGATGAGAGGAATGGCTTCAACAGGGACACATGAAACGTCGGATGAACCCTCATAGAGCTCGGAAGTCGTAACTTGTAAGCCACTGGATTAACCCGATGAATCACTTTAAATGGTCCTATAAAGCGAGGAGCCAGCTTCTTGGATTCCACCCGGAGAGGGAGATCCCGGGTGGAAAGCCAAACCCGCTGCCCTGGACGGTAAACTGGAGCCGGACGACGCTTACGGTTAGCCTGCCGTTGGGTACTAACCGAAACCTTCTGTAGCGCCTTCCGAACCTGTTTCCACGTCCTGCGACAGCGAGCCACATGTGCCTGGGCCGAGGGCACCTCCGCCTCCTGCTCCTGCTCGGGAAACAGAGGAGGTTGAAAACCATACTGGCACTGAAAGGGAGACATACCGGTAGAAGAGGAGAGAAGGGTATTATGCGCGTACTCAGCCCAAGCCAACCTCCTACTCCACGTTGCCGGACTACCGGCAACGTAACACCTCAAGACCCCCTCCAAATCCTGGTTGACCCTCTCCGTCTGCCCGTTCGACTGTGGATGGAACCCAGACGACAGACTGACAGAGGCGCCGAGGCCGGCGGCAAACGCCTTCCAGAACCTGGAGGCGAACTGAGGACCCCGGTCCGACACGATATCTACTGGCAGCCCGTGGACCCGAAAGACATGCTGTATAATTAAATCAGCAGTCTCCCGGGCCGAAGGAAGCTTGGGGAGAGGGACAAAGTGAGCCGCCTTAGAGAACCGATCCACCACCACCAAAATGGTGGTGAACCCGTCCGAAAGGGGAAGACCAGAAATAAAGTCCAGAGATATGTGTGACCAGGGTCGTTTAGGAATAGGAAGTGGTCGGAGGAGACCCGCCGGTGCCCGTCGAGAGGTCTTACTACGTGCGCACACCGGACAGGCCGCCACAAAGGAACGCGTATCCCCCTCCACTGTCGGCCACCAGAACCTCCTACGGATAAATTCCAGGGTCCTGGTTGCCCCTGGGTGGCTGGTGAGGGATGACGCATGTGCCCACTGTAGCAAGCGTGAGCGCGCCACCTTGGGAACATACGACCGTCCCGGAGGACCCCCACCAGGATCGGGCTCCCGCGTTAGCGCCGACCTTACCACCCACTCTATGCCCCAAGACACGGGTGCCAAAATCAAGGCCGGTGGAATAATGGGATGGGGCTGCTCCTCCCGCCCAGGAAGATCAAACTGGCGCGACAACGCGTCAGGTTTGATATTCTTGGAGCCGGGTCTATAGGAGATGGTATATCGAAATCGTGTGAAGAACAACGTCCACCTGGCCTGGCGAGCGTTAAGGCGTTTAGCCCCTTGGATGTAAGCCAAGTTCTTATGGTCAGTCCAAATAATGAAAGGATGTGCCGCCCCCTCCAACCAATGTCTCCACTCCTCCAGTGCCAATTTGATCGCCAATAACTCCCGATTACCCACGTCGTAATTACGCTCGGCTGGTGACAGACGGCGAGAAAAAAAAGCACACGGGTGCACTTTCCCATCCTTTAAGCATCTCTGAGAGAGCACCCCCCCCACCGCGACGTCAGAGGCATCCACCTCCACAATGAACGGAACCTCCGCGTCATGGCGGATCAATACAGGAGCGGATGTAAAACGACGTTTAAGATCGCAGAAGGCCGACTCAGCCCTAGGCGACCATTCAAAGCCAGGGAGAGAGGCCTTAGTGAGAGCTGTTAAGGGATTGGCTAAGGCGCTAAAATTGCGAATAAAGCGCCTGTAAAAATTTGCAAAGCCCAAAAACCGTTGTAACCCCTTGAGCGACGAAGGCCGTGGCCAGTCCAAAACTGCACTCACCTTGGCTGGATCCATGCGCAGATCGCCCTTCGTCAACACAAAGCCCAGGAAGGACACGGTGTCCGTGTGAAACACACACTTCTCAGCCTTAACGAATAGTTGATGCTTGAGGAGACGGTCTAGCACCTCCCGAACGTCCATTTGGTGTTGCACCATATCGCGAGAAAAAATCAGGATATCATCTAAGTAGACAAACACCGACACCCCAATCAAGTCTCGCAGCACGTCGTTAACCAGGGCTTGGAAGACTGCCGGAGCATTAGCCAAACCAAAGGGCATGACCAAATACTCATAGTGCCCATTGGGTGTGTTAAATGCAGTCTTCCACTCGTCTCCCTCTCTAATCCTGACCAGGTTGTATGCATTACGTAAGTCAAGTTTAGAAAAGACCTGTGCCCCCTGTAAGCACTCAAAGGCCGTGTCCATGAGGGGTAAAGGATATCGGTTCTTGATGGAAACGTCATTCAATCCCCTATAATCAATGCATGGGCGCTGATCCCCATCCTTTTTATCAACAAAAAAGAAGCCAGCGCCGGCAGGGGAAGTGGAAGGGCGTATGTGCCCCGCAAGCAATGCCTCCTCTATGTAGGTGTTCATGGCCAAGGTTTCGGGGCGTGAGAGAGAGAACATTCGCCCGCGAGGCGGGGAGGTACCGGGTAGAAGATTAATGGGACAGTCGTATGATCTATGAGGCGGAAGTGCTTTAGCACGCGTCTTGCTAAAAACGTCCGCCAGGTCCCAATAGATCTCAGGCACCCCTATTAAATCGGGATTAGAGGGTAGATCAGAATCTGCCACGCTCCCCACCATCCTGGAGAAAGAGGGAGGAGACAAAAGAGAAGAGGGGGGGGGGAGACAAGGGTTTGGGCAAACTCCCGCTGACGATCGACTTGACGTCGGCCGCCGTTGAGAGTTCGCCCGTGCTCCAATTAATGACACGAACACATGACGACAACCAGGGATGACCCAACACCATGACAGAATAGGGGGAAAAGATGACAAAAAAAGTAACCCATTCCCACTCCCCACCCTCCACCCGGATGTGTAAGGGAACTGTGCGCTGGGTGACGCTCCCACTGCCCAGGGGCCGACCGTCCAGGGCATAGACTGGTAAGGGAACCCCTAAGTCCTCCACCGGGGTTCCCCACTCCTTCACCAATCCCACGTGAATAAAATTGCCCGCCGCCCCTGAGTCAATGAGAGCCTTAGTTCCCCTAATGTCACCCCCACAGTTGATCGCCACCTCAAAAAATGTGCGAGAATCTGTGGTTTTGGCAGGAATGAGCCCACCTGCTGGCGCCCTCTCGAGGCCCGACGGCGCACCTTCCATCCCCGATTGGCGCCGAGCCGATACAGCCTGGACCCGACAGCTGCCGAAGCGGTGACCGGTGCGGCCGCACCGGAAGCAGCGTCGCTCTTTGATGAAGCGCTGCCTCTCGTCGTCCGAGAGCGACAGCGCTCCAAGCTGCATGGATTCATCACCCAGTGGCCCACTCGTGTAATGCATGGAATTATCAACACCAGGAGAAGAAGGAAAACATACCTGGAGCTGGGTGTTGTTGACATGCTCCTTCTCCCTCTCCCGGTGCCGATTATCCATCTTGATGGTGGTGTTGATCAGCACTTCCAGCTGCTCGGGGATCTCACGCGCGGAGAGAGCATCTCGCATCCGCGCTGAGAGTCCCCTGACGAACAGAACCACGCAGACGTTCTCCGCCCAAGCTGTCTCCCGAGCCAAGATCCGAAATTTGATAGCATAAGCTGCGACAGTGCGGAGGCCCTGCCGGCAGTCGAGAAGACGACCACCAGCCTCGAAGATCGAGAGTACCCGGGAAGTATCGAATACTCTTCTCAATTCCCGGGTAAAGGCGTCCAGACTGTCGCAGATTATCGCCCCTGCCTCTAATTCCGCCGTAGCCCAGGAGAGAGCTTCGCCGGTGAGCAGTGTGATAATATACGCTACCTGCGCTGTCTCCGATGGAAATGATCGTGGTTGCAGCCGGAAAACGAGTAGACACTGGGTGATGAATTCCCGACAACCATCCGGTGATCCGTCATAGCGAGCGGGCGCCTGCAGATGTGGTTCGCGGGACCGCTCCTGGACCCCGAACCCCCCCCGACTTTCCTCTGCGTGGAGCGCTGCTTCCCCCGCCGCCGACTGCACACCAGCCACTCCTTCTTGGGCTTGTCGAGCTGTGGCCAACACCGACTGTGCCACCGCTTGGGATGATCCGACGACCCCATTGAGTCGGATTAACTCGGCGCTGACCAGCTGCTGATGTTCCTCCATCCGTGTCAGGGCTGCTCCCTGCGTCCGGAGCATCTCCATGATGGCCTCCATGGAATTCTGATGGTCAGGTCTTCTGTCAGAATGCAGGTAGGTGAATTCCAATGGTTGAAGGCAATCACAGAGACAGAGAGTGTTTACTCTTGAACAGGTTCGACTTTAATAGTAAGAACACAGAGTAAATTCTAAGAGAGAACAAGTGCTAAAAGCACAAGTGTAAGATAAGGTAAATGGGAGCTTATTGGAGGTCCACAGTAGAACCGTCCGCGTTATCCCCGAACGCAATTAGTGAAGACCTGACAATGGACAAGCAGAAGAGAGGTATGTTAAATAGAGACCAAATACCAACATTCCACACACACCCCCGTGACAGCCAATCAGGAACCACCCCTAAGTGACAGCACTAATTGACAGGGAAATGACAGGTGACAAGCCCAGTGACATATGCCAGGAATGTGGGTGGTCACCGACCGAGGTCGGTGTCCAGAACGTAACATGTGTGTGTGCTTGTGTGTGAATCTCTAGTATATCTCTCTCAATGTATGTGTGTGTATATCTCTATGTGTATGTGTACAGTATGTGCAGTATATCTATCTGTGTGTGTATCTATGTGTGTGTGTATATATATCTATGTGTGTGTATATGTGTGTGTGTCTGTGTGTGTATCTATGTGTGTGTATCTATGTGTGTATCTCTATCTGTGTGTGTGTATTTATATGTGTGTGTGTGTGTATCGCTGTGTGTGTGTATCTCTATATGTGTGTGTGTATCTATGTGTGTGTGTGTTTGTACGTGTATATGTCTATGTTTGTGTGTGTATCTCTATGTGTGTGTGTATCTGTGTGTGTATCTCTATGTGTGTGTGTGTATGTATGTGTGTATCTCTATGCGTGTGTGTGTGTGTGTCTGTGTGTGTGTGTTTGTGTGTGTGTGTGTGTGTGTGTGTGTGTGTGTGTGTGTGTGTGTGTATGTATGTGTGTATCTCTATGCGTGTGTGTGTGTGTCTGTGTGTGTGTGTTTGTGTGTGTGTGTGTGTGTGTGTGTGTGTGTGTGCGTGCGTGTGTGTGTGTGTGTGTGTGTGTGTGTGTGTGTGTGTGTGTGTGTGCGTGCGTGTGTGTGTGTGTGTGTGTGTGTGTGTGTGTGTGTGTGTGTGTGTGTGTGTGTGTGTGTGTGTGTGTGTGTGTGTGTGTGTGTGTGTGTGTGTGTGTGTGTGTGTGTGTGTGTGTGTGTGTGTGTGAGAGCTCCAGGGTCAGCTGGTAGTTCAGTGTGTCAGAGGTGTCTCTTTGATTGTGCTCCCTGGCGGCCAGGAGAATTTCCTCTCTGGTTTCCAGCGCAGGGCCCACGCTGGGCCGAGGAGAGCCGCGGCAGGGAAATTTATGTTGATGTCAACAATGAAAACACCACCACCCCTTCCATCACATCTCACAATATTTATCAAACGGCAGTCTGTCCGTTCTCCCTCTCCCTCTCTCTCCCTCTTACTGTCGTTCTATATCGCTCGCTCATCTCTCGGCGATGTACATTTCTGAAGTCCTACATCTGAGATGGCGAAGGGTTTCACACTTCACATGGCTTGTTTTCTCTGGGGGTAACAGAGCGTTCCATTGGTTCCCTCTAGGGTTGGGTTAGAGGTGCAATCCACAAGTTTTTTCTTTTGTTGTCTTTTGTTTTTTTTTCATTCCCGAGGTGTCGAGTGGAAAAGTAAGCAGAATCGGGGGTAAAAAAGATTGTAAATGTAAACAAGGTGTTGTATCATCTCTGTGTTGCCATGAGCTTTGTGTGTTTCCAAGTTACTCAGGTCCAAAGAAAGACGAAAAAACAATAATGCATTAAATAATGCACACAAACTAAGCAATCATTTACATTCACATTTACATTTAGTCATTCAGCTGACGCTTCTATCCAAAACTACTTACATATTGTGAACAACAAATCAGCAAGAGGGGTACAACTCTGGAAGCTAAAGGTCAGTGGCATTGTTCGTCAAATAGTGTTGAACTTGAGTGTTATACTCTGAGTGTATAGTAGTATAGACATATGATCATGATATGTAGGAGTATAGACATATGATCATGATATGTAGGAGTAGGCCTATAGACATATGATCATGATATGTAGCAGTATAGACATATGATCATGATATGTAGGAGTATAGACATATTAGCATGATATGTAGGAGTATAGACATATTAGCATGATATGTAGGAGTATAGACATATTAGCGTGATATGTAGTAGTATAGATATTAGCACCATGATATGTAGTAGTATAGACATATTAGCACGATATGTAGTAGTATAGACATATTAGCACCATGATATGTAGTAGTATAGACATATTAGCATGATATATAGTAGTATAAGTGTTACAAAGGGTCAGATTAAACCGAATATATATATTTATTACTTGAGATATATTGTATAGTATTTGTATATCGTCTGATATCCCTTGTATATTCTTTGTACATATACACGGAATATCCCTTTACCTAGTACAGGCCAGACCATAATATTCGTTCTCCTATTGGACAGCGATCCCCTAGGCGCCACGGCCATACCCCCAATGTCTAGTTCAAAGTCACCGCTAAGACATGCCTGGACATGCCCGGTTCTGCGCAGTAATATGAGACAGAAATAAGGCTGGTACTAGATTATTCACCTTACGTATAAATACGTCGCAGGTGGATACAGCAGTTAGTTACCCGAAACGTGTTACCGTAACAAGTTGAAGCCTCACACCACGATACAACGTGCTGTGAAGTGGGCCCGTTTTGCCCCGAAATAGAGCCTTGAGACCGCGTGCGAATTGATAGCTGAAGTGTCAGAGTTTAGCGCTGTATCGTCGAGTTCGACCTATTCTATTATTAAGTAATAGTCTATTATGTATAGTGTATCGTTCGGCTACCGTTCTACAGTGACCAGCATTGCCAACGTTTCATCGTACCGAGCTAGTGTGCTTATCCAGGCTGGGCGGCCTAACCTTGTGCCGTCATCCGAGGAGCCCTAGACGAGAACCGTGTGGATATGTACACTGGATAACCTACACCGGCGACTACAGAGCCCTTTTCGGCTGGATTATATTGTTTTGGTCCTGTGGCTGTTGGAGCAGAGAATCGTCTACCCCCACTACCGTGTGGGATTTACCCTGTGAGGAGCACCGTCGAGCCCGCCTCTAGGACTCTGAGGCTGGCTAGCTTTCCTCCATGCGGCACTGCATACCGGAGAATAGCTGTTGCTTTGTCTACGGATCAAGGGATTATTGCACTGTCTCCTGTACCTGGAGTCTCCTTATTCCTCGTTGATCCAGACTTTTTCTACCGACAAATCCTCTCCCCTGCTGGCTTACAACCGGAGGGAACCCCCTTAGTATCTCCAGCTGACCTACTAGTGTACCATATATAATTCTTATGCTACAGGTGGTATTAATTATTCCCTTCGTAATATGCTCATGGACTTACGCTCTTGACCTATTCATGCACATTCTTCGCCTTACAAGCGCAACTCTTAATCTGAATAAATGTAAGATAATCTTGGTGCTCTTCTAATAAATATTATTATAAACAGTACTTTCTTGTTAAGCCTTGTTATTGTGTGGGTGTTCATCTCATATACATGTGTACTGTATGGCCAGTAGTAATATACATAACTCAGTAGTGGTTTAATGATACCATACTTATTCAATACAGTCAGGGAATTGTACCCCTCAGTTACAATTGGTCCTTCGAGCCGGAGGGTAATTAGCGTAATATTAATATAATATTAATATTGACATGGCCAGCGATGAACACTCCACAAACGGTTCTCCTAAGCTAGATGGCCCGCAGCGCAGACGGCAGCCACCTCCTTACCTAGAGGACTACGCTGCCAGTCTACTACCTAGCTTTATACAGACATTAAACGCGGAAAAAGCGGATAGTAAAAGTATGTCAAACCCTACCGACCAGGCGACCCTGCCAGTAGAGACCCTAGTGCAGTGGTCACCAACCTTTTTAAGCCCAAGATCACTTCTTTTTTTTTTGGTGAAGGCAAGATCTACCTATTGAAGCGTTGAGAGAAAAAGACAGCCAAGATTGTACTTTAAACTAAATGACTGTTATTTGCCTGTATTCTAATTACATGCAATGCTTTGGTCCAACATTAAAACGTCAAAGTAGAACTATTATGTACTTTCTCAGTCAGTGCTAAGTGCAGTCATCTTATGCAGCATCACTTTTCACATCAAAACAAAAGTAGAACTGTAATGTGGACTCTCATATTATTAACATTGACAAACATATTTACAATCAGCACTTTATAAAGTAGAACTGTAATGTGTACTTTCTCAGTCAGTGCTAAGTGCAGTCAGTGCTAAGTGCAGCATCACTTTTCACATCAGAACAAAAGTAGAACTGTAATGTGGACTTTCTCATATTATTAACATTGACAAACATATTTACAATTAGCATTTTATAAAGTAGAACTTTAATGTGTACTCTCAGTCAGTGCTAAGTGCAGCATCACATTTCACATCAAAACAAAAGTAGAACTGTAATGTGTACTTTCTCAGTCAGTGCTAAGTGCAGTCAGTGCTAAGTGCAGCATCATTTTCACATCAAAACAAAAGTAGAACTGTATGTGTACTTTCTCAGTCAGTGCTAAGTGCAGTCAGTGCTAAGTGCAGTCAGTGCTAAATGCAGCATCACTTTTCACATCAAAACAAAAGTAGAACTGTAATGTGGACTCTCAGGGTAAGATCTAAAAAAAAAAAAAAAAAAAATTTTTTTTTTTAATTTTTAATTTTCATGGAAAGATCTACAGGGACAGTCTCAAAGATCGACCAGTCGATCAAGATCGACGGGTTGGTGACCACTGCCCTAGTGGGTTCTAACGTAACTGACCAAGCTCACGGGGGGGACCAGGAGGGACATGACATGACTTTACCCCCGCCAACGTCAACGGGATAGTCCCCGGAGAGCTCCAGGATAAAGAAAGCCCTCCAGGGACGGAACCCGACCCACCACCAGAAGAGACGCGCACGCAGGAGATGGACCTCCTCGGAGCGCGACAGGAGAACGGTCTCCAACGAGCACTGCCAGAAGCCGATCACCTCCATCAGTGTCTTCCCCCAGCGAGGCGGACAAGATGCTGGCGCAGGCATTTATCGCCACCCTGGCAGCCTCCACTGAACGCGATCGACTCCAAGCACAGACGCTTAGCGAGCGCGAGCATTCTTCCATGGAACAAGAGCGCCTCCGCACGCAACACCAAAGTGAGCGCGAACACTCTACCATGGAAAGAGACCGCCTGCAGGCTCAACAACTAAGTGAGCGCGAACAATCTGCAGACCAAAGAGAACGCTTCCACGCGCAACTCCAAGCGCAAGCCCTTAGTGAACGCGAACACTCTGCGACCCAGCGAGATCGCTTCCAGGCGCAGCAAAGGAGTGAAGACGACCGCATACGCCTGGAGACCAGACGCCTCCAGACGGAAGAGAATATGGAAAGAGACCGCGCCGAAGCCCAGCGCGAAGCCGTCAATGCACAGCGCGACGCAGCCCAAGCCCAGCGCGAAGCAGAGCGCGACCTCGCTCACATCAAGCGCGAAGCCGAGCGCGACCGATTACAAGCGCAGATAATGGAGCAACTGATAGCCATGGCAACCCCCCCTCCCCCCGCACGGAGCTCCAGGGCCTCGTCAAGACAAGGGTCTAGGGCACCCTCCCCTACCCGATCAAGCGACCCGGAGCCCGGCCAACAGAAAGAGCCTATACACGTCTCCGAACCCCCTCCCCGACCGGTCCATGCGAGACCCAGCAACAGGGAAGAACCGGCCTACGCGGCTGAGAGATTAAATAGACGATTACAGGATCTAGAAGACCTGGCAGAGGAAGAAGAAGAGGAAGAGGAGGAAAGTCAAGCCCAACAGCAGCATCGTACTCCACAGGACCAGGAGGTCCAGTACAGCCCAGACTTTACCCCCGAGGCCCTGCGTTACAGACCCCCGACTCAACTCACGGGTGAGCTTGATGCACGACCAGCCCCGAGGAACAGCACCTGGGTACCCGGGCCTTGGTACCCACCAGGTACCAGCCCACCACGACACGTAAGAGGAGACTCGCCTAGGAGGCCTCTCCCCCAACGCTCACCGATGTGCCAGCCATCCATGGCATCGTTCCTTGGCACACCGACGTTCCCGGACTTCACACACGAGAACAGAGCACAGTACACAGAGCTACAAATGTGCTTAGAGACAATGATGTCCGATGTCCCCGATGAGACGTACAAGTATGCTATCCTACTCAAGCACCTGAAGGTGCCCAGAGCGCATAATATAGCGCTGGCATATTCCAACTCAAGTACCCCATACACCGCGGCTCTAGTAGCCCTCGACCAACGTTATGGACGCATATGGGACTACGTAATACAAGAGATAAGGAATATTGAGCGTCTACCCCCAGCCACAGACAATCGCTCATTAGATGACCTCTCTATCAAGGTACAATCCCTGGTAGGGATGCTGGGGGCACAAAATGAAAAGGGTAGGCACGAACTGTACGCAAACTCTAATGTTGAAAGAATATTAGAGAAGCTTCCACCTGCCCGACAAGAGCGCTTCAGGCGGCAAAAGGACCACCGTGATCCCAACGGTCCCGAGCCATCCCTCCTAGACCTGGCCGACTTCCTGGCGAGAGAAGTCAGCAGCCTACGACTGGATACGTTCGTGCGGAGCGTACCAAGCTCCAGAGAGGGACTTAGGAGATCAAACGATAACCGCAGGCTGGTGACCGTCATGCACCAAGCCGAATCAGTACCGCGTAACAAGAACCACAGCACCCCCTCGACGAAAGAGAAGTGGAAGATTGTATGCCAGTACTGCGAAAAGGAACACTGGCTGTCACACTGTGACACGTTCAAGAAGATGACCGCCGACGAGGTGAGTCAATGGATAAAGTCCAACCGCCGCTGTTACCGCTGTGCGCGCAGTCACATGGCAGCCGAGTGCCGCTTAAAGAAGAGGTGTAGTCGGTGTGACCGAGCCCACTTGGACGTTTTACATGACAGTAACAGAAGAAAGCCTGCACCCTCAAGCAGCACAAAGGCAAGTGTTATGTACATTGACCCCGCCAGCAGCGGGGGCGCCCGGGTGCTCTTGAAGGTGGTCCGCGTAACATTGAGCTACGAGGACAAGGTCATGGACACCTACGCCGTCCTTGACGACGGGTCAGAAAAGACCCTTCTCCTCGCGTCCGCTGCGGCCCAGCTGGGGCTGCGGGGGAGCGAAGAAACGATGACGATTCGGACTATAAGAAGAGACCTGAAGACGATCAAGGGTGAGAACGTCTCCTTCACTATCGCAGCAAGCGGGCAGCCAGAGAGACGGTATAGGATCACTAACGCTTTCACCAGCCAAGACATAGGCCTGTCGCAGTACACCTACCCCATCGCCAAGCTGATGGACAAATACGTGCACCTGCGTCAACTACCTATACCGCTCATAGACGGCGCCACCCCGACCCTGCTGATAGGATCCGACCACGCACACCTCATCGTCCCGATGGACCGGGTCCACACTGGGCCCAGAGGCTGTCCAGCAGCAGTCGAGACCCGCCTAGGATGGACACTACAAGGCCCCCTCTCCAGGTCTCCCAACCGAACAGCAGCCACTCGCTGCCTCCACTCCAGAGTGACAGAAGAAGACACCGCCCTCTTACAGCACGTTGAGAGGCTATGGACACTAGAGACAATGCCCTTTAAGAACGAAAAGAAACACATTCGTTCCAAGGAAGACATTTATGCCATAGCCCTCCTCGAGCAGGGGACAAAGAGAGTCAAAGTCAACGGAGTGATGAGATACGCAACTCCACTCCTGAGGCGAGAGGGTATGCCTACCTTCCACGCCCCAAAAGAAGCGACGGAGCGGTATCTATCGAACACAGAGCGGCGCCTAGCCAGAGACCCCGCTCAAGCTACTGTGTACCGCGCTGAGATTGACAAGCTAATCACAGCGGGACACATAAAGAGAATTGACATTAAAGAGGCCGATCAGACGACCGAATCATGGTACGTGCCGCACCACAAAGTCCACCACAACGGCAAGGATCGTATTGTGTTTAACTGCAGCTACCAGATCGGATCACAAAATCTGAATAAAGAGCTCTTGCCCGGCCCAACACGCGGCCCCTCTCTACTAGGCGTGTTGCTACGTTTCCGCCAGAACAAGGTGGCCATCAGCGGCGACATCAAATGGATGTTCCTGCAGGTGCGACTAGTGGAAGAGGACAAGCCCCTGCTGCGGTTCTTATGGAGAGAGAGGATCGGGGATGAGCAACCATCCATCTATCAATGGGAAGTCCTCCCTTTCGGAACCACATGCAGCCCATGCTGTGCTACGTTCGCACTGCAAAAACACGTCGCAGAGGACCCAGCAGCTGATGAAGAGGTCCGACAAAGTGTAGGAAATAGTTTCTACGTGGACAACTGTCTGCAAAGCGTCTCGACGCCAGAAGAAGCCGAGGCCCTCCTACTCAAGCTCCGCGCCTCTCTGATCAAAGGCGGCTTTGATCTCCGGCAGTGGGCCAGCAGCGACCCTCAAGTATTGCGCAGCCTCTCCCCAGAGGACAAGGCAGCAAGCAGCGAGACCTGGATGGCGACCATCCCAGGAGAAGCCCAAGAAATGACATTAGGACTAGTCTGGCGCTTCAAAACAGACTCGCTCCATTATAGACACACACCCCTGACCAAGGAGCAGGGAAGGTCGATTTCACTACCGACCACAAGACGGAGTGTATACAGAACACTCGCCAGACAATATGACCCGTTGGGATGTATTCTACCTTACACCACCAGGGCAAAGATGATTGTACGAGCGCTATGGGACAAGGACCAGGGCTGGGACGACCCCATACCCGACCACCTTGCTTCCACATGGAGAGAGTGGGAGACAGAACTCAGCTCGCTACCAGGTGTCAACATACGCCGCAGCTACTTCCCACCCACAGTGAGGCCGGAGACGTGTCAGATGGACCTGCACGTCTTCAGCGACGCCTCCAAAGTAGCCTACGGTTCGGTGGCCTACTTGCGGGCCCGAGAGGAGGGAGGAGAAATACATACTGCCTTCATCCTGGCTCGCTCAAGAATAGCCCCCCGCAAGCAACAATCTATCCCGCGTCTAGAGCTCTGCGCAGCCCTAGTAGGAGCGCAACTCGCCACGTTAATCCAACGTGAACTCACCATCCCGGTGCAAAGAACAATCCTGTGGTCAGACTCCATGACCGTACTCACATGGATCCAGTCCGATTCGTGTAGATACAAGGTCTTCGTGGGAGTCAGAATCACAGAGATCCAAGATTTAACAGAAGCAGCATGCTGGAGGTATGTGGACACAAAGCAGAACCCAGCCGACGTCATCACAGGGGGAATGTCCCTGGATGACCTCACACGTCACAATCTCTATAGTGACGGTCCAGAGTTCCTCAAGCTCCCGGAAGAAGAGTGGCCTACACCCACCCCACGGGAGGCGAGTGAAGAGGAGGCAGAGAAGAAGAAATCTATGTTCTGTGGGTTGACACACACACTAGTCCCCACAGATCCCAACATAGACGACTGCCCCACCCTTGAGAGTGCGCAGTTAAAGACATTCCTGTGGCACCACCCTGAGGTTCCGTCCACTACTGACATTACTGCAGCTAACTACGAAGAAGCAAAACTCCTTCTGCTACAGCGAGCCCAAAGAGACTCGTTCCCCGACGAGCTAGACTGTCTGCAGGGATCAAAGCCAGTCCCGTCAGACAGCAGACTGCTCCACTTGGCCCCTGAGAGCGACGCCCATAATCTCATCAGAGTGGGTGGTCGTCTGAGGAGAGCCCCAGACTTAACGGATGACGTCAAGTTCCCGATAGTCCTAAACAGCCGACACAAGGTCACAGAGCTCATCATAAAGAAATACGACGAGGACGTGCACCACGCCGGGGCAGAGAGAGTCTTCGCTGAGATCAGACGTCGCTATTGGATACTGCAAGGAAGAGAAGCAGTACGACGCTTCCAGCGGACCTGTCTAGACTGTCGCAAGTGGCGAGCACAGCCCAGTATACCCCGGATGGCTGACCTACCCCCCTGTCGCCTCCGACTCGGCGACAAGCCCTTTCACTCCACCGGTATGGACTGTTTCGGCCCGCTGTATGTGAAGAAAGGAAGAGGGACGGAGAAGCGGTGGGGTATTGTATTCAAATGCATGACCACCCGAGCGATACACATAGAACTCCTTCCAACCATGAGTACGGACTCATTCCTTATGGCCTTCCGGAGATTCACATCGCGGAAAGGAAAACCATCTATATTATTGTCTGATCACGGGACAAACTTCAAAGGCGGAGAAAGAGAGCTGAGAGAGAGCTTCCAAGCTATGGGCCCAGAACTTAAGACCCACCTCGCTCCCTCTCAGATTGATATCCAGTTTAACCCCCCGAATGCACCTCACTTCAGGGGAACTTGGGAACGAGAAGTACGTTCAATAAAGACAGCCCTGTACGCCGTGCTTGGGGCCCAGACCGTGGCGGAAGAAGTCCTCACGACAGTCCTCACGGAGATCGAGGGAGTATTGAACTCAAAGCCCCTCGGTTACGTCTCAAGTGATGTAGCAGATGTCGACCCAGTCACCCCCAACACTCTCTTGATTGGGCGGCTGGACCCCGTGCTCCCACAGACAGTGTACAGACCTGAAGAAGCGAACGGCCGAAGAATGTGGAGGTACAGTCAAGTATTGGCTGACAAGTTTTGGAACAGTTTCCTCCTCCACTATCTACCGTCTCTACAGACCCGCCAGAAATGGGTAAAAGAAAGAGACAATTTGACGGAGGGCACAGTCGTCATGATTATCGACCAGTCACTACCCCGAGCTATGTGGCCGGCCGGCCGCGTAAGCAAAGTGATCACTGGTGCCGACGGAAAGGTCAGAGCGGCAGAAGTGCTCGTCCAAGGGCGGACATACACCCAACCCGTGGCGAGGCTGATAGAGTTGCCAAGGCTCCCCGACTCTCTTGATGACGACCATGACCCCCTGACTTTGTGAATTGCCCTACTCCTCACAACGGACATTGAGTAGTGGACAGTGCGGTTAATCTGTCTCTGCTTATCTAATTAGGTGCGGACTAATTAGGAGGCGGCTGTTACAAAGGGTCAGATTAAACCGAATATATATATTTATTACTTGAGATATATTGTATAGTATTTGTATATCGTCTGATATCCCTTGTATATTCTTTGTACATATACACGGAATATCCCTTTACCTAGTACAGGCCAGACCATAATATTCGTTCTCCTATTGGACAGCGATCCCCTAGGCGCCACGGCCATACCCCCAATGTCTAGTTCAAAGTCACCGCTAAGACATGCCTGGACATGCCCGGTTCTGCGCAGTAATATGAGACAGAAATAAGGCTGGTACTAGATTATTCACCTTACATATAAATACATCGCAGGTGGATACAGCAGTTAGTTACCCGAAACGTGTTACCGTAACAAGTTGAAGCCTCTTCTTGGTGCTCTTCTAATAAATATTATTATAAACAGTACTTTCTTGTTAAGCCGTGTTATTGTGTGGGTGTTCATCTCATATACATGTGTACTGTATGGCCAGTAGTAATGTACATAACTCAGTAGTGGTTTAATGATACCTATACTTATTCAATACAGTCAGGGAATTGTACCCCTCAGTTACAATAAGTATAGTAGCATAGTAGTAAGAACATAATAGTAAAAGACAGTAAGACGTTTTTTTTTTTCATTTGAGATATTGATTGAAGAGGTGTGTTTTTAGTCAACGGTGGAAAATTGGCCGTGTTTCAGCTGTTCTGACTGTGGTGGGGAGTTCGTTCCACCATCGTGGAGCGAGGATAGATGATAGTCACAACAATCATCACAAATGGACTTTAGAAGAAGTGATTTACCCTTTACACCGCAGATGAAATACACCATTGTGGAGGAACTGTCTTCAGCCAGAGAATGGGGTATAGTGTCTTGGTATTTGGTGTGTGTGTGGTTGTGTTTGTGTGTGTGTGTTTGCACCTGGATGGCTTCACCCACGCAGAGACAGAGCTGCGGACATGACACCCTCCTGAATCGGTCCTGAACGGGCCCTTTCTCTGGCGCATTGTGTTCGATTCTCTGAGGAAGAAAGCAGAGGCTGTTATCGTTGCTGAACTGTCAACTTAAGCAAAACGGAGGTGGTCAGAGGTACAATGCCCTCTTCTAAGCCGGTGGGTCTGGCCGTTAGGCATGAGCCTCTCAAAACACAATGCAAGCACACATACACTCACACATACACTCACACGTACACTCACGCATACACTCACACACACACACGCACGCGTGCACGCACGCGCGCACGCACGCACGCACGCACGCACACAAACACACACACACACACACACACACACACACACACACACACACACACACACACACACACACACACACACACACACACACACACACACACACACACACACACACACACACACACACACACACGATCTGTCCAGTCAACATGGGCCTCTTAAAGTCCCATTGCCTGAGGGTCAGTGATAACGGGCAGGGCTCGTTCTGATTGGCTAAAGAATCCACAGCCTGCTCTGACACTGAAATAGGTGTGGAGATGAGTGTGTGTGTGTGTCTGTGTGTGTGTTTGACAGGGTTTAAGGTATTAGCAGCAAAGCTGGATGGGCTGCTTCTAGGGGCTGTAGTGGGTGACCTTTTGGAGGTGCCCCGGTACTTTGTGGGGGATCAGCGTTTTTTGGATGATCAGAACCCCCCACCTCGTGGAAAAGCCTCGGTGGGCGAGAGGAGACGGGTGGAGCGGAGGTGTGTGTCGGGTCGGTACAAATGGTAGAGAATACGTTTCATTTGGGCCAAGACCCCACTTCACTAACCCCTTTCTCTCTCTCTCTCTCTCTCTCTCTCTCTCTCTCTCTCTCTCTCTCTCTCTCTCTCTCTCTCTCTCTCTCTCTCTCTCTCTCTCTCTCTCTCTCTCTCACACACACACGCACCATCCTCTTCCTGTGGATGGAGGACCCTTATGTAAACAAGACGAAGGTATTTTTCTGGTCTGCATCCTCTTAGCAGATGTTAGTATTGAGCTGTACTGTATTGTACCCATTCTGCAATCTGTTAATAACGTTTTCAATCAAGCAATCAATCAATTCCCCCCCAATGCCTCCGTCTCGGTAGTCAAGGCTGGGCCAAATTTGGACCAGGGCCATGCCTCCAGGCTGCCCCAGCTCTGTGCTTCTCAGACCCCGTCCCGCTGGCCCTCTACCCAGCCCCGGCTTCCCTCTGCTGGGGGGGGGGGGGGCGTCTGAAAACCTTGTCTGGAGGCAGTGATCTGAATTTTAGCATATTTCAGCATGTTTTCTTTAGAGCTTCTGATACAGCTGAAACTCTGCCAGTTGTCTGCCGTCGACTAAAAACACAGTTCTTTAAGGCGAGACACTGCAGGTGAATAGTCAAATATACTTTGCAGTGTCTCCCCTTAAAGGGGAACTATTTTACTATTTCTTTCACTATTTGGGCACTTTTACACAATTCCTGTGAGTCTATGGAACACCTCTGTAATATATATATTTTTTTTATTCATTGTTTTGTATTTCTAATCAAGTCCTCAAAAACAGCATTTTTCTACCTCAAGATCTCGAGCTGTTTTGAGCCATGTGTGCTTTTCGTCGCCCCCCGGGGTCCAGCCACTGTGTGGAGCTCATCTTGTATCTCAACATTAACATGCAGCAGTGACTATTATGACATCACATATAGGCACATTTTCAAACGACTCAGTTCAGTGAGGGTGAATATTGTGAGAGGAGAATTGGAAGAATGCGCCAATATGAGAATTTTGAGACATAGATCATATTAATATAAGTTCACATAGCTAGGAAACAATGCTAAACACTCAAAAAGGCCATTTATAAGATAGTTCCCCTTTAAACAATATGAATGAATGAATGAATGAATGAATGAATGAATGAATGAATGAATGAATGAATGAATGAATGAATGAATGCATGAATGAATGAATGAATGAATGAATGAATGAATGAATGAATGAATGAATGAATTTTATTTTACGGTCTTGTTTACAGACAAATCAAACACACCCGTGTGGACTTGCACATTTTTTATATTTTATTTTAAATCACAAAAGTATATAATTCAAGGCAAGCTCACACACACAATCCAAAATCTACGACAGAAAAAAAGGAATAGGCTGAAGCACATGCTTATTTTCGCCTATCCTTTACAAATTCTTAAAAACGAAATATATTTTAATATAAGAAAGAAAAACTTAAAATATGCTGCAAGATATAATTATAATCATTTTTTTTAAAGAAAAAAACAAATGTTTGATGTTTTACTCAAAACTGCTCCAAAATTATTTGATCCTTTAAGGCTTTTGTTAAATCTACCCTGAGAAGTACACAACTTCAACCAGTCACTTAGGCTATTCCATAATTTAACTCCCAAAATTTAAACACATCTAGCTTTTACATTAGTTCTTACCTATTTACATGTTTTAAGAATACACAACCCTCTTAAATTATACTTTCCTTCTCTTGGCTGAAATAAAAAAAAATTATGTACCTTACTACACCGCTACTACACTTATACTGCTACCTATCATGCTATACTACTATGCACTCAGAGTGTAACACTCAAGTTTGACACTATTTGACGAACAACGTCACTAAAAATCTGAATATAATTGTCTCATCGTGATATTGGTGTGAGGGCTGGCCCAGCACTGCACGCTTATCAGCGTCAATTACCATCACGCACCTGAGAGGAGTTTCCAATCAGCTCGTCGGGAGGACTCTTATAAACGGTTTGGAGAACAGTCTTTGTCGGGTCGTTTTGTCACCACCAACTCTACTGCTGTTCCCTCTCGTGTTTCTCCAGTGCGAGACGTTTCGCTTCTCCGCCGTCCCCTGGAGTTTGTTGCTGTTTTCTCTCTCTACCTCACCGTGGACCCGTGCCTCGTTTTCCACTTCGACCTACAGTAGCTCCTGGTGAGTCCTTCGGAAGACTTATATATATATCTCTGAACTTATATCCACATTTTTGTCCTGGACTCAGTGCCTTCGTCCATTTTTTGTGTGTTTCGTTAAACACTGAAGATTTGTTGTATTGTTTTTGTTACTGGACTTGCACTAATGACATTCTACGTTTCATTTTTCCCCTTGAGTGGGATAGCGTAAAGCTGCAGTGCTGCAGAGCTGCATAGCCGCAGAGTCTACTTTGCTAAGGGACATTCCCCTCTACTGGAGTAATATGTTTGTCGCACATTTCTGTTTTGTGAAAATAAATACGCCCTTCGTTTTTGGCTAACTCTGAACTACCTGTCTGTGTTGTGCTGTTGGGGTTGCTTACAAACCATAACAATTGGATTATCCGGACTATATAAATCAAAGCCTCTAGGTGGCGGTATACATGTGAGAACAGTCAGTTGTTCCTACGCATGTTGTAGAAGATTGTTTGTGCATGAACAACTGTCACTCTCATCAAGACAAGTTGAGGTGTATCTCCCTCAAGACTAAACAGATGGTGTTAGCAGTAAATGTCATGAGAATTTAAAAGATTATATAAAAGATTGCTTTCATTACCAATGGATGTGCACAATGAATCGAATAATAGTCTTTAAGAAGGAGTCCTCAGTTTACATAGTCCTAATGCTAGGCTACCTTAATACAGCCTAGACATCAGATACATGGTCCTAATGCTCTTTGATACAGCCTAGACATGAGATACATGGTCCTAATGCTAGACTACTTTGATACAGTATACATAAGATACATGGTCCTAATGCTAGTCTACTTTGATACAGCCTAGACATGAGACTACCATCTGGGTACTTTTCTTGCAGTCAGCCTACTGTACTTTTGGTTGAAAACACAGATGCCATTCCTACAGATAACTATTGTATACTGTTGACAGGATGCTTACATAGTTTGAAATTAGTTATGTCAAGCAATTGCTTTCTAACACTGGCCGCCATCAACTGTTCAAGCTATTTTGAAAAGTTATGTTCGATCCGTGTTAAAGTTAGAGGTTATATGTAGGATTGCAAGTAACTGTCTAACTGTACACAACTGTTTCCACTGACTGTACATAACTGTTTCCACTAGAGGGCGCTATAGGCGAAGCCGCTAATGCTACCGCCAGGTGGAGGGTATTTAAGGAGATGTCTCCTCCCCCTCTATGTCTTCCCCATCTACCTCTCACGGAGAGGAGACCTCATGTGCTGCTGTACTATGAACCAATGCAAATAATAAACCACGCCGATTAAGGGCTCAAGGTAGAAACCATGCCTCATGAGTATATTATTGTCGCCCCATAGCCAATTCTGTCAACAATCCGTCTTCAAGGATGTTAGGAAGCAATAGGCAGGATGTTAAAAAGCATATGAAGGATGTTAGGAAGCATATGAAAGATGTTAGGAAGCTTAGGAAGGGCGATAGAAAGCATAGGGAAGATGGTAGGAACCATAGGAAAGAATATAGGAAGTATATGAAGGGTGATATGAAGCATAGTAATGATGTTAGGAAGCATAGAAAGGATGTTAGGAAGCATAGGAAAGGTGATTTGAAGCATTTGAGGGCTGATAGGAAGCATGTTAGAAACAGGTTCCAAGCTCAAGTGGGCGGATCTTATTTCAATTGACAATTATGGGAATTAATTAATGCATAAATGTTTTTAATTTAATTTAATAGTGTTTAGTAATAACAATAGGTTCATGACATTTCCATGTTGTAAACATGGACCAGAGAGCTGATTCCCTGAGGCTCTGATCAGCGAACCTGTGCAGTATCGCCCTCTTGTGTTCAAATGGTGTAACTTTATACTGAATATCTATTTAAATGGGCAATGATGGAAATGTATTCAAATAAAATACTTGTCGTTGACCGATTTGGAAGATATTTCAGGAGTCACGTCCCTGGCCTGCTGTCAGCCTGTGTGCCCAGTGTCATCCACCACAGCCTTGTAGTTGGTGAGATTAGCTCTGGATAGTGACACACACACACACACACACGCACACACGCGCACATGCGCGCACACACACACACACACACACACACACACACACACACACACACACACACACACACACACACACACACACACACACACACACACACACACACACACACACACACACACACACACACACACACACACACACACACACTGACTAAATCTAGACTAAAACAAAAAAGACAAAATCGAGACTAAAACTGACTAAGACTGAAATGTTCAGACCTGTAGTTGACTAAAATGACTAAGACTAAAATGAAAAATGAATGAAGGTGACTAAATATGATGAAAATGAAAAAGGAGCATTTTACACATGACTAAGGGGCGCTTTCACATAATAGTTTTGGTGGACTCGGTGCAGTTCTGGTGGTGAAGTTGCAACATTGTTGCATTCGTCATTTGGTTCGTCTGCATTCACATTGCAATTTGTCAAGCGCACCAAACTTTCTGAACAATGTCACGTTGTCGAAAAGGGCGCTCGTCTATTGGACACAATGGAGAGTGGAAATCCCTCCCCTTCAGGAATTGAAATCCGCAAAAACACAAACAGCCGCAAGAAGCGTGATAGTAGAAGAGACGTGGCATTGATCCATCGTTCAATTATAACCCATTACCGCCATCCTCTCGCTAAACAACTTGTACACCTCGTTGTTTTTGTGAGTGCCCATAAGCAGCTGTTTTATTTGGTCTTCTGCCCATATGTCGATCAGGGCTTTCACTTCATCATTCGCCCAAGTCTGTCCACGAGACATGTTTACAGTGTGCTTGTTTTGCAGTGAATGCCGCGCGCCGCGGTAATAATAATAATAATAATAATAATAATAATAATAAGCCGCTGTGTTTTTTTCTTCCTTCCAAGATGCACAGTTTATCAGGAGACATGTTTACAGTGTGCTTGTTTTGCAGTGAATGCCACGCACCGCGGTAATAATAATAATAAGCCGCTGTGTTATTTTTTTTCCTTCTACCCAAGATGCACAGTTTATCAGGAGACATGTTTACAGAGTGCTTGTTTTGCAGTGAATGCCGCGCGCCGCGGTAATAATAATAATAATAAGCTGCAGTGTTTTTTTCTTCCTTCTACCCAAGATGCACAGTTTATCAGGTGACTTCCTATATTTGGTCCGCGTTTGGTCCGATGACGCGAACCGAGACCTATGTTTTTTGGCGGACCAGAGTTTGCGTGACCTAAGACTAAAACTATTGCTTTGATTATGTCTTATGGTGTATATATGGGGAGTGGGGAGAGGGGCGTCTACATGGATCTATGATCCCAATAGAAATGAATGTGAATTTGACTGACTGTAGCAGTACATAGAATTGCATTACAAGAGAAAAAAATGCAATTTTGGGACGGGCCACGGATAAATCCGTGTTTCGAATCCACCGGTTGAAGGTTGTTTTGGCTTTTATTCCATTTTAATAACCTACTCAATGTCACAGAGCGGCACTGCAGAAGTACCCTACTCTTTGAATTCGAAAAAGTGCATTACCGGCCAGATCCTCTTAGGGGCGCTATCTCGATAATGCAGTGTTCGCTGTGGCAGAAGTTGTCTTGTTTTTTCTGGATTTCCAATGTAGTTTTCTACTAACCTGAAGCGATGCCTATAGCCTGTTACACGGATTACGTTTTGGGACGTGGATTTCACTATGCAGTAAAGGAATATATCATCAGCCAATGGACATATCGATCTACCAAACTCAGCAAGACCGACGGCTTCTCAGTTACAGTGGGTGACAATATTGTCACAAGGAAAGATGAAATTACCTACCTGGGTTCCATCCTAGAGGCTAATCTATCCTGTGACAAAATGTCATCCAATGTAATAAAAAAAGTCAACCAACAAACTCAATTCTTGGACCGGATCTCCTCTCTGGTAAACAAGAATACCCTGAAGACTCTGGCAGGAGCACTCATTCAAGGGTACTACGACTATGCTTGCACATCATGGTACCAAAGCACCTCAAAGGCGCTAAAAACAAAATTACAAACAGCACCTCAAGTTTCAAGTTTCAAGTTTCTTTAATAGTTGTCATACAGAAGTACAGAATACTTTTATACAAAATGATTCTTACTGTTACGCTCCAGAGACTGTGCTAGACAAGATAAGTATCAAATAACATAGTATAGCATGTAAATTAGAAGTAGAAAATGAGGTCACAGTGTTCAGTATAGACATATGTACAATGTTCGATGCAGAATAGACGTAACTGGGTTACCATATAATATACAATACTATGCAGTGTACTAATACAATACTATATAGTGCAAAGCAGAAATGGGACGAGGTACAATTTAGGTACAATTTACAGTAAGGTGTACGAGTTATAGTGCAAATCCTTTATCAATAAATATAAAGTGTGGGGAGTGGGTGCTACAGTGTGTTTGTTTAAAGTGAGTGTGTGCGTGTGGATGTGTGTGCTATGTGCGTTTGATGGTTGTTGTGTAGTCATTGTTCATTGAGCAGCCTGATGGCCTGGGGATAGAAGCTTCTTCTGAGTCTTTCTGTGTTCGCCTTGAGACTCCGGTATCGCTTGCCTGACCGCAGCAGTTCAAAGAGGCAGTTGTTCGGGTGACTGGAGTCCTTAATGATTCTCTTAGCCTTGCCCCTGCACCGCTTGTTGTAAATGTTCTGGAGGGTGGGGAGCCCCCCTCCAATTGTGCGTTCGGCTGAACGTGTCACTCTTTGTAGTCTGCTTCGGTCTTGTGCAGTGCTATTCCCAAACCAGGAGGTGATGTTGCCAGTCAGGATGCTCTCTATTGTACATGAGTAGAAGTTCTTAAGGATCTTCTGACTGACTTGGAACTTCCTTAGGCGCCTGAGGAAGTAGAGGCGTTGTCGTGCCTTCTTCACAACACTGTCAATGTGTGTGGTCCATGTCAAGTCCTCGGATATGTAGGCTCTGAGGTACTTAAAGCTGTTCACTCTCTCAACCGGTGCCCCGTCGATGCTGAGGGGGCTGTAGTCCTTGACCCCCGACCTCCTGAAGTCCACAATCATCTCCTTTGTTTTGCTGACGTTCAGGGAGAGGCTGTTTTCCTGGCACCATCCCGCCAGGACCTTGACCTCTTCCAGGTAGGCCCTCTCGTCGTTTGCAGAGATCAGGCCCACCACCACTGTGTCGTCAGCAAATTTGATGATTGTGTTGCTACTCCGCTGAGCCACACAGTCGTGTGTGTACAGGGAGTAGAGGAGGGGACTCAGAACACAGCCCTGGGGGGCCCCTATGTTGAGGGTGATGGATGAGGAGGTGCAGTTGCCTGCTCTCACCACCTGGGGTCTGCCCGTCAGGAAGTCCAAGACCCACTGGCAGAGGTCATAGTTCAAGCCCAGGTCCCTGAGCTTGGCTATGAGTTTGGAGGGGACTATGGTATTGAATGCCGAGCTGTAGTCGATGAATAGCATTCTCACATAGTTCCCCTTCCTCTTGTCCAGGTGTGATGTTGCTGTGTGCAGCACATGGGCTATGGCGTCCTCCGTGGACCTGTTGGGGCGGTATGCAAATTGCAGGGGGTCCATGTTGATGGGGAGGGAGGAGCAGATGTAGCCCTTTACTAGCTTCTCAAAGCACTTCATGGCTATGGAGGTGAGAGCTACAGGGCGGTAGTCGTTGAGGCAAGCAGGCTTGGATTTTTTGGGTACAGGGATAATAGTGGACTTCTTCAGGCAGGTGGGGATGACAGCCTGTTCTAAGGACAGGTTAAATATGTCAGTGAATACCGGGGCCAGTTGGTCGGCACAGACTTTTAGGACGCGGCCGGGGATGCCGTCCGGTCCTGCTGCCTTCCTGATATTCACTTTTTTTAAGGTCCTCCTCACCTCATGTTCTGTTACCCTGAACACTGAGTCTCCATCAGCAGCAGACCCCCCCCCCCCCATTGCCGTGGCTTGTGGGCTGGTGTTGTTATTACCAGCATCAAACCTTGCATAGAAGGTATTGAGGTCATTTGCTAAGGAGATGTCACTTTTCAGTTTGAGGGAGGTGCCTTTGTAGTCTGTCATCGTTTTGAGCCCCTGCCACATAGCTCTGGAGTCAGCCTGTTCAAACTGGAGTTAAATTTTATCCCTGTAGCGCCGTTTTGCCTCTATTACTGTCCTCCTTACGTTGTATCGCGCCACCTTGTGGTCATTCATGTTGCCTGCCACTTGCAATGGGCCTGGTCTACAAGATACACCACACGACCAAGGTACCCATGTACATGTCAAAATACTTCCCAAAGGTCAGTGAATACCACGATCACAACACCAGAGGGAGCTCCACAAATCATGTTAAACCCAGATTCGGCTCAAACAAGGGACTAAACACGTTCCGCAATTATGCCACATCAATGTGGAACGCCCTACCTAAAGCTGTAAAGGAATGTGAATCACTACCCACTTTCAAAACCACTCTCAAAGAACACCTACGGGAGACTGCAATTCGAAACTGGCCCCTGTAAATGTCCTAACCCAACCCCCTCCAATGTACAGTAAATTACCTAGTATGGTTGTCAATATTCCAATGTACAGTTTTGCTTGTTTGTACAGTGTTTCTCCCCCCCCCCCAACCCCCTCCAATGTACAGTAAATTACCTAGTATGGTTGTCAATATTCCAATGTACAGTTTTGATTGTACAGTTGTACAGTGTTCCCCCCCCCCAACCCCTCCTACCCAACCCCCCCCCCCACCCAACCCACCCAACCTCCTCCAATGTACAGTTTTTACGTCAAATGTATATACTCCCTTTTCTTGACTCTTTTTGTATCACAAACAGTACTGTATTTGCAAATCTGGTATGTCATAAATGTATAGATGTAGAAGTACTGTCTATGATTGATTGATTGATTGAAAACTTTATTAACATATTGCAGAATGGGTACAATACAGTGCAGCTCAATACACACAATTGTTAAGGGGATGCAGACCAGAGAAAGACTTTCGTCTTGTTTACATCAGGGTCCCCCATTTTCAATTCATCAGGAAGTCTATCTGTATGTCATGTATGTCATATAAGTCATGATGAATTGAAAATGGGGGACCCTGATGAAAACAAGACGAAAGTCTTTCTCTGGTCTGCATCCCCTTAACAATTGTGTGTATTGAGCTGTACTGTATTGTACCCATTCCGCAATATGTTTTCAACAGTTTTCAATCAATCAATCAATCAAACCAGATGGCGATCGATAACTGGGAAATGCTCTGGGGGATCCAACCGGCCCACGGTAAGATCTTTTTCACGTAAATTACACACTGCATTCCTTCATGCATTCACGGTGGACCATCAATACCAATCATATGCAGTTTGAGTTTTAACTGTAGCTTCTGTATATACGAAATGCCATTGGATTTAACGTTAGTTACTTAGCGGCCTGTATCTTGCCTTCCAGGAAATATCCTAGCCGAAATCCCTTATAACGCTTATATTCAAGACGCTATAAAATGAGAACGTATTGCATTTTTTTTTCTTTAAGCCATTTTGAAGGGACGGTTTATGGTCTCAATTGACAATGAGAATGGACAGATAGCAATACTATAAAGTATAGATTTAGCTCTACAAACAGCCACACGGACTGTGCAAGTCTGTTTAGAAATGCTGGCCGTTTAGCGAGAGATTAGACGCATCCAAGTGGCCGGGAAAGTGTTAACGGGAAAAAAAGACAAAAATGTCATCCGTTTTCTGCGACTAAATCTAGACTAAAACAAAAAAGACAAAATCAAGACTAAAACTGACTAAGACTAAAATGCTCAGACCTGTAGTTGACTAAAATTGACTAAATGAAAAATAAATTAAGGTGACTAAATATGATGAAAATGAAAAAGGAGCATTTGACACATGACTAAGACTAAAACTAAAATTAAAATAGCTGCCAAAATTAACACTGCTTTCAAGTGCTTTATACACCACTGACTACATGTAACATCCCATAATACAAAAGTAGGTAACACACATGCATGAGCAGCATAAACACACACACAAACCTGCTTTGTTGTTTTACTCGTTCCTCGTTAGCTCTTTCTTAGCATGTGTCCTATTCATAATTCATATCTTCCAATCTGTAAGGAACCATGTCTCCATTGCAACGTTCGCTCCCATGTTTTGTAGTGGCCACCTCATGATAGTCTCATCCTCTCAATCTTTATCACCTATATTTATTGTAACTGATAATATAACCGAGAGGGCATACAGACCCTCATCTGCACCTTTGTTTACCCTGTTCATTTGATGTTAATTATATTGTTTACACTGTTTATTATTATATAAAAAATATATATTTTTTAAATATTATATTTATGTCTTTCTACTATTACCCTGCCCATACTTGTACCACCCCCCTCCCCCATGCTGCTATGACACCCGCATTTCATAGGAAGGGGATCACAAAAGGAATATCTTATCTTATCTCATCTTTCTAAATCATGTTACTGTTATTTGGATAATTACCAGGGCTTTTACAGAATGTCTATTTGTCGGGTGCTTCAGTTTGAAATACCAGCTGCTACAGGTTGCTAAGTGCTGCATCTAACCTGATGAGTGAAGACACAGTTTCTCCTTGACAGAAGACATGAGACGCGGGCGTTCTAGTCACGTTTTCCCTTCGCCTCCTGCATGGCATCTATCCATCATCTCATTGGTTGGCATGTCTGGCTCCTGCCATCATCACCATGGCAATGTGAGTGTCCTCCCGGTAACCATCACCATGGCAATGGGAGCAGGGCCGGACTGGGGAAATAATTCATACCGGGAGATATAGTGCGAAATATAGCCCCAATCAGGCCACTTTTTAAGCGGGGGGTCTGGGGGTCCCCCACCAGGACATTTTTTGTTACAAAGACTTAATTTCCTGTATTCTGGTGAATTTTAGTGCATGTGAATCACAAACCAATGAGCCAACAATTGCTTAGTACAATGTACTGTTATGGACCTCAAATAAAACTGTTGTGGCACTAGCAATGGTACTCTCTCCACCTTCAAAAATAAAAATGCAAGAGCACAACATATTTTTCTATTTACTATTATAATACAGTTAACCACTCTCTCCTGTAAGGGCCTTTCTTTTTCTTTGTTTTATCCCTCTCTCCTCCACCCTTTCTCTTTCTTCCACTGTCCATCTTGACATCAACGTTAATTGACTTTCGCTCTACTGTATCTCTCCCGAGTCCCTCACTACCTGGCTCATTGCCTGGCTGTTATTCTGCATCCGAGTGCCGTCTGCCATTCCATTCGCCGCCTCCGCTGTCAATCAGTTGTATCACCTGGTCCCGCCTCCACCAATCACAAGCGGCAGCACGGCTCCATTGTGTGTGTGTGATCCGCGTGAGGGAGAGATAGTTCTCCAACTCTGTCGCAGACAGTGAAATCCTGGTTGTTCCCCACCCACCTAGGTTATCTAACTATCGCGTAATTTCTTTTTTATATCATTTTTTTTTTTTTTTTATCTGTGCAGGCCAGGCCACCGGGAAAACTCCCGGTGCTCCCGATGGCCAGTCCGGGCCTGAATGGGAGTGTTCCCCCCAGCAACCATCAGCATGGGCCGAATGTAAGCCTCTTAGCCGGGCATGGTAATACGTGCCCGCCTAACACACCATGCAGCGGTATGTGTGTGTGTGTGTGTGTGTGTGTGTATGCGTGTGCCTGTGTGTGTGTGTGTGTATTCATGAATGTGTGTGTATGCCCATTTGTAGGCAGTAGTAAGAAAATTATAACGATGATTTCACCTTTATCACCTTTTATTGTGGTGCCGCCACTTTCCTGCTGTTACCACTTTTGGTACTGCTGCTACTGTTGTTGCTACCTACTTATCTTGTACTATCTTGTATTTTGTACTTTTTATATTGTATCTTATAGTATATTATTGGACTGTGAAGCTCTGTATCCCCCCCCCCCCCATGCTGCTTTGACACCTGCATTTCTCCAAGGGGATTAATAAAGGATCATCTTATCTTATCTTATCCTATGGACTTCAGAATTGACTCTTAAAGGAACACTCCGCCCCCCAAAAATTCACTTAAATTCAATTCAAACCTTTATTTATTCTCGAAAGGACAATTGAGGTCAACCTCATTTTCAATGTCGTCGAGACTTACAGACTTATAGATTTCAATGCATAAATCTTTTTTTACAATATAATAATAATACATATGAATAACTCTATCTATGTAGCACATTTCACACTTGCACACACAGTCCAGAGTGCCCCACAGCAATTAGTATGAAATCAACATAGGCATAAAATCAGCATACAGTTTACAGAATAAAAACAATGCATAAATTGCAGACATAAGAATAGGTATAAAAGACAATTAAAGTAGTGCAATGTAGAATGTGCAGACATAAGAATAGGCATAAAATAAGTACAATAAGTACAATATTGCTCCAAGGCATGTGAATCCCCCTGGAACAGCCAGTCCCCCAAACACCCCACAGATCAATCTCCACCACATCCCCATACAAGACACATCCCCCAATAAAAATGAAGCTGACATATAATTGGATTGGATTTCAATTTCAAACCTTCATCGAAAGGCAACTGAGGTTTCCCTCATTTACACCGGTCTAGTGTACATAAACTCACGTTTGAGTGTACATAAAGAAAAAGCATATAAAATCACACAGCATATAAAATCAGAACAATAAGACAACACAGCGAGACAAAA
The DNA here is from genome assembly GCF_963971535.1 of Notolepis coatsorum. Taxonomy (NCBI): domain Eukaryota; kingdom Metazoa; phylum Chordata; class Actinopteri; order Aulopiformes; family Paralepididae; genus Notolepis; species Notolepis coatsorum. The sequence goes on from NC_140167.1 coordinate 186,888,369, forward strand.
GTAAGGATTACAAATCAATTAAAACACATATAACTTGATTGGCAAAGGTTGGAGATCAAGGTTTAAACTCTGCAACAGAGGATAATCTCAAGCTTTAAGGACATGGAGTTCATTCCATGAGCTAGAGGGGCATCATAATGTAATGTCCATAGTCGCACACACATGCAACACATGAGCAGTGGCGTCGCGTGGGTAAAATAACAGGGGAAGCCAAAAAAAATTATTAAAAAAAATGTATTAAATATTTTTATTAATATTTTTTTTTTTTTTTTTTTTTTTAGTCAAGTAGTCACCATGTACACTACAGTATGGCTCGGCGGCCAGTCAAACTTTCTTAACAGATTGCAGAATGGGTACAATACAGTACGGCTCAATACACACAATTGTATAAGGGGATGCAGACCAGAGGTCCTATAAGGAGGTCCTTTGTCCCCACAGCCATCAGACTGTACAACAGCGTATTATAGTTACACCTGTTTTTACACCTGTTTTTACACCTGTTTTTACATCTGTTTTTACACCTGTTTTTATACACCTGCTTTTATCTAATCACGCTACTATTTTAATTTTAATTTTAATATTGATGGGTATGATTTAATTGAATTTTATCATGTACTTATTTTAATTCATGATGCAGACATAACATGTAACTACTGTATGGGAATGGTCAATGTCTGTATACTATGTGAGCTGCGAGATACCCTGAATTTCCCCAAGGGGATTAATAAAGTATCTATCTATCTATCTAGAGAAAGACGTTTGTCTTGTTTACATCAGGGTCCCCCATTTTCAATTCATAGTGACATTTATGACATACAAGACATCATGACATCAAATATACAGTACTGTTACCCCTAGATCCTGACAGAGTATATACATATGATGGGGAGGGGACTGTACATTAGGAGGGGGTGGGGTGGGAGAGAAATATACATACGGCCGGTGTTGTTTTCGAGGAGGGAGTAGGATTCCGCAGAACACCGGGAGAGAATATGACTGTCTATTAGACAAACGTGACAAGACAAACGTATTTCTCTGGTCTGCATCCCCTTAACAATCGTGTGTATTGAGCCGTACTGTATTGTACCCATTCTGCAATCTGTTAAATAAAGTTTTCATTCATTCATTCATTCATTCATTCAAGTGTCTGTTGCGCCGCGCGCCCAGCCATCAGAGCGCTCCTACTGTAAAATGCGGAAGCAGTCATTTCAGCCTCAGTTTTACTCGTTTATAAAAATGATTTAAAATGTTTATTAGAAACGCCAAGCTTTCAAACCCCGCCGCATCTGTGTGTGAAACCCTAATGGAACGCTGGGTACCTTTGACATTTATATCCGATATATTTTGGACCCACCGCTAGCTTTTAAGCAGTGCTTGATGGTGCACATTAACCTGGCTACTACGGAGGAATAAGTTACTGCGTATTCCAGCCCCTGGCTTGCATTGCAGTCATGAAAGGGTATACAAGCTTGCCTGATAACGTTAGTTAGTCCTTAGTCAGGCTGCTCAGTTCTTACCTGGTCAATAATGTGGTCCTCCTCTTGCCAGATAGATTTGTTAAATCATAATATCCACAGTGGTGTGCTCTCCTGGTCCTCAGTACTGTACTGGGATGTCACGTTAGGTAGTCAGGTGGAAACGTGAACTTCTGAGTGCCCCGCCTCCAGGTGGAAAA
>NC_140167.1:186895043-186914043 GCF_963971535.1 Notolepis coatsorum
ACAGTACAGACCAGTATAACACAGTACAGACCAGTATAACACAGTACAGACCAGTATAACACAGTACAGACCAGTATAATAAAGTACAGACCAGTATAATACAGTACAGACCAGTATAATACAGTACAGACCAGTATAATACAGTACATACCAGTATAATAAAGTACAGACCAGTATAACACAGTATAGACCAGTATAATACAGCAAGAAGGTCCAGGGTTCGATTCCCGCTTGTGGACCAGGTTTCCATGATGCCAGTTACCCAGGTGGGGTATCTCCCAGGCCTTTCTGTGTGGAGTTTGCATGTTCTCCCCGTGCTCGCAAGGGTTCCCCCCCCCCCGATAGGATAAACCCAATGGAAAAACATGCACATCAACAATAGATCGCTAACGCTGTGGCGTCCTTGGCGAAGACGGACAGGAGCACTTGGATTGGTCCCCTGGCGCGGCTCACGTTGACGCCTGTCTGCTCCCGGCTGCCCTTGGGGGGGAAGGACGACGGGATGGGTTAATCGCAGATACGAATCGCATTCATGCATCGCATGCGTGCCGAATGATGACCTCTGAACTCATAGTTTTTGATTGACTTGGAATTATTCACTTATTAAGTAAGTATAATGTAAAAGCATAACTTAAGTACAACTTAAGATAATTAAGTAGATACAGACTCTAAACCACATTATGTTTTGAGTAAATAAAACTCATAGTTTTTGATTGACTTGGAATTATTCACTTATTAAGTAAGTATAATGTAAAAGCATAACTTAAGTACAACTTAAGATAATTAAGTAGATACAGACTGAAAACCGCATTATGTTTTGAGTAAATAAAACTCATAGTTTTTGATTGACTTGGAACTATTCACTTATTAAGTAAGTATAATGTAAAAGCATAACTTAAGTACAACTTAAGATAATTAAGTAGATACAGACTCTAAACCACATTATGTTTTGAGTAAATAAAACTCATAGTTTTTGATTGACTTGGAATTATTCACTTATTAAGTAAGTATAATGTAAAAGCATAACTTAAGTACAACTTAAGATAATTAAGTAGATACAGACTGAAAACCGCATTATGTTTTGAGTAAATAAAACTCGTAGTTTTTGATTGACTTGGAATTATTCACTTATTAAGTAAGTATAATGTAAAAGCATAACTTAAGTACAACTTAAGATAATTAAGTAGATACAGACTGTAAACCGCATTATGTTTTGAGTAAATAAAACTCATAGTTTTTGATTGACTTGGAACTATTCACTTATTAAGTAAGTATAATGTAAAAGCATAACTTAAGTACAACTTAAGATAATTAAGTAGATACAGAGTGTAAACCGCATTATGTTTTGAGTAAATAAAACTCATAGTTTTTGATTGACTTGGAATTATTCACTTATTAAGTAAGTATAATGTAAAAGCATAACTTAAGTACAACTTAAGATAATTAAGTAGATACAGACTGTAAACCGCATTATGTTTTGAGTAAATAAAACTCATAGTTTTTGATTGACTTGGAACTATTCACTTATTAAGTAAGTATAATGTAAAAGCATAACTTAAGTACAACTTAAGATAATTAAGTAGATACAGACTGAAAACCGCATTATGTTTTGAGTAAATAAAACTCATAGTTTTTGATTGACTTGGAACTATTCACTTATTAAGTAAGTATAATGTAAAAGCATAACTTAAGTACAACTTAAGATAATTAAGTAGATACAGACTGAAAACCGCATTATGTTTTGAGTAAATAAAACTCATAGTTTTTGATTGACTTGGAACTATTCACTTATTAAGTAAGTATAATGTAAAAGCATAACTTAAGTATAACTTAAGATAATTAAGTAGATACAGACTGAAAACCGCATTATGTTTTGAGTAAATAAAACTCATCGTTTTTGATTGACTTGGAACTATTCACTTATTAAGTAAGTATAATGTAAAAGCATAACTTAAGTACAACTTTATTAACAGATTGCAGAATGGGTATAGAGGTGTGATAGGTGTGATAGGTGTGAGAGGTGTGATAGGTGTGATAGGTGTGATAGGTGTGAGAGGTGTGATAGGTGTGATAGGTGTGAGAGGTGTGATAGGTGTGAGAGGTGTGATAGGTGTGAGAGGTGTGATAGGTGTGAGAGGTGTGATAGGTGTGATAGGTGTGAGAGGTGTGAGAGGTGTGATAGGTGTGAGAGGTGTGATAGGTGTGAGAGGTGTGATAGGTGTGATATGTGTGATAGGTGGGATCGGTGTGAGAGGTGTGATAGGTGTGAGAGGTGTGATAGGTGTGAGAGGTGTGATAGGTGTGATAGGTGTGAGAGGTGTGAAAGGTGTGAGAGGTGTGAGAGGTGTGATAGGTGTGAGAGGTGTGATAGGTGTGAGAGGTGTGATAGGTGTGATAGGTGTGAGAGGTGTGAGAGGTGTGATAGGTGTGAGAGGTGTGAGAGGTGTGAGAGGTGTGATAGGTGTGAGAGGTGTGATAGGTGTTATAGGTGTGAGAGGTGTGAGAGGTGTGATAGGTGTGATAGGTGTGAGAGGTGTGATAGGTGTGAGAGGTGTGATATGTGTGATAGGTGGGATCGGTGTGAGAGGTGTGATAGGTGTGAGAGGTGTGATAGGTGTGAGAGGTGTGAAAGGTGTGAGAGGTGTGAGAGGTGTGATAGGTGTGAGAGGTGTGAGAGGTGTGAGAGGTGTGATAGGTGTGAGAGGTGTGAGAGGTGTGAGAGGTGTGATAGGTGTGAGAGGTGTGATAGGTGTGATAGGTGTGAGAGGTGTGATAGGTGTGAGAGGTGTGAGAGGTGTGATAGGTGTGAGAGGTGTGATAGGTGTGAGAGGTGTGAGAGGTGTGATAGGTGTGAGAGGTGTGATCGGTGTGAGAGGTGTGATAGGTGTGATAGGTGTGAGAGGTGTGAAAGGTGTGAGAGGTGTGATAGGTGTGATAGGTTGGTATCTATGACCTGTGCCTGTATGCTAGCATGACACTGTTGGTATCTATGACCTGTGCCTGTATAGCATGACACTGTTGGTATCTATATGACCTGTGCCTGTATGCTAGCATGACACAGTTGACCTATGACCTGTGCCTGTATTAGCATGACACGGCTGGTATATATGGACTCCTCAGTCTCTAGTTTCATACCACTTCTTGCTAGCTTTAAATGAGAGAGAGAGAGAGAGAGAGAGAGAGAGAGAGAGAGAGAGAGAGAGAGAGAGAGAGAGAGAGAGAGAGAGAGAGTGAGAGAGAGAGAGAGAGAGAGAGTGAGAGAGAGAGAGAGAGAGAGAGAGATGTTAATAAAGTTATCAATCAATCAATCCGGGCCTGTGACGTCACTGTACCCATTCTGCAATCTGTTAATAAAGTTTTCAATCAATCAATCCGGGCCTGTCACAGTCACTGTACCCATGAATTCAATAAAGGAATATCTTATCTTATCTTATAAAAAATATATTTTCCACTAATTTCTATGTTTCAACATTACTGTCTGATGCAGTAACATTAGTGTGATGATGTCGGCATGAAAACATGCAACCTGCATGTTTCCCAGATAGCAAAAGACATTCATTAAATGTTGGATTTTGATCAGATTTGTTATTTTTGGTTGAGGTTGAAAAAGCTATGTTGACCTGTGCCTGTATGCTATAGCATGACACGGATATGGACTCAAGACTGTAGCACTCAAGTTTGACACTGTTTAACAAACAATCTTACTTATACGCATAGTTGTACCCTTCCTGCATGCTTGACAGAACTTGTAAGTCATTTTGGATAAAAGCAGCTAAATGACTAAATGTAAATGTCATGGATTTCAAAAATAGATATGAATATGAGACATTTCTTTCGTCTTTCTTTCATTCCTGATTTTTATTTTTATATTTTATTTAGGAGATACAAGATTGTTGGTTCCATATTCCAGCCCAGGTCTGGAATATTCATGCAAAATATTAAGTGTTCGATATTGGGTCAAGTGCAAGTGTGAGTTATAGTGCAGGTAAACATGGCGTCGCCATGCGTGCATGCATGCTGTGTGCAATTAAAATATTATGGCACACCGAAATGATGTTGTTTCATGCAAAATATTAAGTGTTCGATATTGGGTCAAGTGCAAGTGTGAGTTATAGTGCAGGTAAACATGGCGTCGCCCTCGTGCGTGCCATGCATGTCAAGCCGCATCTCCATTTTAGGTTTGTTTGCACATTATGTCCTATTATCGGGTTTGAGGGAGATTAATTTGGTTAGGTTGAGTGTCATGCAGGCGTCGCGTCCTCATGGCATGCATGGTCGAAGCCACATATCTCCATTTCTTTGAGCTTGTAAATTGATGTTTGTAATAGATATATATTTTTGACAAAAGGAGGTTTGAGAGAGATATTAATTCACGCTCTCATTCATCTCCGCTCTCTCTCTCCCTCCCTCCCTCTCTCTCTATCTCCTCTCTCTCTCTATCTCCTCTCTCTCGCTCTCTCTATCTCCTCTCTCTCGCTCTCTCTCTATCTCCTTCTGATTGATGGTTAAACATTCAAACTGTGAAAATTATGATCATGTTTTTGTAAGCTAATATATAGTATGAACTTGTTATATTGAGTTGTAAGTTATTCTGGTATATGTTTCATGGAGGTCTAAACGTTGTATTTTTTCCCTTGCCTTTCAGGTAGCAAGTGCTGCTGGGAAATATTCAAATGAGCCAAACAGTAAGCTGATTATTTTTAAATATAAAAACACATTTGTGAGATGGGACTGTATCGTTGAGACCAGAACATAGTTTATTAATCTGTTTCCACAGAGCTCAGTTTTTTCTCATAGTTCCAATATGGTAGTCTGGCAGTGTAAATTGTGTGCAGCTTCTTTGACTTCTAGAATACAGTTATTTAAACACTACAGACTGCAACACAGCCACTTTTCCAGAGTCAGTCCTCTTCCATGCCTCCATACTGATTGTATCTGTAAATTTAATACGCTAAATGCATTAAGTACTCATTTGTCAAGATATCATACTGCACAACTTAGCAGTAGACCAGAACAGAGTCTGAGCCCTGTGGTAATAAAATGCCCTTTGTGCGCATTTCGGGAACCCTTTTCTAAATCAATTTTCTTAAGTCATCTCAGAAAGCATTTAAAAAATAATGAAACAGTGACATGCCCATATAAGGATTGTAGCTATAGCACAAATGTTTACTCTTCATTCAATTGCCATAAAAACAGAGTACACCAATTAAGTCTTGCATCAGACTTAAAAGCTGTCGTTGTTGAGGATCCCCAAGACAGGATTTCTGAGGTCACTAGTGATTTGCATGAAGAATGTCCAGGCCAGAGCATAGAAGTGGTGGATGATGATGATCAATGTGACACTGACAATCTAAGAAATCAACTTAAAATGAACCTATCTTCCTTGTTCCTAAAGATGCAGGCTATCCTCCATGTCTCAAACACAGCTATTCAAGAAATAGTAGACCACTTGAATCAGGTCTTCTCCTTATCTCAGCCATTGATCAAGGAGTCAGTTAATGACATATTGCAGAGAAATGGTCACAATATTGCAGAACCTACACTGGATGAAGTTGTTGGCGCTGTCATGAACTGCAATGTTCTGTCTACATCTACCTCTGAAGGTGCAGAGTTGTGTTCAACCAAGCGCAGAAAAAGCTTTATGGAGCGCAACTATCCATGTGTAATGCCAGTAGAGTATCAGTTGGAGCAACCAGGACATACCAGCATGTATGTTCCCATCCTTTCAATGATTCAAGAGTTGTTTAAAAACACAGACATCCTTGACAAGATTACAGAACCAAATACTACATCTGGTCAATATGTGTCATGCTCTGATGGCTCCCATTTCCTTGAAAATGAGTTACTGTCAACAGGGAATCTCATCCTACCACTTTATACCGCTATATATAGATGATCTGGAAATTGCCAATCCGCTTGGCACATCACGTAAAATTCACAAACTTTGTGCTATATATTGGGTCCTTGCCAATGTGCCACCAAAATACCGATCAGCATTACACGCTATACAGCTGGCAATGCTGGTAAAAATGACAGACCTCCGTAGGTATGGATATGCAGCTGTACTTGCTCCATTGCTGCGTGATGTTCATACTCTGGAACAAGATGGTGTTTTCATTGAAAGAGTTGGTCAGAATGTCAAAGGCACAATCTGGTGTGTTTCTGCCGACAATCTGGGCGCTCATGGATTCGGTGGCTTTGTGGAGTCATTTAGAGCAGGCTATGTTTGCAGATTCTGTCTGGCCACAAGTGAACAGTTTCAAACAACTGAAGTCAGAGAGGGAGAGTTTTCTCTGAGAACCAAAGTCAGCCATGACCTGCATGTACAAACTGCACATGACACTTCAAGCAGCCATTTTGGTGTTAAAGGTGGCTGTGTCTTACGTGAATCCCTGAATTACTTTCATACAATCACAGGATTTCCTCCAGATATACTTCACGATCTTCTGGAAGGTATGGTTCCCGTGGAGCTTTCTCTCTGTGTTAAAGAGATGATTCGGCGAAAGTACTTCACTTTAGAGTATTTGAACGAAAAGATTGCATCATTCCCGTATCAGCACGCTGATAAAGTGGATAGACCTCACCCAATTCCCCAAACATTTGTTTCTCGAGGAACAATAGGAGGCAATGGGCATGAAAATGCCACTCTGCTCCGACTGCTTCCATTACTTGTAGGCAGTGTAGTACCAGTGGGTGATGCAGCATGGGCAGTTTTGATGGAGCTGAAAGAGGTGCTAGAGTTAGCATTGTGCCCATCATATACTGATGAAACCTTAGACTATTTTCAGTGCAAAATCAGTGATCATAGACAGGTACTATTAGAGGTTTTCCCTGCAGTTAAACTCCGTCCTAAACATCACTATGTGGAGCATTATCCCGCTCTAGTTAAGTGCTTTGGACCCCTGCTGCATGTTTGGACCATGCGATTTGAGGCCAAGCACCGCTTTTTCAAAAGAGTGGTGCATGACACTCAAAACTTCAAAAATATCTTGAAGACGATGGCAATCAGACACCAACACATGATGGCATATCATCTTGCTTCACCATCATATTTCAAGCCAAAAACCCAGGCATCCAGGGTTGACTCTGTTCTGGTTTCATCTCTACCAGCAGTAGCTCAGGTACACATTAGAGGACACACAGTTAGTGACACAATCTACCAGACATCAAAGGTAACCATTCATGGCACAGACTATGTCTGTGGAATGTTTCTCTCCGTCAGAGTCAGTGGTGGACTGTCTACATTTAGCCAAATAGAACAGATCTACCTTGTGAATAACGAGGTTTCTTTTCTGTGTCGAGACTATGACTCCTGGTATATAGAACATCTTAGGTCCTATGAGCTGTCAACCACACAACCACATCTGTCCATCTACCTACAGTCTGGTCTCAATGATACAGTCCCACTCTCAGCATACAAGATCGATGGTCTGCTGCTGCTGACTCCCAAGCGATTCATTCAAGTGAAACGGAACTGAGTCCAGCTAATGGTGAATAGTTATTTTATTAATCAATTATTGTGTCTTTATTCACTCGTTGTGTAATTGACCAGTTTATATTCTGTATAAGTTCATATTCTGTATATGTTAATAATGACGCTTTCTGTGTTGTGTTTATGATTACTCCTTAGGTCCTTGAGCTGCTGTCTGTCGACCGGACCACATCTGTCCACTGTCCATCTACCTGCAGTCTGGTCACAACGAAACAGTCCCACTCTCAGCATACAAGATCGATGGTCTGCTGCTGCTGCTGCTGACTCCCAAGCGATTCATTCAAGTTTCCATAGCACAATGGCAGCTGCCTCCCCACAACCCATGATCCTTCGTGTTGTTGAGCCAGACAGGGCTAGAAAATTAAAACTCAGTTCACGACCCGCCTCTGTTGATGCACTGATCACGATTATAAAAGAACAGTTGGAAATAGACCTTGACTTCAGTTTGCTGTATGAAGATCCAGACTTTGATGGGAAACTTACTTCCCTTGATGACATTACGGAATTGCCACAAAAAGCTGTTGTGCACATTTCACTTTCGCTCGACTCCAGCTCTCTCGCATCTACTGATATACTTTCAGATATATCATCTCCAGAACGTCTAAGCAGATGGCCTCCAGGTCCTTTTCCAGTTCCTACATTTGCATTCGATGTTGAGCTGAAACTTAGAGACGGAAACAACGAATTTGAGAAGAACAAGAGACACCTTAAGTTGACAAGAGACCTAAAGCACGACATCTTAGAAAAGCTTGCATCTACAATGTATGCTTTCAAGGCTTATCCAAGTGATAAAGAGATAGCAGTGGCTTCTGCGGCTCTTGTCGCCAAACATCCCTGCTTGAAGGAAGCAGGATCTGAGACCGGCTGCAATGGATGGAAGAACAGCATCAAATTCAAGATGGGCAATTTCAGGAACAAGCTGAGACGGGCAGGATGTGAGGAGGTCACTGTAAATGCTGGAAAAAGAGGTAGAAGCAATCCTGATGGCGAACCTTCACATTCCAACATTAAAAGACCCAAGCGAGCAGAAGTAAACTTCCTACCCAACTATCCCCAAGGAGAGGATTCCTTGAGGCTTGAGCAGTTGAGGCAGACAATTGCTGAAGAAGTCAAGAAGACTGAGAAGAACCTGCCCCTCATTAGAAAGCTGATGCAGACCACATTTGCCCTGCGCCGACAGACCATAGTGAAGTCCAGCCCACCAGTGAAAGAGCTCATGGACCTCTGGCCTGCTCTCAAAATGGAGTCTGAGGTAATATAGATCAGCTCTCTCTTTCCTGTGTTAACATTTGGCACATTCTGTGTGTTTTAAAGTGAAACTTGTGATTCTTAAGCCTGGTTTATATACTCTAGCGGCGCATCTGCGTGTGTTCTGTGCGCCCCCGCGAGCTAGTCATCAGCGACCGATTCCGCAAAGCATGTAATGACATGGTTGACCAGAAATCCCGCCGTCATGCTCTGAAGCCCAAACCAAACAAAGTAAGAGATCCACCAAGTTGAAGTGACTAATTGATGTTGATATACTATATTGTCCTGCTGTTTTTAAATATAGGTGTATGCAGAGTTCCAGCTGATTACCAACCAGAACCTGCCCAACACATTCTACGCTGAGCTTGACCGCCATCTTCCTCGACTGATGACGTTATTCAGACAGAAGGCGTCCAAAACTGGGAACACAGCAGATGCTTTGGCTCACATTTTAAAAATCCACGATGAACAGGTGAATAGATTATTATACATGTCATAGGTCGAACCTCTGTAACATTGAACAGGTTCAATGATTCAAATGAGCATTTGAATTTTACAATTAGTCCACCATTGTGTTTGCCATTTTTCTGATTGCATTAAAGATGTGAACATGTTATTTGTGGACATATCTGATTGGACTGTTTAAAATCCGCTTTGTTCAGTAAACATTTCCATATAATACAATTCTTTTTCTTCTTCTTAATCTTACATCTTAATAGGAAATCCATGATGTTCACACCAGGCGTACCACTGTTCTCCATGCCCTGCCTGTGTATCTGCATGAGGAAGTCGCTGGATTTTTCAAAACCTGCACAGTGAGTCAGAGTAAAAATAATTTACAGTACAACTGTATATTAAGTGAACAGTTAATCAAAATGCTAAGTATCAGTCTTCCTTCCTTCCAGGTCTCCCTTGTGAAAGAGATATTTGATCTCGACGGGACTAACCTGGTTAAATAAAAATAACCTTCTCACCAAAAAAAATTTTCTAACTAAAATATAAACAACTTACAAACACAACTCCATATACTTAGCGTTGTGCTGCACTTTGTAGAAACCATGGATTTATTTGTGATTATTATGTCTCTTTCATTCCTTCAGGACACGTCTGATGAGCCAGAGCTTCAGGGTGTTGCAGTGGCCCTCCTTACTTTCATCAGTGACGACCATGACACAAGTCCAGTTCACTACCAGCCTGTGACAATCTCTGTTGTCATTGAAAGTCACATCATGATCAGCCTCCCCAGATTTGGTGATTCCTTCCTGGTAATGTTTGGACTAATCTATGCACTACACCTCAGCTACCCCAAGGGACTTACCAACACTTTTGAATTCATTCAGAAGATTTTACTAGGTCTAGAAGCTGGTAAACTGTCGCCCAGGTTGCAGACTCTCAAGAATGACTTGATGATGCAATAATTTTTTTTTCTTCTGATTTTTCAATGGATCTTCTCCCCGTCCCAATTAGTCGTTGTGCCAATCCCCCCCCCCCCCCCCCCCCCCCCCTCCCCTACCTGGTGCTGTATGCATGTTCTCCTACGAGTCGGTATAAGGGCGTCCCGAGTCGATCGCACGCTTCCCCCGAGACATGCGCCGACAGCCAGTGACGTCTTTTCACTTGGCAGCGAGGGCTCTCATTGGTGAAGTGTAACGTGTTGGAGGGCACGCTATCTCCACCAAGTCCTGCCCCGCTTAGCAAGCGCCGAGACCTGACCTGTAGGCGTCGCTGTCCACAACGCCAGATTCCCACCCGCCAGCTTCCCCACCCCCTAATACTGCCGAATTGTATTAGTGTGAACGGCCAGCCAAGCTGGTGACAACGCAGGGAGTTGGATTCGAACACGCGAATCCAGTGTCTCCAGCGTTGGTGACGAACGCAATCTCCGCTACGTCACCTGACCGCTCTTGCATTAAACTTTTGAAGGTATTATTTTGACATGACAAGGAAATTAATACCTCACCCCACATCCTTCTTTCAGATGAGTTTCTATTCCTTACTGTAATCAGTGATCATGACACAAGTCCAGTTCACTACCAGCCTGTGACAATCTCTATTGTCATTGAAAGTCATATCATGATCAGCTTCCCCAGATTTGGTGATTCCTTCCTGTAATGTTTGGACTAATCTATGCACTACCCCAAAGCACTTACCAACACCTCAAAAGTGTGTCTATAGAAACTCATCTGAAATGTCTTGTCATGTCAAAATAATACCTTAAAAAGTTGCTGTACTACTTTGCAGATGTTCAGCCAAATAGGTCCAAACTACTCAATGTACCTTGTTCTTTATTTTTTATGTAATATGTTTACATTTGAGAGTTTTACAGTTCGAATTTTCTTAACCGTCTATAGCTGGCATTATTGTAATTTCATCCAAGTAAGTTTTAGAGTTGAAAGAGTTTATCAGAATCTCAAAGGCAACATCCAAGTCCCAAACGTTTGTTTCTCGAGGAACAATAGGAGGCAATGGGCATAAATGCCACTCTGCTCTGACTGCTTCCATTGCTTGTAGGCAGTGGTAGAGTTAGTGTTCTCAGTACAGAGTACAAGGCGATATACCAGGAGCCATAAACGCAACACAGAAGCGTTGGAAATTAATACCTCACCCCACATCCTTCTTTCAGATGAGTTTCTATTCCTTACTGTAATCAGTGATCATGACACAAGTCCAGTTCACTACCAGCCTGTGACAATCTCTATTGTCATTGAAAGTCATATCATGATCAGCTTCCCCAGATTTGGTGATTCCTTCCTGCAGTGGCGTCGCGTGGGTAAAATAACAGGGGAAGCCAAAAAAAATGTATTAAAAAAAAAATTATTAAATATTTTTATTAATAATTTTTATTTTTATTTTTTTTAAGTCAAGCAGTCACCATGTACACTACAGTATGGCTCGGCGGCCAGTCAAACGTTCTTTTTATTTATTTAACAGATTGCAGAATGGGTACAATACAGTACGGCTCAATACACACAATTGTATAAGGGGATGCAGACCAGAGAAAGACGTTTGTCTTGTTTACATCAGGGTCATTAATACTGCTGGAGCATTGGTTAATTTTTGGTCCGATTTTTCCTTGCGCGATTTTGCGCGCCGCGTGGGAGCAAATTCGAGACACATATTCGGTTGCAAAAAGGTGTCCCACGGTCTCCTCTATGGCCGTGAATATTTTCACGCGGATCGGAATCACGGCGCGCCCGTGGGACACTTTTCCGTTTCGGCGAGTTTATTCCACGCTTTCTGTTTTCCTTTTCTAAGCATTTTAGGGGCTACATGTGAATCAGTAAAAGTTGCGGGACGCCCAGATGTTTCCACGATAGAAAGCTCGCGTGGATCCCATAATAGGCTCACTTAATACAGCGTTTTTAAAATCACGCGACATTTTCAGGGTCGCGAGCCGACCTTTTCCCCTCGTTTTCGATGATGGAAGTGATTTAGGAAAAGCTTCGGCACGCCGAGAGGTCCCCGTGGATTTAATCTCGCGAGGATCGGGGCAATATTCGGCCCGTGGGAACAGTTACGGGTTAATACAATGTTCAGAGTGCAGAGGGGAAAATATGTTTTTTCCTCTCAGCCCCGTTTTAAACTTTTAGGGTGTGGCAGTCAGCTCGAATCTGATTGGCTAGGATCGGATTTGGACTCTATAATGCTGGAAGCCTGGAGAAAGAGACCTACCATCTGCCTCCTCTCCTGCTGCAGTGAGCATAGTGAGGCTGACAGTGTGTTAGAGGGAGTGAGAAGGAGAAGAGGGAGACATTTAAAAAAAAATATATATATATATATAACACAGATGAAAAAGAATGTAAACTATATTAATTTTTTTTTTTTTTTTTTTTTCATATTTCATATTTGATATTAATTCATATTTTAATATTAGGGAGGCATGGCTTCCGTTGGCTTCCATAAGGATTCGCCACTGCCTTCCTGTAATGTTTGGACTAATCTATGCACTACCCCAAAGCACTTACCAACACCTCAAAAGTGTGTCTATAGAAACTCATCTGAAATGTCTTGTCATGTCAAAATAATACCTTCAAAAGTTGCTGTACTACTTTGCAGATGTTCAGCCAATAGGTCCAAACTACTCAATGTACCTTGTTCTTTATTTTTTATGTAATATGTTTACATTTGAGAGTTTTACAGTTCGAATTTTCTTAACCGTCTATAGCTGGCATTATTGTAATTTCATCCAAGTAAGTTTTAGAGTTGAAAGAGTTTATCAGAATCTCAAAGGCAACATCCAAGTCCCAAACGTTTGTTTCTCGAGGAACAATAGGAGGCAATGGGCATAAATGCCACTCTGCTCTGACTGCTTCCATTGCTTGTAGGCAGTGGTAGAGTTAGTGTTCTCAGTACAGAGTACAAGGCGATATACCAGGAGCCATAAACGCAACACAGAAGCGTTATTATTAACATATACAGAATATGAACTTATACAGAATATGAACTGGTCAATTACACAACTAGAGTGAATAAAGACACAATAATTGATTAATAAAATAACTATTCACCATTACGTTTCACTTGAATGAATCGCTTGGGAGTCAGCAGCAGCAGACCATCGATCTTGTATGCTGAGAGTGGGACTGTATCCTTGAGACCTTGTAGGCAGTAGTATACTGCCCTGTCAAGGGCTAACCGCAGT
Organism: Notolepis coatsorum; assembly: GCF_963971535.1. NCBI lineage: Eukaryota > Metazoa > Chordata > Actinopteri > Aulopiformes > Paralepididae > Notolepis > Notolepis coatsorum. The sequence goes on from NC_140167.1 coordinate 186,908,426, forward strand.
AACTTGAAAAAAGTTAAAATTTAGTTATGAGTGAAATTGACCTTGTCAATAAATGTTTTATCTTGTGACCAAGTTTCAGATGTTAATGTCGCTCAGTTTTGGAGATATGGGGTTTTAAAAACTGCAGTAACTACAAAATCACACTCAAAACCCAGGCAGACCGCAGTAACTTCCAAACAGTGAAAAATGGCTTTAAAGTGTTTTGACTTGCCATCCAAAATGTGTTATAGGTAAATAGATGATAGTACCCAGATTTAACATGTATTAATGAAGTAATCTTTAGGCATACAAAAATATGACACAATTATTTTAATTAACCCCAAAAAAGCAGATATTGCACTCTGCTGCACGATTTCCTTAAATAATTATACAGGTAATGTACAGGCAAAGTGCAGTAACTTCAAATACAATGTTGTTTTCCCTCCAGCTTTCATAACTTAACCTAGCCATTTTGAAAATGAAATTTAATACCTGAATATATTGGAATGATGATGTTCCAAATAAAATGGCTAGGTGAAGTTATGAAAGCTGAAGGGAAAACAACATTGCATTTGAAGTTACTGCACTTTGCCTGTACATTACCTGTATAATTATTTAAGGAAATCGTGCAGCAGAGTGCAGTATCTGCTTTTTTGGGGTTAATTAAAATAACTACGTCATATTTTTGTATGCCTAAAGATTACTTCATTAATACATGTTAAATCTGGGTACTATCATCTATCTACCTATAACACATTTTGGATGGCAAGTCAAAAAACTTTAAAGCCATTTTTCTCAGTTTCACTGTTTGGAAGTTACTGCGGTCTGCCTTGACAGGGCAGTATAGTTAGTGTACTGTATAGTGTTCTTAGTACAGAGTACTGTAGTGTTCTAGTTATCATTCTGCAAACATAGCCTGCTCTAAATGACGGATGGTGCCTCTGACATTCTGACTAACTCTTTCAATGAAAACACCATCTTGTTCCATGATACATCATGGAGCAAATACATGCAGCTGCATTTCCATATGTAGGTATGTGCACTATTAACAGTATTGCCAGCTGTATAACATGTAATGTGGATTGGTATTTTGGTTCCACATTGGCAGGACCCAATATACAGCACAACGTTTGTGAATTTTACATGTGCCAAGCGGATTGACAATTTTCAGATAATCTATACATTTTATTCTGTACTGTACATAGATACACTGTGTTATCCCAACGGTCACAATAGTTGCCGTCAACATGTTTGCTCATTCTATGACCACACTATACAAATTTGAGTAATTCAGCCAGGATGTAAACGGCTCTGGTCATGTGCACTGCACATATTGAGACCCTTTATTATTTCAATATTTGCTGGAAATACATTGATACATCATTCAGTAACATTTTCAGAGCCTTATAAGAAACATTATTACACTATTGTGACCAGAGGGATTAAATGTGTAATATACATTACATTGTATGTACATGTATAACATGCATGTATTTATTTTCTATATATATTTTCTATATATATATATTTTCAATTTTAACATTGCCATAATGTTGGAGTGGGCAACACAATGTTTTTGTAAGATAAATAGATGTATACTCTTTGAATAGAAATAAATATAAAGAGTTTGAAGTTGTAACACAATGTTTTTGTAAGATAAATAGTTTCGATGAAGAACAAAACCTCCTAAATGCATACAAAAAAAGGGGAAAACTTCATATCTGCACTTTGCAAGGCACTAATACCTGGTTGGTATTGTTAACATATATAGTCCAAAAACAGTGTACGGTGTTTACAGTGTTATTGTACATTGCTAACATACAGATTATATATGTATACTCTTGTATACTCTTTGAATAGAAAAAAATAAAAGAGTTGTTTGAAGTTGATATAATGTGCTTGTGTAGTTATTTTTCTGTTAACTTTTTCACATGGATTTTAAAACTGAACCATAAGTTATAGTAACTGCAAATATTTGAGTTGATTAACTTAGAAATTTGAGTTGATTAACTTAACGACATTGAGGCCATCCATGGCCTCAATGTCGTTGAGTTCTGTTAACTTAATCACATGGATTTAAGGTTGAACCTTAAGTCACAGTAACTGAACATATTTGAGTTGCCTCCACTTGAGAACCTTAAGTCACAGTAACTGAACATATTTGAACTGCCTTAACTGAGAACTGTAAGTCACAGTAACTGAACATATTTGAGTTGACACCACTTGAGAACCTTAAGTCACAGTAACTGAATATATTTGCATTGCCTTAACTGAGAACTGTAAGTCACAGTAACTGAACATATTTGAGTTGACACCACTTTAGAACCTTAAGTCACAGTAACTGAACATATTTGAACTGCCTTAACTGAGAACTGTAAGTCACAGTAACTGAACATATTTGAGTTGACACCACTTGAGAACCTTAAGTCACAGTAACTGAACATATTTGAACTGCCTTAACTGAGAACTGTAAGTCACAGTAACTGAACATATTTGAGTTGACACCACTTGAGAACCTTAAGTCACAGTAACTGAACATATTTGAACTGCCTTAACTGAGAACTGTAAGTCACAGTAACTGAACATATTTGAGTTGACACCACTTGAGAACCTTAAGTCACAGTAACTGAATATATTTGCATTGCCTTAACTGAGAACTGTAAGTCACAGTAACTGAACATATTTGAGTTGACACCACTTGAGAACCTTAAGTCACAGTAACTGAACATATTTGAACTGCCTTAACTGAGAACTGTAAGTCACAGTAACTGAACATATTTGAGTTGACACCACTTGAGAACCTTAAGTCACAGTAACTGAATATATTTGAATTGCCTTAACTGAGAACTGTAAGTCACAGTAACTGAACATATTTGAGTCGACACCACTTGAGAACCTTAAGTCACAGTAACTGAATATATTTGAATTGCCTTAACTGAGAACTGTAAGTCACAGTAACTGAACATATTTGAGTTGACTCCACTTGAGAACTGTAAGTCAGAGTAACTGACCATATTTGATTTGACTTAACTGAGAACCTTAAGTCACAGTAACAGACCATATTTGAGTTGCCTTAACTGAGAATTGTAAGTCTTAGCCAACTGAAAACATTTGAGTTTATCAACTTAAAAAAATTGAGGCCATGTATGGCCTCAATTTTTTTAAGTTCTGGAAACTTATTCGGGTTTACAGTGCAGTACAGACCAGTATAACGCAGTACATACCAGTATTATACAGTACAGACCAGTATAACACAGTACAGGCCAGTATAATATAGTACAGACCAGTATAATACAGTACAGACCAGTATAATATAGTACAGACCAGTATAATACAGTACAGACCAGTATAATACAGTACAGACCAGGATAATACAGTACAGACCAGTATAACACAGTACAGACCAGTATAACACAGTACAGACCAGTATAACACAGTACAGACCAGTATAATACAGTACAGACCAGTATACTACAGTACAGACCAGTATAACACAGTACAGACCAGTATAACACAGTACAGACCAGTATAACACAGTACAGACCAGTATAACACAGTACAGACCAGTATAATACAGTACAGACCAGTATAACACAGTACAGACCAGTATAATACAGTACAGACCAGTATAACACAGTACAGACCAGTATAATACAGTACAGACCAGTATACTACAGTACAGACCAGTATAACACAGTACAGACCAGTATAACACAGTACATACCAGTATAACACAGTACAGACCAGTATAACACAGTACAGACCAGTATAATAAAGTACAGACCAGTATAATACAGTACAGACCAGTATAATACAGTACAGACCAGTATAATACAGTACAGACCAGTATAATAAAGTACAGACCAGTATAACACAGTATAGACCAGTATAATACAGCAAGAAGGTCCAGGGTTCGATTCCCGCTTGTGGACCAGGTTTCCATGATGCCAGTTACCCAGGTGGGGTATCTCCCAGGCCTTTCTGTGTGGAGTTTGCATGTTCTCCCCGTGCTCGCAAGGGTTCCCCCCCCCCCCCCGATAGGATAAACCCAATGGAAAAACATGCACATCAACAATAGATCGCTAACGCTGTGGCGTCCTTGGCGAAGACGGACAGGAGCACTTGGATTGGTCCCCTGGCGCGGCTCACGTTGACGCCTGTCTGCTCCCGGCTGCCCTTGGGGGGGAAGGACGACGGGATGGGTTAATCGCAGATACGAATCGCATTCATGCATCGCATGCGTGCCGAATGATGACCTCTGAGCAGGTCCTAAATTATTATAAATTATTATAATATAGTACAGTACAGTATAACACAGTACAGACCAGTATAATATAGTACAGTACAGTATAACACAGTACAGACCAGTATAACACAGTACAGACCAGTATAATATAGTACAGACCAGTATAATATAGTACAGTACAGTATAATACAGTACAGACCAGTATAATACAGTACATACCAGTATAATACAGTACAGACCAGTATAATATAGTACAGACCAGTATAATACAGTACAGACCAGTATAACGCAGTACATACCAGTATTATACAGTACAGACCAGTATAACACAGTACAGGCCAGTATAATATAGTACAGACCAGTATAATACAGTACAGACCAGTATAATACAGTACAGACCAGGATAATACAGTACAGACCAGTATAACACAGTACAGACCAGTATAATACAGTACAGTACAGACCAGTATAATACAGTACAGACCAGTATAATACAGTACAGTACAGACCAGTATAATACAGTACAGACCAGTATAATATAGTACAGACCAGTATAACACAGTACAGACCAGTATAATACAGTACAGACCAGTATAACACAGTACAGACCAGTATAACACAGTACAGACCAGTATAATACAGTACAGACCAGTATAATACAGTACAGACCAGTATAATATATTACAGACCAGTATAATACAGTACAGACCAGTATAATACAGTACAGACCAGTATAACACAGTATAGACCAGTATAATACAGTACAGACCAGTATAACACAGTACAGACCAGTATAACACAGTACAGACCAGTATAACACAGTACAGACCAGTATAATACAGTACAGACCAGTATAATACAGTACAGACCAGTATAACACAGTACAGACCAGTATAATACAGTACAGACCAGTATAACACAGTACAGACCAGTATAATACAGTACAGACCAGTATACTACAGTACAGACCAGTATAACACAGTACAGACCAGTATAACACAGTACAGACCAGTATAACACAGTACAGACCAGTATAATAAAGTACAGACCAGTATAATACAGTACAGACCAGTATAATACAGTTAATACAGTACAGACCAGTATAATAAAGTACAGACCAGTATAACACAATATAGACCAGTATAATACAGCAAGAAGGTCCAGGGTTCGATTCCCGCTTGTGGACCAGGTTTCCATGATGCCAGTTACCCAGGTGGGGTATCTCCCAGGCCTTTCTGTGTGGAGTTTACATGTTCTCCCCGTGCTCGCAAGGGTTCCCCCCCACCGATAAGATAAACCCAATGGAAAGACATGCACATCAACAATAGATTGCTACCGCTGTGGCGTCCTTGACGAAGACGGACAGGAGCACTTGGATTGGTCCCCTGGCGCG
>NC_140167.1:186914243-186968542 GCF_963971535.1 Notolepis coatsorum
TAATACAGTACAGACTAGTACAATACAGTACAGTACAGACCAGTATAATACAGTACATACCAGTATAACACAGTACAGACCAGTATAACACAGTACAGTACAGACCAGTATAACACAGTACAGACCAGTACAATACAGTACAGACCAGTATAATATAGTACATACCAGTATAACACAGTACAGACCAGTATAACACAGTACAGTACAGACCAGTATAACACAGTACATACCAGTATAACACAGTACAGTACAGACCAGTATAACACAGTACAGACCAGTACAATACAGTACAGACCAGTATAATATAGTACAGACCAGTATAACACAGTACAGACCAGTATAACACAGTACAGACCAGTATAACACAGTACAGACCAGTATAATACAGTACAGACCAGTATAATACAGTACAGACCAGTATAACACAGTACAGACCAGTATAATACAGTACAGACCAGTATAACACAGTACAGACCAGTATAATACAGTACATACCAGTATAATACAGTACATACCAGTATAACACAGTACAGACCAGTATAGTACAGTACATACCAGTATAATACAGTACATACCAGTATAACACAGTACAGACCAGTATAATACAGTACAGACCAGTATAATACTGTACAGACCAGTATAATACAGTACATACCAGTATAACACAGTACAGACCAGTATAATACAGTACAGACCAGTATAATACAGTACAGTACAGTATAATACAGTACATACCAGTATAACACAGTACAGCCCAGTATAATACAGTACAGTACAGTATAATACAGTACATACCAGTATAACACAGTACAGTCCAGTATAATACAGTACATACCAGTATAATACAGCACAGACCAGTATAACACAGTACAGACCAGTATAACACAGTACAGACCAGTATAGTACAGTACAGTATAATACAGTACATACCAGTATAACACAGTACAGTATAATACAGTACAGACCAGTATAATACAGTACATACCAGTATAACACAGTACAGTATAATACAGTACATACCAGTATAATACAGTACACACCAGTATAACACAGTACAGACCAGTATAATACAGTACAGACCAGTATAATACAGTACAGACCATATAGTACAGACCAGTATAATACAGTACATACCAGTATAACACAGTACAGACCAGTATAATACAGTACAGACCAGTATAATACAGTACATACCAGTATAACACAGTACAGTACAGTATAATACAGTACATACCAGTATAATACAGTACAGACCAGTATAACACAGTACAGACCAGTATAGTACAGCACAGTACAATACAGTACATACCAGTATAACACAGTACAGACCAGTATAATACAGTACAGACCAGTATAATACAGTACAGACCAGTATAATATAGTACAGACCAGTATAATACAGTACAGACCAGTATAACACAGTACAAACCAGTATAATACAGTACAGACCAGTATAATACAGTACATACCAGTATAACACAGTACAGACCAGTATAATATAGTACAGACCAGTTTAATACAGTACAGACCAGTATAACAAAGTACAGACCAGTATAATACAGTACAGTACAGACCAGTATAATACAGTACAGACCAGTATAACACAGTACAGACCAGTATAATACAGTACAGACCAGTATAACACAGTACAGACCAGTATAATACAGTACATACCAGTATAATACAGTACAGACCAGTATAATACAGTACAGTCCAGTATAATACAGTACATACCAGTATAATACAGTACAGACCAGTATAACACAGTACAGACCAGTATAATACAGTACAGACCAGTATAATACAGTACATACCAGTATAACACAGTACAGACCAGTATAATATAGTACAGACCAGTTTAATACAGTACAGACCAGTATAACACAGTACAGACCAGTATAATACAGTACAGTACAGACCAATATAATACAGTACAGACCAGTATAACACAGTACAGACCAGTATAATACAGTACAGACCAGTATAACACAGTACAGACCAGTATAATACAGTACATACCAGTATAATACAGTACAGACCAGTATAATACAGTACAGTCCAGTATAATACAGTACATACCAGTATAACACAGTACAGACCAGTATAACACAGTACAGACCAGTATACCACACCAGTATAATACAGTACAGACCAGTATAATACAGTACAGACCAGTACAATACAGTACAGACCAGTATAATATAGTACAGACCAGTATAACACAGTACATACCAGTATAATACAGTACAGACCAGTATAACACAGTACAGACCAGTATAGTACAGTACAGACCAGTATAATACAGTACATACCAGTATAACACAGTACAGACCAGTATAATACAGTACAGACCAGTATAATACAGTACAGACCAGTATAATACAGTACATACCAGTATAACACAGTACAGACCAGTATAATACAGTACAGACCAGTATAATACAGTACAGTACAGTATAATACAGTACATACCAGTATAACACAGTACAGTCCAGTATAATACAGTACAGACCAGTATAATACAGCACAGACCAGTATAACACAGTACAGACCAGTATAGTACAGTACATACCAGTATAACACAGTACAGACCAGTATAATACAGTACATACCAGTATAATACAGTACAGTACAGTATAATACAGTACATACCAGTATAACACAGTACAGTCCAGTATAATACAGTACAGACCAGTATAATACAGCACAGACCAGTATAACACAGTACAGTACAGACCAGTATAACACAGTACAGACCAGTATAATACAGTACAGACCAGTATAATACAGTACAGACCAGTATAACACAGTACAGACCAGTATAGTACAGTACAGACCAGTATAATACAGTACAGACCAGTATAATGCAGTACAGACCAGTATAATACAGTACAGACCAGTATAACACAGTACAGACCAGTATAATATAGTACAGACCAGTATAACACAGTACAGACCAGTATAGTACAGTACAGACCAGTATAATACAGTACAGACCAGTATAATGCAGTACAGACCAGTATAATACAGTACAGACCAGTATAATATAGTACAGACCAGTATAATACAGTACAAACCAGTATAATACAGTACAGACCAGTATAACACAGTACAGACCAGTATAATACAGTACAGACCAGTATAACACAGTACAGACCAGTATAGTACAGTGCAGACCAGTATAATACAGTACAGACCAGTATAATACAGTACAGACCAGTATAATACAGTACAGACCAGTATAATACAGTACAGACCAGTATAATATAGTACAGACCAGTATAATACAGTACAGACCAGTATAACACAGTACAGACCAGTATAACACAGTACAGACCAGTATAATACAGGACAGTACAGACCAGTATAATACAGTACAGACCAGTATAACACAGTACAGACCAGTATAATACAGTACATACCAGTATAACACAGTACAGACCAGTATAATACAGTACAGACCAGTATAATACAGTACAGACCAGTATAATACAGTACATACCAGTAGAATACAGTACAGACCAGTATAACACAGTACAGACCAGTATAACACACCAGTATAATACAGTACAGACCAGTATAACACAGTACATACCAGTATAATATAGTACATACCAGTATAACACAGTACAGACCAGTATAATACAGTACAGACCAGTATAATACAGTACAGTACAGTATAACACAGTACAGACCAGTACAATACAGTACAGACCAGTATAATACAGTACAGACCAGTATAACACAGTACATACCAGTATAATACAGTACAGACCAGTATAACACAGTACAGACCAGTATAATACAGTACAGACCAGTATAATACAGTACAGACCAGTATAATACAGTACAGACCAGTATAATACAGTACAGTACAGTATAATACAGTACATACCAGTATAACACAGTACAGTCCAGTATAATACAGTACATACCAGTATAATACAGTACATACCAGTATAATACAGCACAGACCAGTATAACACAGTACAGACCAGTATAATACAGTACAGACCAGTTTAACACAGTACAGACCAGTATAATACAGTACAGACCAGTATAATACAGTACAGACCAGTATAACACAGTACATACCAGTATAATACAGTACAGACCAGTATAACACAGTACAGACCAGTATAATACAGTACAGACCAGTATAATACAGTACAGACCAGTATAATACAGTACAGTCCAGTATAATACAGTACATACCAGTAGAATACAGTACAGACCAGTATAACACAGTACATACCAGTATAATATAGTACATACCAGTATAACACAGTACAGACCAGTATAATACAGTACAGACCAGTATAATACAGTACAGTACAGTATAACACAGTACAGACCAGTACAATACAGTACAGACCAGTATAATACAGTACAGACCAGTATAACACAGTACATACCAGTATAATATAGTACATACCAGTATAACACAGTACAGACCAGTATAATACAGTACAGACCAGTATAATACAGTATAATACAGTATAACACAGTACAGACCAGTACAATACAGTACAGACCAGTATAATACAGTACAGACCAGTATAACACAGTACATACCAGTATAATATAGTACATACCAGTATAATACAGTACAGACCAGTATAATACAGTACAGACCAGTATAACACAGTACAGTACAGTATAACACAGTACAGACCAGTACAATACAGTATAGACCAGTATAATACAGTACAGACCAGTATAACACAGTACAGACCAGTATAATATAGTACATACCAGTATAATACAGTACAGACCAGTATAATACAGTACAGACCAGTATAATACAGTACAGTACAGTATACCACAGTACAGACCAGTACAATACAGTACAGACCAGTATAATACAGTACAGACCAGTATAACACAGTACATACCAGTATAATATAGTACATACCAGTATAACACAGTACAGACCAGTATAATACAGTACAGACCAGTATAACACAGTACAGACCAGTATAATATAGTACATACCAGTATAATACAGTACAGACCAGTATAATACAGTACAGACCAGTATAACACAGTACAGACCAGTATAATATAGTACATACCAGTATAATACAGTACAGACCAGTATAACACAGTACAGACCAGTATAATACAGTACAGACCAGTATAATACAGTACAGACCAGTATAATACAGTACAGACCAGTATAACACAGTACAGACCAGTATAATACAGTACAGACCAGTATAACACAGTACAGACCAGTATAATACAGTACAGACCAGTATAACACAGTACATACCAGTATAATACAGTACAGACCAGCATAACACAGTACAGACCAGTATAATACAGTACAGACCAGTATAATACAGCACAGACCAGTATAACACAGTACAGACCATTATAACACAGTACAGACCAGTATAATACAGTACAGACCAGTATAACACAGTACAGACCAGTATAATACAGTACAGACCAGTATAATACAGTACAGACCAGTATAACACAGTACAGACCAGTATAATACAGTACAGACCAGTATAACACAGTACAGACCAGTATAATACAGTACAGACCAGTATAATACAGTACAGACCAGTATAATACAGTACAGTACAGACCAGTATAATACAGTACCGACCAGTATAATACAGTACAGACCAGTATAATACAGTACAGTCCAGTATAATACAGTACATACCAGTAGAATACAGTACAGACCAGTATAACACAGTACAGACCAGTATAACACACCAGTATAATACAGTACAGACCAGTATAACACAGTACATACCAGTATAATATAGTACATACCAGTATAACACAGTACAGACCAGTATAATACAGTACAGACCAGTATAATACAGTACAGTACAGTATAACACAGTACAGACCAGTATAATACAGTACAGACCAGTATAATACAGTACAGACCATATAGTACAGACCAGTATAATACAGTACATACCAGTATAACACAGTACAGACCAGTATAATACAGTACAGACCAGTATAATACAGTACATACCAGTATAACACAGTACAGTACAGTATAATACAGTACATACCAGTATAATACAGTACAGACCAGTATAACACAGTACAGACCAGTATAGTACAGCACAGTACAATACAGTACATACCAGTATAACACAGTACAGACCAGTATAATACAGTACAGACCAGTATAATACAGTACAGACCAGTATAATATAGTACAGACCAGTATAATACAGTACAGACCAGTATAACACAGTACAAACCAGTATAATACAGTACAGACCAGTATAATACAGTACATACCAGTATAACACAGTACAGACCAGTATAATATAGTACAGACCAGTTTAATACAGTACAGACCAGTATAACAAAGTACAGACCAGTATAATACAGTACAGTACAGACCAGTATAATACAGTACAGACCAGTATAACACAGTACAGACCAGTATAATACAGTACAGACCAGTATAACACAGTACAGACCAGTATAATACAGTACATACCAGTATAATACAGTACAGACCAGTATAATACAGTACAGTCCAGTATAATACAGTACATACCAGTATAATACAGTACAGACCAGTATAACACAGTACAGACCAGTATAATACAGTACAGACCAGTATAATACAGTACATACCAGTATAACACAGTACAGACCAGTATAATATAGTACAGACCAGTTTAATACAGTACAGACCAGTATAACACAGTACAGACCAGTATAATACAGTACAGTACAGACCAATATAATACAGTACAGACCAGTATAACACAGTACAGACCAGTATAATACAGTACAGACCAGTATAACACAGTACAGACCAGTATAATACAGTACATACCAGTATAATACAGTACAGACCAGTATAATACAGTACAGTCCAGTATAATACAGTACATACCAGTATAACACAGTACAGACCAGTATAACACAGTACAGACCAGTATACCACACCAGTATAATACAGTACAGACCAGTATAATACAGTACAGACCAGTACAATACAGTACAGACCAGTATAATATAGTACAGACCAGTATAACACAGTACATACCAGTATAATACAGTACAGACCAGTATAACACAGTACAGACCAGTATAGTACAGTACCGACCAGTATAATACAGTACATACCAGTATAACACAGTACAGACCAGTATAATACAGTACAGACCAGTATAATACAGTACAGACCAGTATAATACAGTACATACCAGTATAACACAGTACAGACCAGTATAATACAGTACAGACCAGTATAATACAGTACAGTACAGTATAATACAGTACATACCAGTATAACACAGTACAGTCCAGTATAATACAGTACAGACCAGTATAATACAGCACAGACCAGTATAACACAGTACAGACCAGTATAATACAGTACAGACCAGTATAACACAGTACAGACCAGTATAGTACAGTACATACCAGTATAACACAGTACAGACCAGTATAATACAGTACATACCAGTATAATACAGTACAGTACAGTATAATACAGTACATACCAGTATAACACAGTACAGTCCAGTATAATACAGTACAGACCAGTATAATACAGCACAGACCAGTATAACACAGTACAGTACAGACCAGTATAACACAGTACAGACCAGTATAATACAGTACATACCAGTATAATACAGTACAGACCAGTATAACACAGTACAGACCAGTATAGTACAGTACAGACCAGTATAATACAGTACAGACCAGTATAATGCAGTACAGACCAGTATAATACAGTACAGACCAGTATAACACAGTACAGACCAGTATAATACAGTACAGACCAGTATAACACAGTACAGACCAGTATAGTACAGTACAGACCAGTATAATACAGTACAGACCAGTATAATGCAGTACAGACCAGTATAATACAGTACAGACCAGTATAATATAGTACAGACCAGTATAATACAGTACAAACCAGTATAATACAGTACAGACCAGTATAACACAGTACAGACCAGTATAATACAGTACAGACCAGTATAACACAGTACAGACCAGTATAATACAGTACAGACCAGTATAATACAGTACAGACCAGTATAATACAGTACAGACCAGTATAATATAGTACAGACCAGTATAATACAGTACAGACCAGTATAACACAGTACAGACCAGTATAACACAGTACAGACCAGTATAATACAGGACAGTACAGACCAGTATAATACAGTACAGACCAGTATAACACAGTACAGACCAGTATAATACAGTACATACCAGTATAACACAGTACAGACCAGTATAATACAGTACAGACCAGTATAATACAGTACAGACCAGTATAATACAGTACATACCAGTAGAATACAGTACAGACCAGTATAACACAGTACAGACCAGTATAACACACCAGTATAATACAGTACAGACCAGTATAACACAGTACATACCAGTATAATACAGTACAGACCAGTATAACACAGTACAGACCAGTATAATACAGTACAGACCAGTATAACACAGTACAGACCAGTATAATACAGTACAGACCAGTATAACACAGTACAGACCAGTATAATACAGTACATACCAGTATAATACAGTACAGACCAGTATAATACAGTACAGTCCAGTATAATACAGTACATACCAGTATAACACAGTACAGACCAGTATAACACAGTACAGACCAGTATACCACACCAGTATAATACAGTACAGACCAGTATAATACAGTACAGACCAGTACAATACAGTACAGACCAGTATAATATAGTACAGACCAGTATAACACAGTACATACCAGTATAATACAGTACAGACCAGTATAACACAGTACAGACCAGTATAGTACAGTACAGACCAGTATAATACAGTACATACCAGTATAACACAGTACAGACCAGTATAATACAGTACAGACCAGTATAATACAGTACAGACCAGTATAATACAGTACATACCAGTATAACACAGTACAGACCAGTATAATACAGTACAGACCAGTATAATACAGTACAGTACAGTATAATACAGTACATACCAGTATAACACAGTACAGTCCAGTATAATACAGTACAGACCAGTATAATACAGCACAGACCAGTATAACACAGTACAGACCAGTATAATACAGTACAGACCAGTATAACACAGTACAGACCAGTATAGTACAGTACATACCAGTATAACACAGTACAGACCAGTATAATACAGTACATACCAGTATAATACAGTACAGTACAGTATAATACAGTACATACCAGTATAACACAGTACAGTCCAGTATAATACAGTACAGACCAGTATAATACAGCACAGACCAGTATAACACAGTACAGTACAGACCAGTATAACACAGTACAGACCAGTATAATACAGTACAGACCAGTATAATACAGTACAGACCAGTATAACACAGTACAGACCAGTATAGTACAGTACAGACCAGTATAATACAGTACAGACCAGTATAACACAGTACAGACCAGTATAATATAGTACATACCAGTATAATACAGTACAGACCAGTATAACACAGTACAGACCAGTATAATACAGTACAGACCAGTATAATACAGTACAGACCAGTATAATACAGTACAGACCAGTATAACACAGTACAGACCAGTATAATACAGTACAGACCAGTATAACACAGTACAGACCAGTATAATACAGTACAGACCAGTATAACACAGTACATACCAGTATAATACAGTACAGACCAGCATAACACAGTACAGACCAGTATAATACAGTACAGACCAGTATAATACAGCACAGACCAGTATAACACAGTACAGACCATTATAACACAGTACAGACCAGTATAATACAGTACAGACCAGTATAACACAGTACAGACCAGTATAATACAGTACAGACCAGTATAATACAGTACAGACCAGTATAACACAGTACAGACCAGTATAATACAGTACAGACCAGTATAACACAGTACAGACCAGTATAATACAGTACAGACCAGTATAATACAGTACAGACCAGTATAATACAGTACAGTACAGACCAGTATAATACAGTACCGACCAGTATAATACAGTACAGACCAGTATAATACAGTACAGTCCAGTATAATACAGTACATACCAGTAGAATACAGTACAGACCAGTATAACACAGTACAGACCAGTATAACACACCAGTATAATACAGTACAGACCAGTATAACACAGTACATACCAGTATAATATAGTACATACCAGTATAACACAGTACAGACCAGTATAATACAGTACAGACCAGTATAATACAGTACAGTACAGTATAACACAGTACAGACCAGTATAATACAGTACAGACCAGTATAATACAGTACAGACCATATAGTACAGACCAGTATAATACACTACATACCAGTATAACACAGTACAGACCAGTATAATACAGTACAGACCAGTATAATACAGTACATACCAGTATAACACAGTACAGTACAGTATAATACAGTACATACCAGTATAATACAGTACAGACCAGTATAACACAGTACAGACCAGTATAGTACAGCACAGTACAATACAGTACATACCAGTATAACACAGTACAGACCAGTATAATACAGTACAGACCAGTATAATACAGTACAGACCAGTATAATATAGTACAGACCAGTATAATACAGTACAGACCAGTATAACACAGTACAAACCAGTATAATACAGTACAGACCAGTATAATACAGTACATACCAGTATAACACAGTACAGACCAGTATAATATAGTACAGACCAGTTTAATACAGTACAGACCAGTATAACAAAGTACAGACCAGTATAATACAGTACAGTACAGACCAGTATAATACAGTACAGACCAGTATAACACAGTACAGACCAGTATAATACAGTACAGACCAGTATAACACAGTACAGACCAGTATAATACAGTACATACCAGTATAATACAGTACAGACCAGTATAATACAGTACAGTCCAGTATAATACAGTACATACCAGTATAATACAGTACAGACCAGTATAACACAGTACAGACCAGTATAATACAGTACAGACCAGTATAATACAGTACATACCAGTATAACACAGTACAGACCAGTATAATATAGTACAGACCAGTTTAATACAGTACAGACCAGTATAACACAGTACAGACCAGTATAATACAGTACAGTACAGACCAATATAATACAGTACAGACCAGTATAACACAGTACAGACCAGTATAATACAGTACAGACCAGTATAACACAGTACAGACCAGTATAATACAGTACATACCAGTATAATACAGTACAGACCAGTATAATACAGTACAGTCCAGTATAATACAGTACATACCAGTATAACACAGTACAGACCAGTATAACACAGTACAGACCAGTATACCACACCAGTATAATACAGTACAGACCAGTATAATACAGTACAGACCAGTACAATACAGTACAGACCAGTATAATATAGTACAGACCAGTATAACACAGTACATACCAGTATAATACAGTACAGACCAGTATAACACAGTACAGACCAGTATAGTACAGTACCGACCAGTATAATACAGTACATACCAGTATAACACAGTACAGACCAGTATAATACAGTACAGACCAGTATAATACAGTACAGACCAGTATAATACAGTACATACCAGTATAACACAGTACAGACCAGTATAATACAGTACAGACCAGTATAATACAGTACAGTACAGTATAATACAGTACATACCAGTATAACACAGTACAGTCCAGTATAATACAGTACAGACCAGTATAATACAGCACAGACCAGTATAACACAGTACAGACCAGTATAATACAGTACAGACCAGTATAACACAGTACAGACCAGTATAGTACAGTACATACCAGTATAACACAGTACAGACCAGTATAATACAGTACATACCAGTATAATACAGTACAGTACAGTATAATACAGTACATACCAGTATAACACAGTACAGTCCAGTATAATACAGTACAGACCAGTATAATACAGCACAGACCAGTATAACACAGTACAGTACAGACCAGTATAACACAGTACAGACCAGTATAATACAGTACAGACCAGTATAATACAGTACAGACCAGTATAACACAGTACAGACCAGTATAGTACAGTACAGACCAGTATAATACAGTACAGACCAGTATAATGCAGTACAGACCAGTATAATACAGTACAGACCAGTATAACACAGTACAGACCAGTATAATACAGTACAGACCAGTATAACACAGTACAGACCAGTATAGTACAGTACAGACCAGTATAATACAGTACAGACCAGTATAATGCAGTACAGACCAGTATAATACAGTACAGACCAGTATAATATAGTACAGACCAGTATAATACAGTACAAACCAGTATAATACAGTACAGACCAGTATAACACAGTACAGACCAGTATAATACAGTACAGACCAGTATAACACAGTACAGACCAGTATAATACAGTACAGACCAGTATAATACAGTACAGACCAGTATAATACAGTACAGACCAGTATAATATAGTACAGACCAGTATAATACAGTACAGACCAGTATAACACAGTACAGACCAGTATAACACAGTACAGACCAGTATAATACAGGACAGTACAGACCAGTATAATACAGTACAGACCAGTATAACACAGTACAGACCAGTATAATACAGTACATACCAGTATAACACAGTACAGACCAGTATAATACAGTACAGACCAGTATAATACAGTACAGACCAGTATAATACAGTACATACCAGTAGAATACAGTACAGACCAGTATAACACAGTACAGACCAGTATAACACACCAGTATAATACAGTACAGACCAGTATAACACAGTACATACCAGTATAATACAGTACAGACCAGTATAACACAGTACAGACCAGTATAATACAGTACAGACCAGTATAACACAGTACAGACCAGTATAATACAGTACAGACCAGTATAACACAGTACAGACCAGTATAATACAGTACATACCAGTATAATACAGTACAGACCAGTATAATACAGTACAGTCCAGTATAATACAGTACATACCAGTATAACACAGTACAGACCAGTATAACACAGTACAGACCAGTATACCACACCAGTATAATACAGTACAGACCAGTATAATACAGTACAGACCAGTACAATACAGTACAGACCAGTATAATATAGTACAGACCAGTATAACACAGTACATACCAGTATAATACAGTACAGACCAGTATAACACAGTACAGACCAGTATAGTACAGTACAGACCAGTATAATACAGTACATACCAGTATAACACAGTACAGACCAGTATAATACAGTACAGACCAGTATAATACAGTACAGACCAGTATAATACAGTACATACCAGTATAACACAGTACAGACCAGTATAATACAGTACAGACCAGTATAATACAGTACAGTACAGTATAATACAGTACATACCAGTATAACACAGTACAGTCCAGTATAATACAGTACAGACCAGTATAATACAGCACAGACCAGTATAACACAGTACAGACCAGTATAATACAGTACAGACCAGTATAACACAGTACAGACCAGTATAGTACAGTACATACCAGTATAACACAGTACAGACCAGTATAATACAGTACATACCAGTATAATACAGTACAGTACAGTATAATACAGTACATACCAGTATAACACAGTACAGTCCAGTATAATACAGTACAGACCAGTATAATACAGCACAGACCAGTATAACACAGTACAGTACAGACCAGTATAACACAGTACAGACCAGTATAATACAGTACAGACCAGTATAACACAGTACAGACCAGTATAATACAATACAGACCAGTATAACACAGTACAGACCAGTATAATACAGTACAGACCAGTATAATACAGTACAGACCAGTATAATGCAGTACAGACCAGTATAATACAGTACAGACCAGTATAATATAGTACAGACCAGTATAATACGGTACAAACCAGTATAATACAGTACAGACCAGTATAACACAGTACAGACCAGTATAATACAGTACAGACCAGTATAACACAGTACAGACCAGTATAGTACAGTGCAGACCAGTATAATACAGTACAGACCAGTATAATACAGTACAGACCAGTATAATACAGTACAGACCAGTATAATACAGTACAGACCAGTATAATATAGTACAGACCAGTATAATACAGTACAGACCAGTATAACACAGTACAGACCAGTATAACACAGTACAGACCAGTATAATACAGGACAGTACAGACCAGTATAATACAGTACAGACCAGTATAACACAGTACAGACCAGTATAATACAGTACAGACCAGTATAATACAGTACAGACCAGTATAATACAGTACATACCAGTAGAATACAGTACAGACCAGTATAACACAGTACAGACCAGTATAACACACCAGTATAATACAGTACAGACCAGTATAACACAGTACATACCAGTATAATATAGTACATACCAGTATAACACAGTACAGACCAGTATAATACAGTACAGACCAGTATAATACAGTACAGTACAGTATAACACAGTACAGACCAGTACAATACAGTACAGACCAGTATAATACAGTACAGACCAGTATAACACAGTACATACCAGTATAATACAGTACAGACCAGTATAACACAGTACAGACCAGTATAATACAGTACAGACCAGTATAATACAGTACAGACCAGTATAATACAGTACATACCAGTATAATACAGTACAGTACAGTATAATACAGTACATACCAGTATAACACAGTACAGTCCAGTATAATACAGTACATACCAGTATAATACAGTACATACCAGTATAATACAGCACATACCAGTATAACACAGTACAGACCAGTATAATACAGTACAGACCAGTTTAACACAGTACAGACCAGTATAGTACAGTACAGTATAATACAGTACATACCAGTATAACACAGTACAGACCAGTATAATACAGTACAGACCAGTACAATACAGTACAGACCAGTATAACACAGTACAGACCAGTATAATACAGTACATACCAGTATAACACAGTACAATCCAGTATAATACAGTACAGACCAGTATAATACAGTACAGACCAGTATAACACAGTACAGACCAGTATAGTACAGTACATACCAGTATAACACAGTACAGACCAGTATAATACAGTACATACCAGTATAATACAGTACAGTACAGTATAATACAGTACATACCAGTATAACACAGTACAGCCCAGTATAATACAGCACAGACCAGTATAACACAGTACAGTACAGACCAGTATAACACAGTAGAGACCAGTATAATACAGTACAGACCAGTATAATACAGTACAGACCAGTATAACACAGTACAGACCAGTATAATACAGTACAGTACAGACCAGTATAACACAGTACAGACCAGTATAATACAGTACAGACCAGTATAACACAGTACAGACCAGTATAGTACAGTACAGACCAGTATAATACAGTACAGACCAGTATAATGCAGTACAGACCAGTATAATACAGTACAGACCAGTATAATATAGTACAGACCAGTATAATACAGTACAAACCAGTATAATACAGTACAGACCAGTATAACACAGTACAGACCAGTATAATACAGCACAGACCAGTATAACACAGTACAGACCAGTATAGTACAGTGCAGACCAGTATAATACAGTACAGACCAGTATAATACAGTACATACCAGTATAATACAGTACAGACCAGTATAATACAGTACAGACCAGTATAATATAGTACAGACCAGTATAATACAGTACAGACCAGTATAACACAGTACAGACCAGTATAACACAGTACAGACCAGTATAATACAGTACAGTACAGACCAGTATAATACAGTACAGACCAGTATAACACAGTACAGACCAGTATAATACAGTACATACCAGTATAACACAGTACAGACCAGTATAATACAGTACAGACCAGTATAATACAGTACAGACCAGTATAATACAGTACATACCAGTAGAATACAGTACAGACCAGTATAACACAGTACAGACCAGTATAACACACCAGTATACTACAGTACAGACCAGTATAACACAGTACATACCAGTATAATATAGTACATACCAGTATAACACAGTACAGACCAGTATAATACAGTACAGACCAGTATAATACAGTACAGTACAATATAACACAGTACAGACCAGTACAATACAGTACAGACCAGTATAATACAGTACAGACCAGTATAACACAGTACATACCAGTAGAATACAGTACAGACCAGTATAACACAGTACAGACCAGTATAATACAGTACAGACCAGTATAATACAGTACAGACCAGTATAATACAGTACA
The DNA here is from genome assembly GCF_963971535.1 of Notolepis coatsorum. Lineage (NCBI taxonomy): Eukaryota > Metazoa > Chordata > Actinopteri > Aulopiformes > Paralepididae > Notolepis > Notolepis coatsorum. The sequence continues at coordinate 186,930,519 of NC_140167.1, forward strand.
GACCAGTATAATACAGTACAGTACAGTATAATACAGTACATACCAGTATAACACAGTACAGTCCAGTATAATACAGTACAGACCAGTATAATACAGTACAGACCAGTATAATACATCACAGACCAGTATAACACAGTACAGACCAGTATAATACAGTACAGTACAGTATAACACAGTACAGACCAGTACAATACAGTACAGACCAGTATAATACAGTACAGACCAGTATAACACAGTACATACCAGTATAATACAGTACAGACCAGTATAACACAGTACAGACCAGTATAATACAGTACAGACCAGTATAATACAGTACAGACCAGTATAATACAGTACATACCAGTATAATACAGTACAGTACAGTATAATACAGTACATACCAGTATAACACAGTACAGTCCAGTATAATACAGTACATACCAGTATAATACAGTACATACCAGTATAATACAGCACAGACCAGTATAACACAGTACAGACCAGTATAATACAGTACAGACCAGTTTAACACAGTACAGACCAGTATAGTACAGTACAGTATAATACAGTACATACCAGTATAACACAGTACAGACCAGTATAATACAGTACAGACCAGTACAATACAGTACAGACCAGTATAACACAGTACAGACCAGTATAATACAGTACATACCAGTATAACACAGTACAGTCCAGTATAATACAGTACAGACCAGTATAATACAGTACAGACCAGTATAACACAGTACAGACCAGTATAGTACAGTACATACCAGTATAACACAGTACAGACCAGTATAATACAGTACATACCAGTATAATACAGTACAGTACAGTATAATACAGTACATACCAGTATAACACAGTACAGCCCAGTATAATACAGCACAGACCAGTATAACACAGTACAGTACAGACCAGTATAACACAGTACAGACCAGTATAATACAGTACAGACCAGTATAATACAGTACAGACCAGTATAACACAGTACAGACCAGTATAATACAGTACAGTACAGACCAGTATAACACAGTACAGACCAGTATAATACAGTACAGACCAGTATAACACAGTACAGACCAGTATAGTACAGTACAGACCAGTATAATACAGTACAGACCAGTATAATGCAGTACAGACCAGTATAATACAGTACAGACCAGTATAATATAGTACAGACCAGTATAATACAGTACAAACCAGTATAATACAGTACAGACCAGTATAACACAGTACAGACCAGTATAATACAGTACAGACCAGTATAACACAGTACAGACCAGTATAGTACAGTGCAGACCAGTATAATACAGTACAGAACAGTATAATACAGTACATACCAGTATAATACAGTACAGACCAGTATAATACAGTACAGACCAGTATAATATAGTACAGACCAGTATAATACAGTACAGACCAGTATAACACAGTACAGACCAGTATAACACAGTACAGACCAGTATAATACAGTACAGTACAGACCAGTATAATACAGTACAGACCAGTATAACACAGTACAGACCAGTATAATACAGTACATACCAGTATAACACAGTACAGACCAGTATAATACAGTACAGACCAGTATAATACAGTACAGACCAGTATAATACAGTACATACCAGTAGAATACAGTACAGACCAGTATAACACAGTACAGACCAGTATAACACACCAGTATACTACAGTACAGACCAGTATAACACAGTACATACCAGTATAATATAGTACATACCAGTATAACACAGTACAGACCAGTATAATACAGTACAGACCAGTATAATACAGTACAGTACAATATAACACAGTACAGACCAGTACAATACAGTACAGACCAGTATAATACAGTACAGACCAGTATAACACAGTACATACCAGTAGAATACAGTACAGACCAGTATAACACAGTACAGACCAGTATAATACAGTACAGACCAGTATAATACAGTACAGACCAGTATAATACAGTACAGACCAGTATAATACAGTACAGTACAGTATAATACAGTACATACCAGTATAACACAGTACAGTCCAGTATAATACAGTACAGACCAGTATAATACAGTACAGACCAGTATAATACATCACAGACCAGTATAACACAGTACAGACCAGTATAATACAGTACAGACCAGTATAACACAGTACAGACCAGTATAGTACAGTACAGTATAATACAGTACATACCAGTATAACACAGTACAGACCAGTATAATACAGTACAGACCAGTACAATACAGTACAGACCAGTATAACACAGTACAGACCAGTATAATACAGTACATACCAGTATAACACAGTACAGTCCAGTATAATACAGTACAGACTAGTATAATACAGCACAGACCAGTATAACACAGTACAGACCAGTATAACACAGTACAGACCAATATAGTACAGTACATACCAGTATAACACAGTACAGACCAGTATAATACAGTACATACCAGTATAATACAGTACAGTACAGTATAATACAGTACATACCAGTATAACACAGTACAGTCCAGTATAATACAGTACAGACCAGTATAATACAGCACAGACCAGTATAACACAGTACAGACCAGTATAACACAGTACAGACCAGTATAATACAGTACAGACCAGTATAACACAGTACAGACCAGTATAATACAGTACAGACCAGTATAATACAGTACAGACCAGTATAACACAGTACAGACCAGTATAATACAGTACAGACCAGTATAACACAGTACAGACCAGTATAATACAGTACAGACCAGTATAATACAGTACAGACCAGTATAATACAGTACAGTCCAGTATAATACAGTACATACCAGTAGAATACAGTACAGACCAGTATAACACAGTACATACCAGTATAATATAGTACATACCAGTATAACACAGTACAGACCAGTATAATACAGTACAGACCAGTATAATACAGTACAGTACAGTATAACACAGTACAGACCAGTACAATACAGTACAGACCAGTATAATACAGTACAGACCAGTATAACACAGTACATACCAGTATAATATAGTACATACCAGTATAACACAGTACAGACCAGTATAATACAGTACAGACCAGTATAATACAGTACAGACCAGTATAATACAGTACATACCAGTATAACACAGTACAGACCAGTATAATACAGTACAGACCAGTATAATACAGTACAGACCAGTATAATACAGTACATACCAGTAGAATACAGTACAGACCAGTATAACACAGTACAGACCAGTATAATACAGTACATACCAGTATAATACAGTACAGACCAGTATAATACAGTACAGTCCAGTATAATACAGTACATACCAGTATAATACAGTACAGACCAGTATAACACAGTACAGACCAGTATAATACAGTACAGACCAGTATAATACAGTACATACCAGTATAACACAGTACAGACCAGTATAATATAGTACAGACCAGTTTAATACAGTACAGACCAGTATAACACAGTACAGACCAGTATAATACAGTACAGTACAGACCAATATAATACAGTACAGACCAGTATAACACAGTACAGACCAGTATAATACAGTACAGACCAGTATAACACAGTACAGACCAGTATAATACAGTACATACCAGTATAATACAGTACAGACCAGTATAATACAGTACAGTCCAGTATAATACAGTACATACCAGTATAACACAGTACAGACCAGTATAACACAGTACAGACCAGTATACCACACCAGTATAATACAGTACAGACCAGTATAATACAGTACAGACCAGTACAATACAGTACAGACCAGTATAATATAGTACAGACCAGTATAACACAGTACATACCAGTATAATACAGTACAGACCAGTATAACACAGTACAGACCAGTATAGTACAGTACCGACCAGTATAATACAGTACATACCAGTATAACACAGTACAGACCAGTATAATACAGTACAGACCAGTATAATACAGTACAGACCAGTATAATACAGTACATACCAGTATAACACAGTACAGACCAGTATAATACAGTACAGACCAGTATAATACAGTACAGTACAGTATAATACAGTACATACCAGTATAACACAGTACAGTCCAGTATAATACAGTACAGACCAGTATAATACAGCACAGACCAGTATAACACAGTACAGACCAGTATAATACAGTACAGACCAGTATAACACAGTACAGACCAGTATAGTACAGTACATACCAGTATAACACAGTACAGACCAGTATAATACAGTACATACCAGTATAATACAGTACAGTACAGTATAATACAGTACATACCAGTATAACACAGTACAGTCCAGTATAATACAGTACAGACCAGTATAATACAGCACAGACCAGTATAACACAGTACAGTACAGACCAGTATAACACAGTACAGACCAGTATAATACAGTACAGACCAGTATAATACAGTACAGACCAGTATAACACAGTACAGACCAGTATAGTACAGTACAGACCAGTATAATACAGTACAGACCAGTATAATGCAGTACAGACCAGTATAATACAGTACAGACCAGTATAACACAGTACAGACCAGTATAATACAGTACAGACCAGTATAACACAGTACAGACCAGTATAGTACAGTACAGACCAGTATAATACAGTACAGACCAGTATAATGCAGTACAGACCAGTATAATACAGTACAGACCAGTATAATATAGTACAGACCAGTATAATACAGTACAAACCAGTATAATACAGTACAGACCAGTATAACACAGTACAGACCAGTATAATACAGTACAGACCAGTATAACACAGTACAGACCAGTATAATACAGTACAGACCAGTATAATACAGTACAGACCAGTATAATACAGTACAGACCAGTATAATATAGTACAGACCAGTATAATACAGTACAGACCAGTATAACACAGTACAGACCAGTATAACACAGTACAGACCAGTATAATACAGGACAGTACAGACCAGTATAATACAGTACAGACCAGTATAACACAGTACAGACCAGTATAATACAGTACATACCAGTATAACACAGTACAGACCAGTATAATACAGTACAGACCAGTATAATACAGTACAGACCAGTATAATACAGTACATACCAGTAGAATACAGTACAGACCAGTATAACACAGTACAGACCAGTATAACACACCAGTATAATACAGTACAGACCAGTATAACACAGTACATACCAGTATAATACAGTACAGACCAGTATAACACAGTACAGACCAGTATAATACAGTACAGACCAGTATAACACAGTACAGACCAGTATAATACAGTACAGACCAGTATAACACAGTACAGACCAGTATAATACAGTACATACCAGTATAATACAGTACAGACCAGTATAATACAGTACAGTCCAGTATAATACAGTACATACCAGTATAACACAGTACAGACCAGTATAACACAGTACAGACCAGTATACCACACCAGTATAATACAGTACAGACCAGTATAATACAGTACAGACCAGTACAATACAGTACAGACCAGTATAATATAGTACAGACCAGTATAACACAGTACATACCAGTATAATACAGTACAGACCAGTATAACACAGTACAGACCAGTATAGTACAGTACAGACCAGTATAATACAGTACATACCAGTATAACACAGTACAGACCAGTATAATACAGTACAGACCAGTATAATACAGTACAGACCAGTATAATACAGTACATACCAGTATAACACAGTACAGACCAGTATAATACAGTACAGACCAGTATAATACAGTACAGTACAGTATAATACAGTACATACCAGTATAACACAGTACAGTCCAGTATAATACAGTACAGACCAGTATAATACAGCACAGACCAGTATAACACAGTACAGACCAGTATAATACAGTACAGACCAGTATAACACAGTACAGACCAGTATAGTACAGTACATACCAGTATAACACAGTACAGACCAGTATAATACAGTACATACCAGTATAATACAGTACAGTACAGTATAATACAGTACATACCAGTATAACACAGTACAGTCCAGTATAATACAGTACAGACCAGTATAATACAGCACAGACCAGTATAACACAGTACAGTACAGACCAGTATAACACAGTACAGACCAGTATAATACAGTACAGACCAGTATAATACAGTACAGACCAGTATAACACAGTACAGACCAGTATAGTACAGTACAGACCAGTATAATACAGTACAGACCAGTATAATGCAGTACAGACCAGTATAATACAGTACAGACCAGTATAACACAGTACAGACCAGTATAATACAGTACAGACCAGTATAACACAGTACAGACCAGTATAATACAGTACAGACCAGTATAATACAGTACAGACCAGTATAATGCAGTACAGACCAGTATAATACAGTACAGACCAGTATAATATAGTACAGACCAGTATAATACAGTACAAACCAGTATAATACAGTACAGACCAGTATAACACAGTACAGACCAGTATAATACAGTACAGACCAGTATAACACAGTACAGACCAGTATAGTACAGTGCAGACCAGTATAATACAGTACAGACCAGTATAATACAGTACAGACCAGTATAATACAGTACAGACCAGTATAATACAGTACAGACCAGTATAATATAGTACAGACCAGTATAATACAGTACAGACCAGTATAACACAGTACTGACCAGTATAACACAGTACAGACCAGTATAATACAGGACAGTACAGACCAGTATAATACAGTACAGACCAGTATAACACAGTACAGACCAGTATAATACAGTACATACCAGTATAACACAGTACAGACGAGTATAATACAGTACAGACCAGTATAATACAGTACAGACCAGTATAATACAGTACATACCAGTAGAATACAGTACAGACCAGTATAACACAGTACAGACCAGTATAACACACCAGTATAATACAGTACAGACCAGTATAACACAGTACATACCAGTATAATATAGTACATACCAGTATAACACAGTACAGACCAGTATAATACAGTACAGACCAGTATAATACAGTACAGTACAGTATAACACAGTACAGACCAGTACAATACAGTACAGACCAGTATAATACAGTACAGACCAGTATAACACAGTACATACCAGTATAATACAGTACAGACCAGTATAACACAGTACAGACCAGTATAATACAGTACAGACCAGTATAATACAGTACAGACCAGTATAATACAGTACATACCAGTATAATACAGTACAGTACAGTATAATACAGTACATACCAGTATAACACAGTACAGTCCAGTATAATACAGTACATACCAGTATAATACAGTACATACCAGTATAATACAGCACATACCAGTATAACACAGTACAGACCAGTATAATACAGTACAGACCAGTTTAACACAGTACAGACCAGTATAGTACAGTACAGTATAATACAGTACATACCAGTATAACACAGTACAGACCAGTATAATACAGTACAGACCAGTACAATACAGTACAGACCAGTATAACACAGTACAGACCAGTATAATACAGTACATACCAGTATAACACAGTACAGTCCAGTATAATACAGTACAGACCAGTATAATACAGTACAGACCAGTATAACACAGTACAGACCAGTAAAGTACAGTACATACCAGTATAACACAGTACAGACCAGTATAATACAGTACATACCAGTATAATACAGTACAGTACAGTATAATACAGTACATACCAGTATAACACAGTACAGCCCAGTATAATACAGCACAGACCAGTATAACACAGTACAGTACAGACCAGTATAACACAGTAGAGACCAGTATAATACAGTACAGACCAGTATAATACAGTACAGACCAGTATAACACAGTACAGACCAGTATAATACAGTACAGTACAGACCAGTATAACACAGTACAGACCAGTATAATACAGTACAGACCAGTATAACACAGTACAGACCAGTATAGTACAGTACAGACCAGTATAATACAGTACAGACCAGTATAATGCAGTACAGACCAGTATAATACAGTACAGACCAGTATAATATAGTACAGACCAGTATAATACAGTACAAACCAGTATAATACAGTACAGACCAGTATAACACAGTACAGACCAGTATAATACAGTACAGACCAGTATAACACAGTACAGACCAGTATAGTACAGTGCAGACCAGTATAATACAGTACAGACCAGTATAATACAGTACATACCAGTATAATACAGTACAGACCAGTATAATACAGTACAGACCAGTATAATATAGTACAGACCAGTATAATACAGTACAGACCAGTATAACACAGTACAGACCAGTATAACACAGTACAGACCAGTATAATACAGTACAGTACAGACCAGTATAATACAGTACAGACCAGTATAACACAGTACAGACCAGTATAATACAGTACATACCAGTATAACACAGTACAGACCAGTATAATACAGTACAGACCAGTATAATACAGTACAGACCAGTATAATACAGTACATACCAGTAGAATACAGTACAGACCAGTATAACACAGTACAGACCAGTATAACACACCAGTATACTACAGTACAGACCAGTATAACACAGTACATACCAGTATAATATAGTACATACCAGTATAACACAGTACAGACCAGTATAATACAGTACAGACCAGTATAATACAGTACAGTACAATATAACACAGTACAGACCAGTACAATACAGTACAGACCAGTATAATACAGTACAGACCAGTATAACACAGTACATACCAGTAGAATACAGTACAGACCAGTATAACACAGTACAGACCAGTATAATACAGTACAGACCAGTATAATACAGTACAGACCAGTATAATACAGTACAGACCAGTATAATACAGTACAGTACAGTATAATACAGTACATACCAGTATAACACAGTACAGTCCAGTATAATACAGTACAGACCAGTATAATACAGTACAGACCAGTATAATACATCACAGACCAGTATAACACAGTACAGACCAGTATAATACAGTACAGTACAGTATAACACAGTACAGACCAGTACAATACAGTACAGACCAGTATAATACAGTACAGACCAGTATAACACAGTACATACCAGTATAATACAGTACAGACCAGTATAACACAGTACAGACCAGTATAATACAGTACAGACCAGTATAATACAGTACAGACCAGTATAATACAGTACATACCAGTATAATACAGTACAGTACAGTATAATACAGTACATACCAGTATAACACAGTACAGTCCAGTATAATACAGTACATACCAGTATAATACAGTACATACCAGTATAATACAGCACAGACCAGTATAACACAGTACAGACCAGTATAATACAGTACAGACCAGTTTAACACAGTACAGACCAGTATAGTACAGTACAGTATAATACAGTACATACCAGTATAACACAGTACAGACCAGTATAATACAGTACAGACCAGTACAATACAGTACAGACCAGTATAACACAGTACAGACCAGTATAATACAGTACATACCAGTATAACACAGTACAGTCCAGTATAATACAGTACAGACCAGTATAATACAGTACAGACCAGTATAACACAGTACAGACCAGTATAGTACAGTACATACCAGTATAACACAGTACAGACCAGTATAATACAGTACATACCAGTATAATACAGTACAGTACAGTATAATACAGTACATACCAGTATAACACAGTACAGCCCAGTATAATACAGCACAGACCAGTATAACACAGTACAGTACAGACCAGTATAACACAGTACAGACCAGTATAATACAGTACAGACCAGTATAATACAGTACAGACCAGTATAACACAGTACAGACCAGTATAATACAGTACAGTACAGACCAGTATAACACAGTACAGACCAGTATAATACAGTACAGACCAGTATAACACAGTACAGACCAGTATAGTACAGTACAGACCAGTATAATACAGTACAGACCAGTATAATGCAGTACAGACCAGTATAATACAGTACAGACCAGTATAATATAGTACAGACCAGTATAATACAGTACAAACCAGTATAATACAGTACAGACCAGTATAACACAGTACAGACCAGTATAATACAGTACAGACCAGTATAACACAGTACAGACCAGTATAGTACAGTGCAGACCAGTATAATACAGTACAGACCAGTATAATACAGTACATACCAGTATAATACAGTACAGACCAGTATAATACAGTACAGACCAGTATAATATAGTACAGACCAGTATAATACAGTACAGACCAGTATAACACAGTACAGACCAGTATAACACAGTACAGACCAGTATAATACAGTACAGTACAGACCAGTATAATACAGTACAGACCAGTATAACACAGTACAGACCAGTATAATACAGTACATACCAGTATAACACAGTACAGACCAGTATAATACAGTACAGACCAGTATAATACAGTACAGACCAGTATAATACAGTACATACCAGTAGAATACAGTACAGACCAGTATAACACAGTACAGACCAGTATAACACACCAGTATACTACAGTACAGACCAGTATAACACAGTACATACCAGTATAATATAGTACATACCAGTATAACACAGTACAGACCAGTATAATACAGTACAGACCAGTATAATACAGTACAGTACAATATAACACAGTACAGACCAGTACAATACAGTACAGACCAGTATAATACAGTACAGACCAGTATAACACAGTACATACCAGTAGAATACAGTACAGACCAGTATAACACAGTACAGACCAGTATAATACAGTACAGACCAGTATAATACAGTACAGACCAGTATAATACAGTACAGACCAGTATAATACAGTACAGTACAGTATAATACAGTACATACCAGTATAACACAGTACAGTCCAGTATAATACAGTACAGACCAGTATAATACAGTACAGACCAGTATAATACATCACAGACCAGTATAACACAGTACAGACCAGTATAATACAGTACAGACCAGTATAACACAGTACAGACCAGTATAGTACAGTACAGTATAATACAGTACATACCAGTATAACACAGTACAGACCAGTATAATACAGTACAGTACAGTATAATACAGTACAGACCAGTATAATACAGTACAGACCAGTATAACACAGTACAGACCAGTATAATACAGTACAGACCAGTATAACACAGTACAGACCAGTATAATACAGTACATACCAGTATAATACAGTACAGACCAGTATAATACAGTACAGTCCAGTATAATACAGTACATACCAGTATAACACAGTACAGACCAGTATAACACAGTACAGACCAGTATACCACACCAGTATAATACAGTACAGACCAGTATAATACAGTACAGACCAGTACAATACAGTACAGACCAGTATAATATAGTACAGACCAGTATAACACAGTACATACCAGTATAATACAGTACAGACCAGTATAACACAGTACAGACCAGTATAGTACAGTACCGACCAGTATAATACAGTACATACCAGTATAACACAGTACAGACCAGTATAATACAGTACAGACCAGTATAATACAGTACAGACCAGTATAATACAGTACATACCAGTATAACACAGTACAGACCAGTATAATACAGTACAGACCAGTATAATACAGTACAGTACAGTATAATACAGTACATACCAGTATAACACAGTACAGTCCAGTATAATACAGTACAGACCAGTATAATACAGCACAGACCAGTATAACACAGTACAGACCAGTATAATACAGTACAGACCAGTATAACACAGTACAGACCAGTATAGTACAGTACATACCAGTATAACACAGTACAGACCAGTATAATACAGTACATACCAGTATAATACAGTACAGTACAGTATAATACAGTACATACCAGTATAACACAGTACAGTCCAGTATAATACAGTACAGACCAGTATAATACAGCACAGACCAGTATAACACAGTACAGTACAGACCAGTATAACACAGTACAGACCAGTATAATACAGTACAGACCAGTATAATACAGTACAGACCAGTATAACACAGTACAGACCAGTATAGTACAGTACAGACCAGTATAATACAGTACAGACCAGTATAATGCAGTACAGACCAGTATAATACAGTACAGACCAGTATAACACAGTACAGACCAGTATAATACAGTACAGACCAGTATAACACAGTACAGACCAGTATAGTACAGTACAGACCAGTATAATACAGTACAGACCAGTATAATGCAGTACAGACCAGTATAATACAGTACAGACCAGTATAATATAGTACAGACCAGTATAATACAGTACAAACCAGTATAATACAGTACAGACCAGTATAACACAGTACAGACCAGTATAATACAGTACAGACCAGTATAACACAGTACAGACCAGTATAATACAGTACAGACCAGTATAATACAGTACAGACCAGTATAATACAGTACAGACCAGTATAATATAGTACAGACCAGTATAATACAGTACAGACCAGTATAACACAGTACAGACCAGTATAACACAGTACAGACCAGTATAATACAGGACAGTACAGACCAGTATAATACAGTACAGACCAGTATAACACAGTACAGACCAGTATAATACAGTACATACCAGTATAACACAGTACAGACCAGTATAATACAGTACAGACCAGTATAATACAGTACAGACCAGTATAATACAGTACATACCAGTAGAATACAGTACAGACCAGTATAACACAGTACAGACCAGTATAACACACCAGTATAATACAGTACAGACCAGTATAACACAGTACATACCAGTATAATACAGTACAGACCAGTATAACACAGTACAGACCAGTATAATACAGTACAGACCAGTATAACACAGTACAGACCAGTATAATACAGTACAGACCAGTATAACACAGTACAGACCAGTATAATACAGTACATACCAGTATAATACAGTACAGACCAGTATAATACAGTACAGTCCAGTATAATACAGTACATACCAGTATAACACAGTACAGACCAGTATAACACAGTACAGACCAGTATACCACACCAGTATAATACAGTACAGACCAGTATAATACAGTACAGACCAGTACAATACAGTACAGACCAGTATAATATAGTACAGACCAGTATAACACAGTACATACCAGTATAATACAGTACAGACCAGTATAACACAGTACAGACCAGTATAGTACAGTACAGACCAGTATAATACAGTACATACCAGTATAACACAGTACAGATCAGTATAATACAGTACAGACCAGTATAATACAGTACAGACCAGTATAATACAGTACATACCAGTATAACACAGTACAGACCAGTATAATACAGTACAGACCAGTATAATACAGTACAGTACAGTATAATACAGTACATACCAGTATAACACAGTACAGTCCAGTATAATACAGTACAGACCAGTATAATACAGCACAGACCAGTATAACACAGTACAGACCAGTATAATACAGTACAGACCAGTATAACACAGTACAGACCAGTATAGTACAGTACATACCAGTATAACACAGTACAGACCAGTATAATACAGTACATACCAGTATAATACAGTACAGTACAGTATAATACAGTACATACCAGTATAACACAGTACAGTCCAGTATAATACAGTACAGACCAGTATAATACAGCACAGACCAGTATAACACAGTACAGTACAGACCAGTATAACACAGTACAGACCAGTATAATACAGTACAGACCAGTATAATACAGTACAGACCAGTATAACACAGTACAGACCAGTATAGTACAGTACAGACCAGTATAATACAGTACAGACCAGTATAATGCAGTACAGACCAGTATAATACAGTACAGACCAGTATAACACAGTACAGACCAGTATAATACAGTACAGACCAGTATAACACAGTACAGACCAGTATAATACAGTACAGACCAGTATAATACAGTACAGACCAGTATAATGCAGTACAGACCAGTATAATACAGTACAGACCAGTATAATATAGTACAGACCAGTATAATACAGTACAAACCAGTATAATACAGTACAGACCAGTATAACACAGTACAGACCAGTATAATACAGTACAGACCAGTATAACACAGTACAGACCAGTATAGTACAGTGCAGACCAGTATAATACAGTACAGACCAGTATAATACAGTACAGACCAGTATAATACAGTACAGACCAGTATAATACAGTACAGACCAGTATAATATAGTACAGACCAGTATAATACAGTACAGACCAGTATAACACAGTACAGACCAGTATAACACAGTACAGACCAGTATAATACAGGACAGTACAGACCAGTATAATACAGTACAGACCAGTATAACACAGTACAGACCAGTATAATACAGTACATACCAGTATAACACAGTACAGACCAGTATAATACAGTACAGACCAGTATAATACAGTACAGACCAGTATAATACAGTACATACCAGTAGAATACAGTACAGACCAGTATAACACAGTACAGACCAGTATAACACACCAGTATAATACAGTACAGACCAGTATAACACAGTACATACGAGTATAATATAGTACATACCAGTATAACACAGTACAGACCAGTATAATACAGTACAGACCAGTATAATACAGTACAGTACAGTATAACACAGTACAGACCAGTACAATACAGTACAGACCAGTATAATACAGTACAGACCAGTATAACACAGTACATACCAGTATAATACAGTACAGACCAGTATAACACAGTACAGACCAGTATAATACAGTACAGACCAGTATAATACAGTACAGACCAGTATAATACAGTACATACCAGTATAATACAGTACAGTACAGTATAATACAGTACATACCAGTATAACACAGTACAGTCCAGTATAATACAGTACACACCAGTATAATACAGTACATACCAGTATAATACAGCACATACCAGTATAACACAGTACAGACCAGTATAATACAGTACAGACCAGTTTAACACAGTACAGACCAGTATAGTACAGTACAGTATAATACAGTACATACCAGTATAACACAGTACAGACCAGTATAATACAGTACAGACCAGTACAATACAGTACAGACCAGTATAACACAGTACAGACCAGTATAATACAGTACATACCAGTATAACACAGTACAGTCCAGTATAATACAGTACAGACCAGTATAATACAGTACAGACCAGTATAACACAGTACAGACCAGTATAGTACAGTACATACCAGTATAACACAGTACAGACCAGTATAATACAGTACATACCAGTATAATACAGTACAGTACAGTATAATACAGTACATACCAGTATAACACAGTACAGCCCAGAATAATACAGCACAGACCAGTATAACACAGTACAGTACAGACCAGTATAACACAGTAGAGACCAGTATAATACAGTACAGACCAGTATAATACAGTACAGACCAGTATAACACAGTACAGACCAGTATAATACAGTACAGTACAGACCAGTATAACACAGTACAGACCAGTATAATACAGTACAGACCAGTATAACACAGTACAGACCAGTATAGTACAGTACAGACCAGTATAATACAGTACAGACCAGTATAATGCAGTACAGACCAGTATAATAGAGTACAGACCAGTATAATATAGTACAGACCAGTATAATACAGTACAAACCAGTATAATACAGTACAGACCAGTATAACACAGTACAGACCAGTATAATACAGTACAGACCAGTATAACACAGTACAGACCAGTATAGTACAGTGCAGACCAGTATAATACAGTACAGACCAGTATAATACAGTACATACCAGTATAATACAGTACAGACCAGTATAATACAGTACAGACCAGTATAATATAGTACAGACCAGTATAATACAGTACAGACCAGTATAACACAGTACAGACCAGTATAACACAGTACAGACCAGTATAATACAGTACAGTACAGACCAGTATAATACAGTACAGACCAGTATAACACAGTACAGACCAGTATAATACAGTACATACCAGTATGACACAGTACAGACCAGTATAATACAGTACATACCAGTATAATACAGTACAGACCAGTATAATACAGTACATACCAGTAGAATACAGTACAGACCAGTATAACACAGTACAGACCAGTATAACACACCAGTATACTACAGTACAGACCAGTATAACACAGTACATACCAGTATAATATAGTACATACCAGTATAACACAGTACAGACCAGTATAATACAGTACAGACCAGTATAATACAGTACAGTACAATATAACACAGTACAGACCAGTACAATACAGTACAGACCAGTATAATACAGTACAGACCAGTATAACACAGTACATACCAGTAGAATACAGTACAGACCAGTATAACACAGTACAGACCAGTATAATACAGTACAGACCAGTATAATACAGTACAGACCAGTATAATACAGTACAGACCAGTATAATACAGTACAGTACAGTATAATACAGTACATACCAGTATAACACAGTACAGTCCAGTATAATACAGTACAGACCAGTATAATACAGTACAGACCAGTATAATACATCACAGACCAGTATAACACAGTACAGACCAGTATAATACAGTACAGTACAGTATAACACAGTACAGACCAGTACAATACAGTACAGACCAGTATAATACAGTACAGACCAGTATAACACAGTACATACCAGTATAATACAGTACAGACCAGTATAACACAGTACAGACCAGTATAATACAGTACAGACCAGTATAATACAGTACAGACCAGTATAATACAGTACATACCAGTATAATACAGTACAGTACAGTATAATACAGTACATACCAGTATAACACAGTACAGTCCAGTATAATACAGTACATACCAGTATAATACAGTACATACCAGTATAATACAGCACAGACCAGTATAACACAGTACAGACCAGTATAATACAGTACAGACCAGTTTAACACAGTACAGACCAGTATAGTACAGTACAGTATAATACAGTACATACCAGTATAACACAGTACAGACCAGTATAATACAGTACAGACCAGTACAATACAGTACAGACCAGTATAACACAGTACAGACCAGTATAATACAGTACATACCAGTATAACACAGTACAGTCCAGTATAATACAGTACAGACCAGTATAATACAGTACAGACCAGTATAACACAGTACAGACCAGTATAGTACAGTACATACCAGTATAACACAGTACAGACCAGTATAATACAGTACATACCAGTATAATACAGTACAGTACAGTATAATACAGTACATACCAGTATAACACAGTACAGCCCAGTATAATACAGCACAGACCAGTATAACACAGTACAGTACAGACCAGTATAACACAGTACAGACCAGTATAATACAGTACAGACCAGTATAATACAGTACAGACCAGTATAACACAGTACAGACCAGTATAATACAGTACAGTACAGACCAGTATAACACAGTACAGACCAGTATAATACAGTACAGACCAGTATAACACAGTACAGACCAGTATAGTACAGTACAGACCAGTATAATACAGTACAGACCAGTATAATGCAGTACAGACCAGTATAATACAGTACAGACCAGTATAATATAGTACAGACCAGTATAATACAGTACAAACCAGTATAATACAGTACAGACCAGTATAACACAGTACAGACCAGTATAATACAGTACAGACCAGTATAACACAGTACAGACCAGTATAGTACAGTGCAGACCAGTATAATACAGTACAGACCAGTATAATACAGTACATACCAGTATAATACAGTACAGACCAGTATAATACAGTACAAACCAGTATAATATAGTACAGACCAGTATAATACAGTACAGACCAGTATAACACAGTACATACCAGTATAACACAGTACAGACCAGTATAATACAGTACAGTACAGACCAGTATAATACAGTACAGACCAGTATAACACAGTACAGACCAGTATAATACAGTACATACCAGTATAACACAGTACAGACCAGTATAATACAGTACAGACCAGTATAATACAGTACAGACCAGTATAATACAGTACATACCAGTAGAATACAGTACAGACCAGTATAACACAGTACAGACCAGTATAACACACCAGTATACTACAGTACAGACCAGTATAACACAGTACATACCAGTATAATATAGTACATACCAGTATAACACAGTACAGACCAGTATAATACAGTACAGACCAGTATAATACAGTACAGTACAATATAACACAGTACAGACCAGTACAATACAGTACAGACCAGTATAATACAGTACAGACCAGTATAACACAGTACATACCAGTAGAATACAGTACAGACCAGTATAACACAGTACAGACCAGTATAATACAGTACAGACCAGTATAATACAGTACAGACCAGTATAATACAGTACAGACCAGTATAATACAGTACAGTACAGTATAATACAGTACATACCAGTATAACACAGTACAGTCCAGTATAATACAGTACAGACCAGTATAATACAGTACAGACCAGTATAATACATCACAGACCAGTATAACACAGTACAGACCAGTATAATACAGTACAGACCAGTATAACACAGTACAGACCAGTATAGTACAGTACAGTATAATACAGTACATACCAGTATAACACAGTACAGACCAGTATAATACAGTACAGACCAGTACAATACAGTACAGACCAGTATAACACAGTACAGACCAGTATAATACAGTACATACCAGTATAACACAGTACAGTCCAGTATAATACAGTACAGACTAGTATAATACAGCACAGACCAGTATAACACAGTACAGACCAGTATAACACAGTACAGACCAATATAGTACAGTACATACCAGTATAACACAGTACAGACCAGTATAATACAGTACATACCAGTATAATACAGTACAGTACAGTATAATACAGTACATACCAGTATAACACAGTACAGTCCAGTATAATACAGTACAGACCAGTATAATACAGCACAGACCAGTATAACACAGTACAGACCAGTATAACACAGTACAGACCAGTATAATACAGTACAGACCAGTATAACACAGTACAGACCAGTATAATACAGTACAGACCAGTATAATACAGTACAGACCAGTATAACACAGTACAGACCAGTATAATACAGTACAGACCAGTATAACACAGTACAGACCAGTATAATACAGTACAGACCAGTATAATACAGTACAGACCAGTATAATACAGTACAGTCCAGTATAATACAGTACATACCAGTAGAATACAGTACAGACCAGTATAACACAGTACATACCAGTATAATATAGTACATACCAGTATAACACAGTACAGACCAGTATAATACAGTACAGACCAGTATAATACAGTACAGTACAGTATAACACAGTACAGACCAGTACAATACAGTACAGACCAGTATAATACAGTACAGACCAGTATAACACAGTACATACCAGTATAATATAGTACATACCAGTATAACACAGTACAGACCAGTATAATACAGTACAGACCAGTATAATACAGTACAATACAGTATAACACAGTACAGACCAGTACAATACAGTACAGACCAGTATAATACAGTACAGACCAGTATAACACAGTACATACCAGTATAATATAGTACATACCAGTATAATACAGTACAGACCAGTATAATACAGTACAGACCAGTATAACACAGTACAGTACAGTATAACACAGTACAGACCAGTACAATACAGTATAGACCAGTATAATACAGTACAGACCAGTATAACACAGTACAGACCAGTATAATATAGTACATACCAGTATAATACAGTACAGACCAGTATAATACAGTACAGACCAGTATAATACAGTACAGTACAGTATACCACAGTACAGACCAGTACAATACAGTACAGACCAGTATAATACAGTACAGACCAGTATAACACAGTACATACCAGTATAATATAGTACATACCAGTATAACACAGTACAGACCAGTATAATACAGTACAGACCAGTATAACACAGTACAGACCAGTATAATATAGTACATACCAGTATAATACAGTACAGACCAGTATAATACAGTACAGACCAGTATAACACAGTACAGACCAGTATAATATAGTACATACCAGTATAATACAGTACAGACCAGTATAACACAGTACAGACCAGTATAATACAGTACAGACCAGTATAATACAGTACAGACCAGTATAATACAGTACAGACCAGTATAACACAGTACAGACCAGTATAATACAGTACAGACCAGTATAACACAGTACAGACCAGTATAATACAGTACAGACCAGTATAACACAGTACATACCAGTATAATACAGTACAGACCAGTATAACACAGTACAGACCAGTATAATACAGTACAGACCAGTATAATACAGCACAGACCAGTATAACACAGTACAGACCAGTATAACACAGTACAGACCAGTATAATACAGTACAGACCAGTATAACACAGTACAGACCAGTATAATACAGTACAGACCAGTATAATACAGTACAGACCAGTATAACACAGTACAGACCAGTATAATACAGTACAGACCAGTATAACACAGTACAGACCAGTATAATACAGTACAGACCAGTATAATACAGTACAGACCAGTATAATACAGTACAGTACAGACCAGTATAATACAGTACCGACCAGTATAATACAGTACAGACCAGTATAATACAGTACAGTCCAGTATAATACAGTACATACCAGTAGAATACAGTACAGACCAGTATAACACAGTACAGACCAGTATAACACACCAGTATAATACAGTACAGACCAGTATAACACAGTACATACCAGTATAATATAGTACATACCAGTATAACACAGTACAGACCAGTATAATACAGTACAGACCAGTATAATACAGTACAGTACAGTATAACACAGTACAGACCAGTACAATACAGTACTGACCAGTATAATACAGTACAGACCAGTATAACACAGTACAGACCAGTATAATATAGTACATACCAGTATAATACAGTACAGACCAGTATAACACAGTACAGACCAGTATAATACAGTACAGACCAGTATAATACAGTACAGACCAGTATAATACAGTACAGACCAGTATAACACAGTAGAGACCAGTATAATACAGTACAGACCAGTATAATACAGTGCAGACCAGTATAACACAGTACAGACCAGTATAATACAGTACAGACCAGTATAACACAGTACAGACCAGTATAATACAGTACAGACCAGTATAACACAGTACATACCAGTATAATACAGTACAGACCAGTATAACACAGTACAGACCAGTATAATACAGTACAGACCAGTATAATACAGCACAGACCAGTATAACACAGTACAGACCAGTATAACACAGTACAGACCAGTATAATACAGTACAGACCAGTATAACACAGTACAGACCAGTATAATACAGTACAGACCAGTATAATACAGTACATACCAGTATAACACAGTACAGACCAGTATAATACAGTACAGACCAGTATAACACAGTACAGACCAGTATAATACAGTACAGACCAGTATAATACAGTACAGACCAGTATAATACAGTACAGTACAGACCAGTATAATACAGTACAGACCAGTATAATACAGTACAGACCAGTATAATACAGTACAGTCCAGTATAATACAGTACATACCAGTAGAATACAGTACAGACCAGTATAACACAGTACAGACCAGTATAACACACCAGTATAATACAGTACAGACCAGTATAACACAGTACATACCAGTATAATATAGTACATACCAGTATAACACAGTACAGACCAGTATAATACAGTACAGACCAGTATAATACAGTACAGTACAGTATAACACAGTACAGACCAGTACAATACAGTACAGACCATTATAATACAGTACAGACCAGTATAACACAGTACATACCAGTATAATACAGTACAGACCAGTATAACACAGTACAGACCAGTATAACACAGTACAGACCAGTATAATACAGTACAGACCAGTATAATACAGTACAGACCAGTATAACACAGTACAGACCAGTATAATACAGTACAGACCAGTATAACACAGTACAGACCAGTATAATACAGTGCGGCTACCATTCTACAGTGACCAGCATTACCAATGTTTCATCGTACCGAGCTAGTGTGCTTATCCAGGCTGGGCGGCTTAACCTTGTGCCGCCATCCGAGGAGCCCTAGACGAGAACCGTGTGGATATGTACACTGGATAACCTACACCGACGAATGCAGAGCCCTTTTCGGCTGGATTATATTGCTTTGGTCCTGTGGCTGCTGGAGCAGAGAACCGTCTACCCCCACTACCATGTGGGATTTACCCTGTGAGGAGCCCCGTCGAGCCCGCCTCTAGGACTCAGAGGCTGGCTAGCTTTCATCCCCTGCTGCAGTGCATACCGGAGTATAGCTGTTGCTTTGTCTAAGGACCAAGGGATTATTGCACCGTCTCCTGTACCTGGAGTCTCTTTATTCCCCGTTGATCCAGACTTTTGCTCCCGACAATTCCTCTCCCCTGCTGGCTTACAACCGGAGGGAACCCCCCTAGTATCTCCAGCTGACCTACGAGTGTACCTTATATAATTCTTATGCTACAGGTGGTATTAATTATCCCCATCGTAATATGCTCATGGACTTACGCTCTTGACCTATTCATGCACATTCTTCGCCTTACAAGCGCGACTCTAATTCTCAATACTGTAATATAATATTGCTGCTCTTCTAATAAATATTCCAAACAGGACTTTCTTTGTTAAGCCGTGTTATTGTGTGGGTGTTCATCACATATACTTGTGTACTGTATGGCCAGTAGTAAAGTACATAACTCAGTAGTGGTTTAATGATACCATACTTATCAATACAGTCAGGGAATTGTACCCCTTAGTTACAATTGGTCCTTCGAGCCGGAGGGTAATCAGTGTAATGTTTAATATAATATTAATATTGACATGGCCAGCGATGAACACTCCACAAACGGCTCTCCTAAGCTAGAACGCCCGCAGCGCAGACGGCAGTCACCTCCTTACCTAGAGGACTACGCTGCCAGTCTACTACCTAGCTTTATACAGACGTTAAACGCGGAAAAAGCGGATAGTAAAAGTATGTCAAACCCTACCGACCAGGCGACCCTGCCAGTAGAGACCCTAGTGGGTTCTAACGTAACTGACCAAGCTCACGGGGGGGACCAGGAGGGACATGACATGACTTTACCCCCCGACAACGTCAACGGGACAGTCCCCGGAGAGCTCCAGGATAAAGAAAGCACTCCAGGGACGGAACCCGACCCACTACCAGAAGAGAAGCGCACCCAGGAGATGGACCTCCTCGGAGCGCGACAGGAGAACGGATCTCCAACGAGCACTGTCAGAAGCCGATCACCTCCATCAGTGTCTTCCCCCAGCGAGGCGGACAAGATGCTGGCGCAGGCATTTATCGCCACCCTGGCAGCCTCCACTGAACGCGATCGACTCCAAGCACAGACGCTTAGCGAGCGCGAACATTCTTCCATGGAACAAGAGCGCCTCCGAGCGCAACACCAAAGTGAGCGCGAACACTCTACCATGGAAAGAGACCGCCTGCAGGCTCAACAACTGAGTGAGCGCGAACAATCTGCAGACCAAAGAGAACGCTTTCACGCGCAACTCCAAGCGCAAGCCCTTAGTGAACGCGAACACTCTGCGACCCAGCGAGAGCGCTTCCAGGCGCAGCAAAGGAGTGAAGACGATCGCATACGCCTGGAGACCAGACGCCTCCAGACAGAAGAGAATATTGAAAGAGACCGCGCCGATGCCCAGCGCGCCGCCGCCGATGCACAGCGCGAAGCCGCCAATGCACAGCGCGATGCAGCCCAAGCCCAGCGCGAAGCAGAGCGCGACCTCGCTCACATCAAGCGCGAAGCCGAGCGCGACGATTACAAGCGCAGATAATGGCGCAACTGATTGCCAGGGCGACTCCCCCTCCCTCCGCACGGAGCTCCAGGGCCTCGTCAAGACAAGGGTCTAGGGCACCTTCCCCTACCCGACCAAGCGACCCGGAGCCCGGCCAACAGAAAGAGCCTATACACGTCTCCGAACCCCCTCCCCGACCGGTCCATGCGAGACCCAGCAACAGGGAAGAACCGGCCTACGCCGCCGAGAGACTGAATAGACGATTGCAAGATCTAGAAGACCTAGCAGAGGAAGAAGAAGAGGAAGAGGAGGAAAGTCAAGCCCACCAGCAGCATCGTACTCCACAGGACCAGGAGGTCCAGTACAGCCCAGACTTTACCCCCGAGGCCCTGCGTTACAGACCCCCAACTCAACTCAAGGGTGAGTTTGACGCACCGCCAGCCCCGAGGAACAGCACCTGGGTACCCGGGCTTTGGTACCCACCAAGTACCAGCCCACGACGACACGTACGGGGAGACTCACCCAGGAGGCCTCTCCCCCAACGCTCACCGATG
This sequence comes from Notolepis coatsorum, assembly GCF_963971535.1. NCBI lineage: Eukaryota > Metazoa > Chordata > Actinopteri > Aulopiformes > Paralepididae > Notolepis > Notolepis coatsorum. The sequence goes on from NC_140167.1 coordinate 186,954,865, forward strand.
TGCCAGCCATCCAAGGCATCGTACCTTGGCACACCGACGTTCCCGGATTTCACACACGAGGACAGAGCACAGTACACAGAACTACGAATGTGCTTAGAGACTATGATGTCCGATGTCCCCGACGAGACGTACAAGTATGCTATCCTCCTCAAGCACCTGAAGGTGCCCAGGGCGCATAATATAGCGCTGGCATATTCCAACTCAAGTACCCCATACACCGCAGCTCTAGTAGCCCTCGACCAACGTTATGGACGCATATGGGACTACGTAATACAAGAGATAAGGAATATTGACCGTTTACCCCCAGCCACAGACAATCGCTCATTTGATGACCTCTCTATCAAGGTACAATCCCTGGTAGGGATGCTGGGGGCACAAAAGGAAAAGGGTAGGCACGAACTGTACGCTAACTCTAATGTTGAAAGGATATTAGAGAAGCTTCCTCCCGCCCGACAAGAGCGCTTCAGGCGGCAAAGAGACCACCGTGATCCCAACGGTCCCGAGCCATCCCTCCTAGACCTGGCCGACTTCCTCGCGAGAGAAGTCAGCAGCCTACGACTGGATACGTTCGTGCGGAGTGGACCAAGCCCCAGAGAGGGACCTCGGAGATCAAACGATAACCGCAGGCTGGTGACCGTCATGCACCAAGCCGAATCAGTACCGCGTAACAAGAACCACAGCACCCCCTCGACGAAAGAGAAGTGGAAGATTGTATGCCAGTACTGCGAGAAAGAACACTGGCTGTCACACTGTGACACGTTCAAGAAGATGACCGCCGACGAGGTGAGTCAATGGATAAAGTCCAACCGCCGCTGTTACCGCTGTGCGCGCAGCCACATGGCAGCCGAGTGCCGCTTGAAGAAGAGGTGCAGTCGGTGTGACGGAGCCCACTTGGACGTCTTACATGACAGTAACAGAAAGAAACCCGCACCCTCAAGCAGCACCAAAGCAAGCGTCATGTATATTGACCCCGCCAGCAGCGGGGGCTCCCGGGTGCTCTTGAAGGTGGTCCGAGTGACATTAAGCTACGAGGACAAGGTCATGGACACCTACGCCGTCCTTGACGACGGGTCAGAAAAGACTCTCCTCCTCGCATCCGCTGCGGCCCAGCTGGGTCTGCGGGGGAGCGAAGAAACGATGACGATTCGGACTATAAGAAGAGACCTGAAGACAATCAAGGGTGAGAACGTCTCCTTCACTATCGCAGCAAGCGGGCAGCCAGAGAGACGGTATAGGATCACTAACGCTTTCACCAGCCAAGACATAGGCCTGTCGCGGTACACCTACCCCATCGCCAAGCTGATGGACAAATACGTGCACCTGCGTCAACTACCTATACCGCTCATAGACGGCGCCACCCCGACCCTGCTCATAGGATCCGACCACGCACACCTCATCGTCCCGACGGACCGGGTCCACATTGGGCCCAGAGGCTGTCCAGCAGCAGTCGAGACCCGCCTAGGATGGACACTACAAGGCCCCCTCTCCAGGTCTCCCAACCGAACAGCAGCCACTCGCTGCCTCCACTCCAGAGTGACAGAAGAAGACACCACCCTCTTACAGTACGTCGAGAGGCTATGGACACTAGAGACAATGCCCTTTAAGAACGAAAAGAAACACATTCGTTCCAAGGAAGACATTTATGCCATAGCCCTCCTCGAGCAGGGGACAAAGAGAGTCAAAGTCAACGGAGTGATGAGATACGCAACTCCACTCCTGAGGCGAGAGGGTATGCCTACCTTCCACGCCTCAAAAGAAGCGACGGAGCGATATCTACTGAACACCGAGTGGCGCCTAGCCAGAGACCCCGCTCAAGCCACTGTGTACCACGCTGAGATTGACAAGCTAATCACAGCGGGACACATAAAGAGAATTGACATTCAAGAGGCCGATCAGACGACCGAATCATGGTACGTGCCCCACCACAAGGTCCACCACAACGGCAAGGATCGTATTGTGTTTAACTGCAGCTACCAGATCGGATCACAAAATCTGAATAAAGAGCTCTTGCCCGGCCCAACACTCGGCCCCTCTCTACTAGGCGTGTTGCTACGTTTCCGCCAGAACAAGGTGGCCATCAGCGGCGACATCAAAGGGATGTTCCTGCAGGTGCGACTAGTGGAAGAGGACAAGCCCCTGCTGCGGTTCTTATGGAGAGAGAGGATCTGGGATGAGCAACCATCCATCTATCAATGGGAAGTCCTCCCTTTCGGAACCACATGCAGCCCATGCTGTGCTACGTTCGCACTGCAAAAACATGTCGCAGAGGACCCAGCAGCTGACGAGGAGGTCCGAAAAAGTGTAGAAAAGAGTTTCTACGTGGACAACTGTCTGCAAAGCGTCTCGACGCCAGAAGAGGCCGAGGCCCTCCTACTCAAGCTCCGCGCCTCCCTGATCAAAGGCGGCTTTGATCTCCGGCAGTGGGCCAGCAGCGACCCTCAAGTACTGCGCAGCCTCTCCCCAGAGGACAAGGCAGCAAGCAGCGAGACCTGGATGGCGACCATCCCAGGTGAAGCCCAAGAAATGACATTAGGACTAGTCTGGCGCTTCAAAACAGACTCGCTCCATTATAGACACACACCCCTGACCAAGGAGCAGGGAAGGTCGATTTCACTACCGACCACAAGACGGAGTGTATACAGAACACTCGCCAGACAATATGACCCGTTGGGATGTATTCTACCTTACACCACCAGGGCAAAGATGATTGTACGAGCGCTATGGGACAAGGACCAGGGCTGGGACGACCCCATACCCGACCACCTTGCTTCCACATGGAGAGAGTGGGAAACAGAACTCAGCTCGCTCCCAGGTGTCAACATACGCCGCAGCTCCTTCCCACCCACAGTGCGGCTGGAGACATGTCAGATGGACCTGCACGTCTTCAGCGACGCCTCCGAAGTAGCCTACGGTTCGGTGGCCTACTTGCGGGCCCGAGAAGGGAGGGAGGAGAAATACATACCGCCTTCATCCTGGCTCGTTCAAGAATAGCCCCCCGCAAGCAACAATCGATCCCGCGTCTAGAGCTCTGCGCAGCCCTAGTAGGAGCGCAACTCGCCACGTTAATCCAACGTGAACTCACCATCCCGGTGCAAAGAACAATCCTGTGGTCAGACTCCATGACCGTACTCACATGGATCCAGTCCGATTCGTGTAGATACAAGGTCTTCGTGGGAGTCAGAATCACAGAGATCCAAGATTTAACAGAAGCAGCATGCTGGAGGTACGTGGACACAAAACAGAACCCAGCAGACGTCATCACACGGGGAATGTCCCTGGATGACCTCACACGTCACAATCTCTATAGTGACGGTCCCGAGTTCCTCAAGCTCCCGGAAGAAGAGTGGCCTACACCCACCCCACGGGAGGCTAGTCAAGAGGAGGCAGAGATGAAGAAATCTATGTTCTGTGGGTTAACGCACACACCAGTCCCCACAGATCCCAACATAGACGACTGCCCTACCCTTGAGAGTGCGCAGTTAAAGACATTCCTGTGGCACCACCCTGAGGTTCCCTCCACTACTGACATTAATGCAGCTAACTACGAAGAAGCAGAACTCCTTCTGCTACAGCGAGCCCAAAGAGACTCGTTCCCCGACGAGCTAGACTGTCTGCAGGGATCAAAGCCAGTCCCATCAGACAGCAGACTGCTCCACTTAGCCCCTGAGAGCGACGCCCATAATCTCATCAGAGTGGGTGGTCATCTGAGAAGGGCCCCAGACTTAACGGATGACGTCAAGTTCCCGATAGTCCTCAACAGCCGACACAAGGTCACAGAGCTCATCATAAAGAAATACGACGAGGACGTGCACCACGCCGGGGCAGAGAGAGTCTTCGCTGAGATCAGACGTCGCTATTGGATACTGCAAGGAAGAGAAGCAGTACGACGCTTCCAGCGGACCTGTCTAGACTGTCGCAAGTGGCGAGCACAGCCCAGTATACCCAGGATGGCTGACCTACCCCCCTGTCCCTTCGACTCGGCGACAAGCCCTTTCACTCCACCGGTATGGACTGCTTCGGCCCGCTGTATGTGAAGAAAGGAAGAGGGATGGAGAAGCGGTGGGGTATTGTATTCAAATGACCACCCGAGCGATACACATAGAACTCCTTCCAACCATGAGTACGGACTCATTCCTTATGGCCTTCCGGAGATTCACAGCGCGGAAAGGAAAACCGTCTATATTATTGTCTGATCACGGGACAAACTTCAAAGGCGGAGAAAGAGAGCTGAGAGAGAGCTTCCAAGCTATGGGCCCAGAACTGAAGACCCACCTCGCTCCCTCTCAGATTGATTTCCAGTTTAACCCCCCGAATGCCCCTCACTTCAGGGGAACTTGGGAACAAGAAGTACGTTCAATAAAGACAGCCCTGTACGCCGTGCTTGGGGCCCAGACCGTGGCGGAAGAAGTCCTCACGACAGTCCTCACGGAGATCGAGGGAGTATTGAACTCAAAGCCCCTCGGTTACGTCTCAAGTGATGTAGCAGATGTCGACCCAGTCACCCCCAACACTCTCTTGATGGAGCGGCTGGACTGTCCTCACAGACAGTGTACAGACCTGAAGAAGCGAACGGCCGAAGAATGTGGAGGTACAGTCAAGTATTGGCTGACAAGTTTTGGAACAGTTTCCTCCTCCACTATATACCGTCTCTACAGACCCGCCAGAAATGGGTAAAAGAAAGAGACAATTTGACGGAGGGCACAGTCGTCATGATTATCGACCAGTCACTACCCCGAGCTATGTGGCCGGCCGGCCGCGTAAGCAAAGTGATCACTGGTGCCGACGGAAAGGTCAGAGCGGCAGAAGTGCTCGTCCAGGGGCGGACATGCACCCGACCCGTGGCGAGGCTGATAGAGTTGCCAAGGCCCCCCGACTCTCTTAATGACGACCATGACCCCCTGACTTTGTGAATTGCCCTACTCCTCACAACGGACATTGAGTAGTGGACAAGGCGGTTAATCTGTCTTTGCTTATCTAATTAGGTGCGGACTAATTAGGAGGCGGCTGTTACAAAGGGTCAGATTAAACCGAATATATATATTTATTACTTGAGATATATTGTATAGTATTTGTATATCGTCTGATATCCCTTGTATATTCTTTGTACATATACACGGAATATCCCTTTACCTAGGTACAGGCCAGACCATAATATTCGTTCTCCTATTGGACAGCGACCCCCTAGGCGCCACGGCCATACCCCCAATGTCTAGTTCAAAGTCACCGCTAAGACATGTCTCAACATGCCCAGGTTTGCACAGTAATACGAGACAGAAATAAGGCTGGCACTAGATTATTCATCTTACGTAAAAATACGTTGCAGGTGGATACAGCAGTTGTGTTACCCCAACAAGTTGAAGCCTTCACCACGATACAACGTGCTGTGAAGTGGGCCCGTTTTGCCCCTAAATAGAGCCTTGAGACCGCGTGCGAATTGATAGCTAAAGTGTCAGAGTTTAACGCTGTATCGTCGAGTTCGACTTATTCTATTATCAAGTAATAGTCTATTATGTATAGTGTATCGTGCGGCTACCATTCTACAGTGACCAGCATTACCAACGTTTCATCGTACCGAGCTAGTGTGCTTATCCAGGCTGGGCGGCCTAACCTTGTGCCGCCATCCGAGGAGCCCTAGACGAGAACCGTGTGGATATGTACACTGGATAACCTACACCGACGAATGCAGAGCCCTTTTCGGCTGGATTATATTGCTTTGGTCCTGTGGCTGCTGGAGCAGAGAACCGTCTACCCCCACTACCGTGTGGGATTTACCCTGTGAGGAGCCCCGTCGAGCCCGCCTCTAGGACTCAGAGGCTGGCTAGCTTTCATCCATGCTGCAGTGCATACCGGAGTATAGCTGTTGCTTTGTCTAAGGACCAAGGGATTATTGCACCGTCTCCTGTACCTGGAGTCTCTTTATTCCCCGTTGATCCAGACTTTTGCTCCCGACAATTCCTCTCCCCTGCTGGCTTACAACCGGAGGGAACCCCCCTAGTATCTCCAGCTGACCTACGAGTGTACCTTATATAATTCTTATGCTACAGGTGGTATTAATTATCCCCATCGTAATATGCTCATGGACTTACGCTCTTGACCTATTCATGCACATTCTTCGCCTTACAAGCGCGACTCTAATTCTCAATACTGTAATATAATATTGCTGCTCTTCTAATAAATATTCCAAACAGGACTTTCTTTGTTAAGCCGTGTTATTGTGTGGGTGTTCATCACATATACCTGTGTACTGTATGGCCAGTAGTAAAGTACATAACTCAGTAGTGGTTTAATGATACCATACTTATCAATACAGTCAGGGAATTGTACCCCTCAGTTACATAGTACATACCAGTATAATACAGTACAGACCAGTATAACACAGTACAGACCAGTATAATACAGTACAGACCAGTATAATACAGTACAGACCAGTATAACACAGTACAGACCAGTATAATACAGTACAGACCAGTATAATGCAGTACATACCAGTATAATACAGTACAGTACAGTATAATACAGTACATACCAGCATAACACAGTACAGACCAGTATAACACAGTACAGACCAGTATAATACAGTACAGACCAGTATAATACAGTACATACCAGTATAATACAGTACAGTACAGTATAATACAGTACATACCAGCATAACACAGTACAGTCCAGTATAATACAGTACAGACCAGTATAATACAGTACATACCAGTATAATACAGTACAGTACAGTATAATACAGTACATACCAGCATAGCACAGTACAGTCCAGTATAATACAGTACAGACCAGTATAATACAGTACATACCAGTATAATACAGTACAGTACAGTATAATACAGTACATACCAGCATAACACAGTACAGTCCAGTATAATACAGTACAGACCAGTATAATACAGCACAGACCAGTATAATACAGTACAGACCAGTATAACACAGTACAGACCAGTATAGTACAGTACAGTATAATACAGTACATACCAGTATAACACTATACAGTACAGTATAATACAGTACAGACCAGTATAATACAGCACAGACCAGTATAACACAGTACAGACCAGTATAGTACAGTACAGTATAATACAGTACAGACCAGTATAATACAGTACAGACCAGTATAATACAGTACAGACCAGTATAACACAGTACAGACCAGTATAGTACAGTACAGTATAATACAGTACATACCAGTATAACACAGTACAGTACAGTATAATACAGTACAGACTAGGGATGTCCGATATTATCGGCCGACCGATATTATCGGCCGATATCGGCAGTAAAATGTGATATCGGAAAATATCGGTATCGGTAAAAAAAACAAAAAAAACAATAACAATATTTGTTATATAAATATCCAGTGAAATTATTAGTTACCTAAAATTATTACGTTTTTTGGGTGGGGAAACCCTGCATATATCGGTATCGGTTGATATCGGTTGATATCGGTATCGGAAATTAAGAGTTGGACAATATCGGAATATCGGTATCGGTAAAAAAGCCAATATCGAGCATCCCTAGTACAGACCAGTATAATACAGCACAGACCAGTATAACACAGTACAGACCAGTATAATACAGTACAGACCAGTATAACACAGTACAGACCAGTATAGTACAGTACAGTATAATACAGTACAGACCAGTATAATACAGCACAGACCAGTATAACACAGTACAGACCAGTATAATACAGTACAGACCAGTATAACACAGTACAGACCAGTATAACACAGTACAGACCAGTATAACACAGTACAGACCAGTATAATACAGTACAGACCAGTATAATACAGTACATACCAGTATAACACAGTACAGACCAGTATAATACAGTACAGACCAGTATAATACAGCACAGACCAGTATAACACAGTACAGACCAGTATAACACAGTACAGACCAGTATAGTACAGTACAATACAGTACATACCAGTATAACACAGTACAGTACAGTATAACACAGTACAGACCAGTATAACACAGTGCAGACCAGTATAACACAGTACAGTCCAGTATAATACAGTACAGACCAGTATAATACAGTACAGACCAGTATAACACAGTACAGACCAGTATAACACAGTACAGACCAGTATAATACAGTACAGACCAGTATAACACAGTACAGACCAGTATAATACAGTACAGACCAGTATAATACAGTACAGACCAGTATAATACAGTACAGTACAGACCAGTATAATACAGTACCGACCAGTATAATACAGTACAGACCAGTATAATACAGTACAGTCCAGTATAATACAGTACATACCAGTAGAATACAGTACAGACCAGTATAACACAGTACAGACCAGTATAACACACCAGTATAATACAGTACAGACCAGTATAACACAGTACATACCAGTATAATATAGTACATACCAGTATAACACAGTACAGACCAGTATAATACAGTACAGACCAGTATAATACAGTACAGTACAGTATAACACAGTACAGACCAGTACAATACAGTACAGACCAGTATAATACAGTACAGACCAGTATAACACAGTACAGACCAGTATAATATAGTACATACCAGTATAATACAGTACAGACCAGTATAACACAGTACAGACCAGTATAATACAGTACAGACCAGTATAATACAGTACAGACCAGTATAATACAGTACAGACCAGTATAACACAGTAGAGACCAGTATAATACAGTACAGACCAGTATAATACAGTGCAGACCAGTATAACACAGTACAGACCAGTATAATACAGTACAGACCAGTATAACACAGTACAGACCAGTATAATACAGTACAGACCAGTATAACACAGTACAGACCAGTATAGTACAGTACAGTATAATACAGTACATACCAGTATAACACAGTACAGTACAGTATAATACAGTACAGACTAGGGATGTCCGATATTATCGGCCGACCGATATTATCGGCCGATATCGGCAGTAAAATGTGATATCGGAAAATATCGGTATCGGTAAAAAAAACAAAAAAAACAATAACAATATTTGTTATATAAATATCCAGTGAAATTATTAGTTACCTAAAATTATTACGTTTTTTGGGTGGGGAAACCCTGCATATATCGGTATCGGTTGATATCGGTTGATATCGGTATCGGAAATTAAGAGTTGGACAATATCGGAATATCGGTATCGGTAAAAAAGCCAATATCGAGCATCCCTAGTACAGACCAGTATAATACAGCACAGACCAGTATAACACAGTACAGACCAGTATAATACAGTACAGACCAGTATAACACAGTACAGACCAGTATAGTACAGTACAGTATAATACAGTACAGACCAGTATAATACAGCACAGACCAGTATAACACAGTACAGACCAGTATAATACAGTACAGACCAGTATAACACAGTACAGACCAGTATAACACAGTACAGACCAGTATAACACAGTACAGACCAGTATAATACAGTACAGACCAGTATAATACAGTACATACCAGTATAACACAGTACAGACCAGTATAATACAGTACAGACCAGTATAATACAGCACAGACCAGTATAACACAGTACAGACCAGTATAACACAGTACAGACCAGTATAGTACAGTACAATACAGTACATACCAGTATAACACAGTACAGTACAGTATAATACAGTACAGACCAGTATAATACAGTACAGACCAGTATAATACAGTACAGTCCAGTATAATACAGTACAGACCAGTATAATACAGTACAGACCAGTATAATACAGTACAGACCAGTATAACACAGTACATACCAGTATAATACAGTACAGACCAGTATAATACAGTACAGTACAGACCAGTATAATATAGTACAGACCAGTATAACACAGTACAGACCAGTATAACACAGTACAGACCAGTATAATACAGTACATACCAGTATAATACAGTACAGACCAGTATAATACAGTACAGACCAGTTTAATACAGTACAGACCAGTATAACACAGTACATACCAGGATAATACAGTACAGTCCAGTATAATACAGTACAGACCAGTATAACACAGTACAGACCAGTATAATACAGTACAGACCAGTATAATACAGTACAGACCAGTATAACACAGTACAGACCAGTATAACACAGTACAGACCAGTATAATACAGTACAGACCAGTATAATACAGTACAGACCAGTATAACACAGTACAGACCAGTATAACACAGTACAGACCAATATAATACAGTACAGACCAGTATAACACAGTACAGACCAGTATAACACAGTACATACCAGTATAATACAGTACAGACCAGTATAATACAGTACAGTACAGACCAGTATAATATAGTACAGACCAGTATAACACAGTACAGACCAGTATAACACAGTACAGACCAGTATAATACAGTACATACCAGTATAATACAGTACAGACCAGTATAATACAGTACAGACCAGTTTAATACAGTACAGACCAGTATAACACAGTACATACCAGGATAATACAGTACAGTCCAGTATAATACAGTACAGACCAGTATAACACAGTACAGACCAGTATAATACAGTACAGACCAGTATAACACAGTACAGACCAGTATAATACAGTACAGACCAGTATAATACAGTACAGACCAGTATAACACAGTACAGACCAGTATAATATAGTACAGACCAGTTTAATACAGTACAGACCAGTATAATACAGTACAGACCAGTATAATACAGTACAGACCAGTATAACACAGTACAGACCAGTATAACACAGTACAGACCAGTATAACACAGTACAGACCAGTATAATACAGTACAGACCAGTATAATACAGTACAGACCAGTATAACACAGTACAGACCAGTATAACACAGTACAGACCAGTATAACACAGTACAGACCAGTATAATACAGTACAGACCAGTATAATACAGTACAGACCAGTATAATACAGTACAGACCAGTATAACACAGTACAGACCAGTATAATACAGTACAGACCAGTATAATACAGTACAGACCAGTATAATACAGTACAGACCAGTATAACACAGTACAGTACAGACCAGTATAACACAGTACAGACCAGTATAATACAGTACAGACCAGTATAACACAGTACAGTACAGACCAGTATAATACAGTACAGACCAGTATAATATAGTACAGACCAGTATAACACAGTACAGTACATACCAGTATAACACAGTACAGACCAATATAATACAGTACAGACCAGTATAATACAGTACAGACCAGTATAATACAGTACAGTACAGACCAGTATAATACAGTACAGACCAGTATAACACAGTACAGTACAGACCAGTATAATACAGTACAGACCAGTATAATACAGTACATACCAGTATAACACAGTACAGACCAGTATAACACAGTACAGTACAGACCAGTATAACACAGTACAGACCAATATAATACAGTACAGACCAGTATAACACAGTACAGTACAGACCAGTATAATACAGTACAGACCAGTATAATACAGTACAGACCAGTATAACACAGTACAGTACAGACCAGTATAATACAGTACAGACCAGTATAGTACAGTACAGACCAGTATAATACAGTACAGACCAGTATAACACAGTACAGTACAGACCAGTATAATACAGTACAGACCAGTATAATACAGTACATACCAGTATAACACAGTACAGACCAGTATAACACAGTACAGTACAGACCAGTATAACACAGTACAGACCAGTATAACACAGTACAGACCAGTATAACACAGTACAGACCAGTATAACACAGTACAGACCAGTACAATACAGTACAGACCAGTATAATCAGGGCAGGCGTTCTATCGCCATGCTCTAAGACAAACTCTAACCTTAACCGACTTCGAACGAGCGCCTAAGCCTAACCAGTGTAGAAACTTGCGGTCCCACGATTGGGTGTACATGTCACATGACCAGAAATGACACTGGCCAATCAGATTCGCAAATCGCCGAACTCCGTTGTAGAAAAATAACAGGCGGCCTGGTGCTCTTTGCAGCTGAGGTAAATACAAGACCCGTCCAATATTAGAGGATTTACGATAGGAACTTAGGAACTTCTACTCATGTACAATAGAGAGCATCCTGACCGGCAACATCACCTCCTGGTTTGGGAATAGCACTGCACAAGACCGTAGCAGACTACAAAGAGTGACACGTTCAGCCGAACGCACAATTAGAGGGGGGCTTCCCACCCTCCAGAACATTTACAACAAGCGGTGCAAGGGGAAGGCTAAGAGAATTATTAAGGACTCGAGCCACCCGAACAACTGCCTCTTTGAACTGCTGCCGTCAGGCAAGCGATACCGGAGTCTTATGGCGAGCACAGAAAGACTCAGAAGGAGCTTCTATCCCCAGGCCATCAGGCTGCTAAACGAACAATAATCGCTAAACGAACAATAATCACTATGCAACAACCATCAAATGCACACAGCACACACACCCACACGCACACACACACTCACTCAAACAAACAACACACTGCAGCACCCACTCTCCACACTTTAGATCACACAAACACACTTACACTTTATATTTATTGATAAAGGATTTGCACTACAACTCCGTACACCTACTGTGAATTGTACCTAAACTGCACCTCGTCCATTTATGCCTTGCACTATATAGTATTGTATATTAGTACACTGCACAGTATTGTATATTGTATGGTAACTACGTCTACGAACATTGTACATATGTCTAAACTGAACACTGTGACCTCTTTTTTTTTTTTTTTCTTCTAAATTTTTACTATGTTTTTATTTCATACTTATCTTGTCATGCACAGTCTCTGGAGCGCAACAGTAAGAAGCATTTTGTACAAAAGTATTCTGTACTTCTGTATGACAACTATTAAAGAAACTTGAACTTGAAACTTGAACGATAGTATAATACAGTACAGTATAATACAGTACAGTACAGCAGAGACAGGCTCATTAGAGGATTCACTAGGCTGCAGTTCTGAGGCTCTGGCTGCTACTGAACTAACCAGTGATGCTGTTTTCAAAAATAGCTGCAAGCCACGCAGTTTTGTTCTTTAGTATGAAATTATGAATATCTTTCACCATACTGTCCTAAACGGTACAGTAGCATATTAACACAATATTATTTTCTCAAATATTAATCATGTGTGTCATGCATGCGCGCACACACACACACACACACACACACACACACACACACACACACACACACACACACACACACACACACACACACACACACACACACACACACACACACACACACACACACACACACACACACACACACACACACACACACACACACACACACACACTTTTTGGTGGTCTCTGCATGATTAAGAAAGCTGAGTCCTATTCTCCATCTGTTGGCTGGAACCCATGTGTCTGGTCTTGAGAGTGCGAGAAGTGTGTGTGTCTGTGTGTGTGTGTCTGTCTGTCTGTGTGTGAAGGTACATGTGTGTGTGTGTGAAAGTACATGTGTGAATGTGTACGTGTGTGTGTGTGTGTCTATGTGTGTGTATGTGTGCAGGATGCCCGCGCACATTTCTCCATATGCACGTGATAGTCAGACATACCAGGTTTAGTACCACGGATGTCAGGCCCTCAATTTGTGTCCTGGGCCCTCCCTCCCCTTGCCTCTGTCCTCTCATGTTTACCCCCCTCATCCCCCCCATCACCCCCCCCCCCCCCCCCGCCCCACATCCCCAAACATTTTCATTC
>NC_140167.1:186968742-186988742 GCF_963971535.1 Notolepis coatsorum
CTGTAACAACGACATGCCTTATGAATACATATTATTGACACAAGAAATCAGATACAAATGTATGATCTATATTTACAAAAAAAAACGAAGAAAAAAAAAACACTTTCATTGCAGGCATTCATTTGAGAATCAACACTCCAAGGGCTGTTGTTGCTAATAGCTGTTTTGAGGGTTTCCAAGTCTAGTTATTAGCCACATTAGGTCAGATTAAGGACACGCATGCAGCGATGAAGCCCGGTAATTAAGAGTGGAAGCTGGACTCAGACGTGTCCAGTAGCACTCAGGTCGTTCCTCAACGTTCCTCAATGTGAACTTGTAGCTATGCCTCAGAGGCTTCATCAATAGGTTGTTTAGTGTCCACAGTATGGCTATCATCTGTCAGCTGTGAGATAGGAGGCAAGGGCATGGCATGGCAGAGGAGAGGAGGAGAGGAGAGGAGGAGAGGGTAGGGAGGGATGTGAGGGGAGAGGAGGCGAGGAGGAGAGGAGGAGAGGAGGAGAGGGTAGGGAGAGAGGAGAGGAGGAGAGGAGGAGAGGAGGAAAGGGAAAAAGGAGAGGGTAGGGAGGCATGTGAGCGGATAGGAGGAGAATAGGAGAGGAGGAGAGGAGGAGAGGGTAGTTAGGAGGAGAGGAGGATAGGGTAGAGAGGAGGGAGAGGAGGAGAGGGTAGAGAGGAGGAGAGGAGGATAGGGTAGAGAGGAGGAGACGAGGAGAGGAGGATAGGGTAGAGAGGAGGAGAGGAAGAGAGGAGATGAGAGGAGGAGAGGAGAGGAGGAGAGGGTAGAGAGGAGAGGGGGAGAGGAGAGGAGGAGAGGGGGAGAGGACAGGAGGAGAGGAGAGGAGGAGGAGAGGGTAGGGAGGGATGTGAGGGGAGAGGAGGCGAGGAGGAGAGGAGGAGAGGAGGAGAGGGTAGGGAGAGAGGAGAGGAGGAGAGGGGGAGAGGACAGGAGGAGAGGAAATTAGAGGAGGAGGAGAGGGTAGGGAGGGATGTGAGGGGAGAGGAGGCAAGGAGGAGAGGAGGAGAGGAGGAGAGGGTAGGGAGAGAGGAGAGGAGGAGAGGAGGAGAGGAGGGAAGGAGAAAAGGAGAGGGTAGGGAGGGATGTGAGGGGATAGGAGGAGAAGAGGAGAGGAGGAGAGGAGGAGAGGAGGAGAGGGTAGAGATGAGGAGAGGAGGAGAGGATGATAGGGTAGAGAGGAGGAGAGGAGGAGAGGAGGATAGGGTAGAGAGGAGGAGAGGAGGATAGGGTAGAGAGGAGGAGAGGAGGAGGGGAGGATAGGGTAGAGAGGAGAGGAGATGAGGATAGGGTAGAGAGGAGGAGAGGAAGAGAGTAGATGAGAGGAGGAGAGGAGAGGAGGAGAGGGTAGAGAGGAGGAGAGGATGAGAGGAGAGGAGATGAGGAGAGGGGGAGAGGACAGGAGGAGAGGAGAGGAGAGGAGGAGGAGAGGGTAGGGAGGGATGTCAGGGGAGAGGAGAAGAGGGTGGGGAGGTATGTCAGGGGAGAGGAGGAGAGGAGGAGATGGTAGGAAGAGAGGAGGAGGAGAGGAGGGGAGGAGAGGGTAGGGAGAGAGGAGGAGAGGAGGAGAGGAGGAGAGGAGGAGAGGGAGAGAGGGGGAGAGGAGAGGAGGAGAGGGTAGGGAGAGAGGAGGAGAGGAGGATAATATGAGAGGGGGAGGAGAGGGTAGGGAGGGATGTCAGGGGAGAGGAGGAGAGGGGGAGAGGAGAGGAGAGGAGGAGAGGAGAGGAGGAGGAGAGGAGAGGGTATACGGAGGGATGTCAGGGGAGAGGAGGAGAGGAGAGGAGGAGGAGAGGGTAGGGAGGGATGTCAGGGGAAGGGGACAGAGGGAGAGCACTTGACATTACTCTCTGGAAAGCAAACTCTCCATTAATTACCCTGTTTGGATAATTATTTCCTTGATTTGTTTTCTCTCCCTCTCGCTGTCTTCGCCCTCATGCCGCACTTAGTTCTCTTCCTGCATGTTTACTTATTCATCTGTTTGTGTTTACCCCCCCCCCCCTCCTCCTCCTCCTCCTCCCCTTCCTCCTCCCCATCCCTGCTCCATTCACGAGGAGTGGTTACACCATATGGTTGCAGATCAAATAATGTCAAACATTTTGCCCTTGCAAGTTTTTGCAATTTGCAGTTTCCAAACGTGAGACCTGTTGAAAGCAGAAGTGATAATGGACATGCTCTACCCCCCGCCGCCTCCGTCCCACCATATCTCCCTTCAATTAATGTTACAGCGGGGGTTTCATGTAATAACACTTGCGCTTCTGAGCTGTCCGCCCGTGTTAGAGAGAGAGAGAGAGAGAGAGAGAGAGGGGGGGGGGGAAGAGAGAGAGAGAGTGAGATAGGATGAGAGAGAGAGAGAGAGAGAGAGAGATTGAGAGAGAGAGAGAGAGAGAGAGAGAGGGGGGGAAGAGAAAGAGAGAAAGAGTGAGAGAGAGAGAGAGTGAGAGAGAGGGGTAGAGAGAGAGAGAGGGAGAGAGAGTGGGAGAGAGATGGGGGAGTGAGAGGGAGACAGAGGGAGGAGGTGGACGAACGGAGCAGGAGAGGAGGAGAAAGATGAGGAGAGCGAGAGGGGAGGGGAGGGGGCAGAGGGGGGAGCAAGGAGGTGGGGAACCGGAGGAGAGAGGAGAGGAGAGGAGGAGAGGGATGTAGGGAGCGGAGGTGGAGGACTGGAGCAGAGATTAGAGGAGGAGAGAGAGAGGAGGAGTGAGAGAGAGAGAGAGAGAGAGAGAGAGAGAGAGAGAGAGAGAGAAAGAGAGAGAGAGAGAGAGAGAGAGATAGAGGGGGGGGCAGAGGGAGGAGGTAGAGGTGGAGTACTGGAGCAGAGAGGAGAGGAGGGGAGAGAGGAGGAGAGAGGGAGGGGCAGAGGGAGGAGGTAGAGGTGGAGGAACAGAGCAGAGAGAGAAACAATTAAAAATAGTCTGAAATGAGGCGGAGGGCCTGCGCTGAGTGTCCATGTGAATGTGGCGTGTCAGCTAAATGGAGCAGAGCGGAGATAATGTGATTGGCTGCTGGTGGAGTGCATGCTAAGCCTGTCTATCATTGTTGCCGGGCGCAATCAGACCGGTGCCAGCGGGATGGGAGACACGTTGACAGCCGTAATTACCCATCGCCATGGTGATCACTTTTGGCCTGCCATGGATGGCCGGCGGAGGCCCCTCCTCCAGTCTGCCTTTAATCAGATTGGGCTGTCAGTTGTCAGGTAGACATGGGCGGCCGGACACCGCGGTCCTATCTACGTGTGGGGACCAACTCGGGGCCCCCCTGTCTCCAAAGTATTTTCTAATTAAGCCCTTCCCTCGCCGTTCATCCATAACACACACACAAGCAACACGCTCTGCACCCAGCGCACATCTCCCATCTGGGTCGAGGAAAGAAAACAAGCCCCCAAATGCCTTTATATCCGGAGTCCTCCTTGTGTCTTCCTCCTATATAACGTGTTTTACGGCGCAGGGGGACATGTGGAGAGAGGGTTTTGTGGGTGTGTTTTTGTACAGTGTGTGTTGGTTTTATGGAGACATATTATTCCAGCGTAGAGGATGTCTCTTTGTGGTTTATCTATAGCGTTTCTCTTTGACTCCCTGCGTAAAACAGCAAACACGATCATTGTCTCGCGGTCGCCTCGCTCACTCCCGTCTCTGTTGACACGCGCGGGGATGATGATCCAGTCGCTTGTGTGTATTTATAGATCAATCAACTTCGTCCCCCTTGAAAAGAAGACGAGGCAACATGTCTTTTTTTATCTCCCGAAGATGATGATTTGTTTATCCACCGCTATTAGTCATGTGACATTTCTGTTGCTCTGACGTCCGTTTTCTGTTTGTTTGTTGTCCTCATTTTCAGGTCCCACAGTTAAATGGTAAACGGACTGTATTTATGTAACAGCTTTTATCCAAAGCGCTTAACAAAATATGTCTCACATTTCACCCGTTCACTCACACATCAGACGGCGGAGGCAACCATGCAACCATGCCGACCTGCTCATCGGGATCAGTTAGGGGTTAAGTATCTTGCAGGGAACCTTCTTATAACCAGACGACTGCTCTACCTCCTGACCCACTGTTGCCCCCTTTTGTTCCACAATATATGTAACTGTGTACCTGCTGCACTGTGATCGCCATGTATGAGATTCTCTTTAACCTCTTCCGCCCGTGCGGTCCGTCGGCGGACCGCAAATGACATCTGGTCATAAATCAATATCTCCAGATTGTTCTATAAAAGTAGCGTTTTTATTTTCAAATGTATTCAAGTATAAACATCATAACCATGTCACAACAGCATTTATAATGTATATTATCATCAACACGTTAGTTTAGGAATAGGTTAAAGTGTTATTAGATAGATTTTCCTTTTCGAAATGTCTGTTCTATTCTGCGAGAGGCGACCATTTTGGAAAAACTTGAATCATGGGAATTGTAGTTTTTTGTGGCCATTTTGTAATAGACATCGCTAGCTGTCGATCAGCGTTGGAATTTTTCAAAACTACACTTCCTGAAGGGATCTATCGGGTTCAAGGTTCATAGTTCTGTATGAATTTCTTTAATAACTCTTATTATTCGGAATAATACACCACCACAAAATGTAACGTTATTGACAAATATTGAAATGCAGTTCTTGTTATGGTTTGACACCGACCCCAAACGCAACGACACAAGAGAGTAGGATTCAGAGTTGCCAAAAACAAGGGCTTGTTTATTAAGACTAAATAAACAGCACAGACTTGGAAGAATTCAAACAAAGACTGGAATACAAGCAAGGATGAATGTTGCTGCTCTGCAGCTTCTCCCGGGATGGTAGTCAGGGGAAGCAGACGCTGACGTCAGAGCCGCTCTGCAGACCTCTCTCGGCAGAATCTCCGAGGTGGTTGCGGGACCGAGAGAGAGAGAGGGAGCGAGTTAACTCAGAGTGCAGGTGGAACAGAGCAGGTGAACAGGGGAGGTGACTTGTACCCGAAAACAGAGTTATCCAAGTGACTGAATCTTCGGTGTAAATACACACTGTGAGTAACGTTCCAAACACAATCCCAAGTGATAGATATCTTCGGTGCAAAATAAACACTGTGAGCGAAGTCCCAAAATACAAATCCAATGTGATAATATCTTCGGTGTGTAAACACACAGTGGGAGATGTTAGGCCAAAATATTATCCCAATGAAACAATCCAAAAAAGGCTAAACGCTGGGTGAGTGACTGTCTGATAAAAAGCTGGAAATCTTCAGTGTTATATAAACACACGAAAAACGGAATTGGATCAAAGCCAGTCATAAAAAACTCACCCAGGCGTTGTGCGTAAAGAGCGTTGGAACAGAATGGAGCGAGCGCGTCGCCTCGGGGAAAGGGTGTCCAAGAGGAATGCTTCTTGAATATCCTGGAGGCAAAGCACAGGGAAACAACAGCAGGCAGCAGGAACGGCGAATGCAACTGAAATATCAAAACGATCCAACAAAACTTGAATGGGGAAACGGGGTATAAATAATACGGGAATGCTTAATTGACAAGTAGTGACAGCTGAGGGATGTGAATGATAAGCGTGTGGACGGGGGAGAACCAATCAACGACGTCTCTGGGAAGAAGCGTGTGAATAGGGGAATGAAATGATTAACAGAAAACAAATGGAAAAGAGCGAGTAGGCTTAAAGGAACAGAGCGAGTAAGTGAGCAAAGGACAAAAACCTCACAGTACCCCCCCCTCCACGGGAGCCACCCGGCGACCAGGCCGACCCGGCTCGTCAGGATGGGCACGATGGAAGTCAGTGATCAAGCCGGGATCCACGATGAGCTGCCGGGAGACCCAGCTACGCTCCTCAGGGCCGTAACCCTCCCAGTCCACCAGGTATTGGAACCCCCGGCCCCGCCGACGAACGCCCATCAACCGGCGGACCTGCCACTGGGGGTGACCATCCACCAACACGGGAGGCGGAGGATCAGGAGCTGGAGGCATCAGGGGACTGAGAGAGACGGGCTTAACCCGGGAGACATGGAACACGGGGTGAATGTGCATGGACGCAGGAAGTTTCAGGCGTAGGGCCGCCGGACTGAGTACCTTCAGGACCTCGAAAGGTCCGACGAAACGGGGGTTGAGCTTCTTGGCCGAGGACCGAAGCGGGAGGTCCCTTGCGGAGAGCCACACCCTCTGCCCAGGGAGGTAAGTCGGCGCAGGAGCCCGGCGCCGGTCGGCACCACGACAGGCGCGCTCAGATGTCCGGAGCAGCGCGGTCCTGGTGATCTCCCAAACTCGTCGGCAGCGGTCGAGGTGGTCCTGCACGGAGGGAACTGCCACTTCCGCCTCCTGTGCAGGGAAAAGAGGGGGTTGGTAGCCCAGGGAAACCTCAAATGGGGAGAGGCCGGTGGCGGAACTGACCATTGAATTGATGGAGTATTCAACCCAGGGAAGGAAACGGCTCCAGGATGCCGGTCTCTCGGCTGCCACACACCGAAGAGCAGACTCCACGCTCTGGTTCATCCTCTCCGTCTGTCCGTTAGTCTGGGGATGATAACCAGAGGAAAGACTGACCGTCGCCCCCAATCCCTTGCAAAAGGCCCGCCATACCTGGGAGGTGAACTGGGGCCCCCGGTCAGAGACGATGTCCTGGGGAAACCCATGAAGGCGGAACACGTGGTGAGTCAGGAGGTCCGCCGTCTCGGCCGCCGAGGGAAGCTTGGAAAGGGCCACGAGGTGAACCCCCTTGCTGAATCGATCCACCACGGTCAGAAGGCAAGTGTTCCCCTGGGAGGAGGGAAGACCTGTGACGAAGTCTAGCGCCACATGTGACCAGGGACGGCTTGGAACGGGAAGTGGCTGTAAGAGCCCGGAGGGTGCCTGGTGTGAGGCCTTGCTGCGGGCACAGACCGCGCAGGCCAATACGAACTCCTTGACGTCGTTCCGCATGGTGGGCCACCAGAAACGACGAGCCAGGAAGGAGAACGTGCGATGGACGCCAGGGTGGCAGGCGAACCGGCTGGTATGGCCCCAAAGCAGCACCCGGGACCGGACAGAGTCGGGGACGAAGAGACGATGAATCGGAACGTTGCTTGGAGCACGCTGGAAGCGTAGGGCACGTCTAACCACACCCTCGATGCCCAAGGTGATGGCTCCAACCACTCGGGCCTCCGGGAGGATGGGAGTAGGGTCCTCAGAGGGTGGAGCCCCCTTGGAGTGTAACCGGGACAGGGAGTCGGCCTTCGTGTTGCGGGAACCGGGGCGGAAGGTCAGCGAGAAGTCGAACCGACTGAGGAAACTGGCCCATCTCGCCTGCCGACCGTTGAGGCGCCTGGAAGCGCGGATGAACGTCAGGTTCTTGTGGTCCGTCCAGATGGTAAAAGGCTCCTCGGCCCCCTCTAGCCAATGGCGCCACTCCTCCAACGCAGCCACGACCGCCAGCAGCTCCCGATTGCCGGTGTCATAGTTCCTCTCGGCATGGAGGAAACGACGCGAGTAGAAGGCGCAAGGATGTACCTTCTGGTCCGAAAGAGAACGTTGGGATAGGACAGCGCCCAGTCCAGTATCCGAGGCGTCCACCTCCACAATGAACTGTCTCTTGGGGTCAGGGTGGAGCAGGATAGGGGCGGAAGTGAACCTCTTCTTGAGGGAGCGGAACGCAGCACATGCCGCTGGGGACCAGTCGAACGGCAGAGCGGGGGAGGTCAGCTTGGTAAGTGGCTCCGCCACTTGACTGTAGTTCCGGATGAACCTTCGGTAGAAGTTGGCGAACCCGAGGAAACTCTGTAACTCCTTCCGAGTGGTGGGTTCAGGCCAATCCTCCACAGCTTGGATCTTGCGAGGATCCGCTCGGGTCAAGCCCTTCTCAATGATGAAGCCCAGGTAGTCGACGGAGTCGGAGTGGAAACGGCACTTCTCCGCCTTGACGAAGAGCCGATTGTGGAGGAGGCGCTCCAGCACACGGCGGACATGCTGGATGTGTTCCTCGAGGGTCCTGGAGAAGATGAGGATGTCGTCCAGGTACACCACCACGAACACCTCCAGCATGTCACGAAGGACGTCGTTCATGAGTGCCTGGAATACCGCCGGGGCGTTGGTGAGGCCGAACGGCATCACTAGGTACTCGTAGTGGCCCCTGGGGGTCTTGAAGGCGGTCTTCCATTCATCGCCCTCACGGATACGGACAAGATGGTAGGCACTCCGGAGGTCCAGCTTGGTGAAGACGGAGGCCTGGGTCAGTGGCTCGAAGGTGGAGTTCATGAGAGGAAGAGGGTACTTGTTCTTGATGGTGATCTCGTTGAGCTGGCGATAGTCGATGCAGGGTCGCAGGTCCCCATCCTTCTTACCAACAAAGAAGAAACCCGCCGCCACCGGGGAGGAGGAAGGCCGAATGAGTCCTGCTTCCAATGACTCAGAGATGTAGAGATCCATCGCCTTCTTCTCCGGAACGGTCAGACTGTAGAGGCGGCTGCCGGGAAGGGGAGCCCCTTGGCGGAGGTCGATGGCGCAGTCATAGGGGCGGTGAGGTGGAAGGGCCTGAGCCCTGGACTTACTGAAAACCTCCAAGAGGTCGTGGTACTCGGGAGGTATGGACGAGAGGTCCGGAGGCGACTCACCAGCGGGCCTCCGGGGCGGGGGACAGGACGCCGCCTGCAGACACAGGGCGTGACAGGAGGAGCTCCAGCCCTTGATGGTACCGGAGGACCAGGCGATGTGGGGCTCGTGCAGCGCGAGCCAGGGCCTACCCAGGACCACCGGGACAAGGGGGGATTTGGTGATGAGGAACTGGATTCTCTCGACGTGGTTCCCAGCGATGGTCAGCACGACTGGGCCGGTGCGTTGAGAGATGTCGGCCAGGCGGTGTTGGTCCAACGAAAAGATCTCCAAGGGCCTCACAAGGTCCTCAAGTGGAATGTTGGCTCGGGTAGCAAACTCGAAGTCGAGGAAATTCTCGTCTGCCCCTGAGTCGATGAGGGCCTCCACCGTGGCTCATTGGTCCCCCCAGGCCAGGGTGACGCTCATCAGATGGTCAGGTGGTGCGCGGCTCTGGGAATGGGAAAAACGGCTCACCAGGATTTCCCGGGGTCTCGGCGAGCCTGATCTTTTGGCCGGGTGGGGCAGTCGGCGATTCGGTGTCCCTCCCTTCCGCAGTAGAGGCAGAGACCGGACCTGAGCCTTGCCTCACGCTCCGCCTGGCTCAGATGAGAGTGTCCCAGCTGCATGGGTTCCTCCTCGCGAACCGAACGGGAGGACCCGCTACCACCAGTTGTGTTGAGGACAGGGCGTCCAGGAGTGACGTCATGCGTCCGGGGAATCCGGGGTACCTCAGGAGGTAACAGTCGGGTCCTCTCGCGCCTTCTCTCCTGGAGGCGTCCGTCGATGCGGATGACGAGGCTAAACAGGTCCTCGAGGGAGTCGGGCACCTCCCGGGTAGCGAGCTGGTCCCGGACTGCGTCACTGAGCCCCCTCAAGAAGGTGAGGCGAAGTGCAGGGTCGTTCCATCCACTCTCCACCGCCGCCAGTCGAAACTCCAGGACGTAGTCAATTACCCTGCCGCTCCCCTGTCGGAAGGTCCCCAACCGGGCTCCAGGGTCCAGACCTCGGGCTGGATGGTGGAACACTCTGCGGAGCTCCGCCACGAAGTCTGGATAGGAGAAAACAAAATCTGCATCCATTGCCCAGGAGGAAGTGACCCACTGGGCAGCATGGCCTGAAAGCAAGTTCGTCATATAGGCCACTTGGGACCCTCGAGAAGTAAAACGGCTTGGTTGATGACGGAAAACCAACTCACATTGCATGATGAATGTGGCACACTCCTCGGGATTGCCGTCGAACAGCCGTGGGACGGAGAGACGGGGTTCCCGAGGTGCGGGATCTGCTGGGGCTGCGGGGAATGCTCCTGAAGGAAGTGAGGGAAGTAAAGCATTAACGGTGTCGCTCAGCGAGTGAAGCTGAGCGAGAATACCAGATTGTTGTCCCGCCAGAGCGGCCAGTGACCCTTGAATTGGCAGGACCTGTTCCCTGAGATCCTGCACCGCAGCCGCAGCCCTCTCTAGTTGGTGACTGTGATCCTTGGTCAACTCGATTTGATTAGCAAGTGCGGTTCTGACCCTCTCTGTGTCGGCTGGGGTCGTCATTTTGGTTGGATCGTAATGTTATGGTTTGACACCGACCCCAAACGCAACGACACAAGAGAGTAGGATTCAGAGTTGCCAAAAACAAGGGCTTGTTTATTAAGACTAAATAAACAGCACAGACTTGGAAGAATTCAAACAAAGACTGGAATACAAGCAAGGATGAATGTTGCTGCTCTGCAGCTTCTCCCGGGATGGTAGTCAGGGGAAGCAGACGCTGACGTCAGAGCCGCTCTGCAGACCTCTCTCGGCAGAATCTCCGAGGTGGTTGCGGGACCGAGAGAGAGAGAGGGAGCGAGTTAACTCAGAGTGCAGGTGGAACAGAGCAGGTGAACAGGGGAGGTGACTTGTACCCGAAAACAGAGTTATCCAAGTGACTGAATCTTCGGTGTAAATACACACTGTGAGTAACGTTCCAAACACAATCCCAAGTGATAGATATCTTCGGTGCAAAATAAACACTGTGAGCGAAGTCCCAAAATACAAATCCAATGTGATAATATCTTCGGTGTGTAAACACACAGTGGGAGATGTTAGGCCAAAATATTATCCCAATGAAACAATCCAAAAAAGGCTAAACGCTGGGTGAGTGACTGTCTGATAAAAAGCTGGAAATCTTCAGTGTTATATAAACACACGAAAGACGGAATTGGATCAAAGACAGTCATAAAAAACTCACCCAGGCGTTGTGCGTAAAGAGCGTTGGAACAGAATGGAGCGAGCGCGTCGCCTCGGGGAAAGGGTGTCCAAGAGGAATGCTTCTTGAATATCCTGGAGGCAAAGCACAGGGAAACAACAGCAGGCAGCAGGAACGGCGAATGCAACTGAAATATCAAAACGATCCAACAAAACTTGAATGGGGAAACGGGGTATAAATAATACGGGAATGCTTAATTGACAAGTAGTGACAGCTGAGGGATGTGAATGATAAGCGTGTGGACGGGGGAGAACCAATCAACGACGTCTCTGGGAAGAAGCGTGTGAATAGGGGAATGAAATGATTAACAGAAAACAAATGGAAAAGAGCGAGTAGGCTTAAAGGAACAGAGCGAGTAAGTGAGCAAAGGACAAAAACCTCACAGTTCTCTTCCCCATTGTTAGCATGCAGCAACAATTAGATCTGAAATTTGTTTCAAAACGGAAAAACGTTTTAGTAATAGACACAATATTTCTGACACTGTGAATACACTCACTGAGGTCCATATATGTCCCAAGAATATGCAAATTACCTTGTAGAAGTGGAGCAATTCCATTTACTTATGTATGTATTTTAGGCGGATTTTCAGAAAATAGGCTCCGGGTGGAAGAGGTTAAAAAGATGGAGCTCTGGGAGACAGCCCCTGGTGTGGAGGTTTAAACCAGTTGAGCTGGGGGGGGGGGAGACAGCACCTGGTGTTGAGGTTTAAACCAGTTGAGCTGGGGGGGAGACAGGCCTGGTGTTGAGGTTTAAACCAGTTGAGCTGGGGGGGAGACAGGCCTGGTGTGGAGGTTTAAACCAGTGGAGCAGGGGGGGAGACAGCACCTGGTGTTGAGGTTTAAACCAGTTGAGCTGGGGGGGAGACAGGCCTGGTGTGGAGGTTTAAACCAGTTGAGCTGGGGGGGAGACAGGCCTGGTGTGGAGGTTTAAACCAGTGGAGCAGGGGGGGAGACAGCACCTGGTGTTGAGGTTTAAACCAGTTGAGCTGGGGGGGAGACAGGCCTGGTGTGGAGGTTTAAACCAGTGGAGCTGGGGGAGACAGGCCTGGTGTGCAGGTTTAAACCAGTGGAGCTGGGGGAGACAGGCCTGGTGTGGAGGTTTAAACCAGTGGAGCTGGGGGAGACAGGCCTGGTGTGCAGGTTTAAACAAGTGGAGCTGGGGGGGAGACAGGCCTGGTGTGGAGGTTTAAACCAGTGGAGCTGGGGGGGAGACAGGCCTGGTGTGGAGGTTTAAACCAGTGGAGCTGGGGGGGACAGGCCTGGTGTGGAGGTTTAAACCAGTTGAGCTGGGGGGGAGACAGGCCTGGTGTGGAGGTTTAAACCAGTGGAGCTTGGGAGACAGCGCCTGGTGTGGAGGTTTAAACCAGTGGAGCTGGGGGGGAGACAGGCCTGGTGTGGAGGTTTAAACCAGTGGAGCTCGGGAGACAGCGCCTGGTGTGGAGGTTTAAACCAGTGGAGCTGGGGGAGACAGCGCCTGGTGTGGTGGTTTAAACCAGTGGAGCTGGGTGAGACAGGCCTGGTGTGGTGGTTTAAACCAGTGGAGCTGGGGGAGACAGCGCCTGGTGTGGTGGTTTAAACCAGTGGAGCTGGGGGAGACAGCGCCTGGTGTGGTGGTTTAAACCAGTGGAGCTGGGGGAGACAGGCCTGGTGTTGAGGTTTGTCACGTACGTGGGTTGTTCATTATCATTATTGCCATATTTTTAACACCATGTAACATCAGGTTAGTATATTTAATATGTGTTATTTTGTTTGTGTGCGATGTGTGTCATCTCCTAAATCCTTTTTTCTTTCTCCCCTTCCCAGATGCCACTCGTCTCATTGATTGGGCTGATTGCACCTGCTGTTTGCACCTGCAGGCAGTCTGAGACGAGTGGTTATTTAACCTAGAAGATGACACACATCCAGGTGCCTCATTCTGTCATTGCCACTGTCCAGAGTGGAATGTGAGGTTGCCTGTTATCTACCACTTGGTGTGAATTACCCGTGTGGGATTATATATATATATTTGGCCTCTGTGCCTATTTGCCACTACTGTGTGGAATTATATATCTTGTTGGCCTCTGTGCCTATTTGCCACTATCAAGTGGAACGATATATATATATATATATATATATATATATATATATATATATATATATATATATATATATATATATATATATATATATATATATATATATATATATATATATTGTGTTGGCCTTATTGCTAATACTTGCTTACTTTGCTGTTCGTGTTTATTGTATATTCCCTTTTTGTTCTCCCATACCTTTTTCCCTGTCTGTCTATTGTTGTGGGTTTAATTCCCCTATTTTACTATAATAAATATAATTTACCTTTGGAAAACGCTTTGTTTATTTGGTCACGGTGTGCGTGGTCCATTGAAACTGCTCAAAGAGAAGATGTTGTCTGGTTCTCCTCCTAAATCAAGTGTGTTTGATTTTGTCTCCCGGTGTAAGGAGCGTCTCCACTGTGCGTCCTCGTTGGCTAGGGAAGCCCTTGCCTCTGCCCAGGGGGAAATGAAGGTGAGGTTTGACAAAAAGGCGGTGTGGCGGCGATTCCAGGCGGGCGATGAGGTGCTTGTCTTACTTCCGATGTCGGGGTCATCGCTCTCTGCCCGGTTTGCAGCGCCCTATAAAGTGGAGAGGAAAGTGTCAGACACTAATTATGTGATATGTACGCCAGAGCGGCGCAGGAAGACACGGTTGTGTCATATCAACATGTTAAAGAAGTATCTCACCCGAGCTGGTGGGTGTCCGCAGGAGGGCAGGCTGGCAGCCCAGAAGCTGTTCCAGCTGTTTTGTTGACATGTGTGAACCCCCTGCCGGATGATGATTTGAAGGTGCTGTCCGAGGGTCAGCAGACGGGGCGACTGACTAACTCCGAATTCATGAGTGACGTCACTGCTCGTCTGTTGTACCTGCCCGAGTCACAGGGTAGTGATGTTAGACAACTGTTATTGTCGTATCCAGTCTTGTTGTCTGATGTGCCTTCTAGAACGACCGTCCTGGAGCACGATATTGATGTGGGGAGTGCGAACCCCATTAAACAACACGCATATCGGTGTCCGGTGGCAAAGAGGGAGGTGATGAGGAAGGAGGCTCTGTACCTGCTGGAGAATGGGATGGCTAAACCTAGCCGTAGTCCCTGGAGCTCTTCTTGCCTTTTAGCTCCCAAGGCTGATGGGTCTCCCTGTTTCTGTACTGACTACAGGAAGGTGAATGCTGTAACGGTGCCTGACTCGTTCCCGTTACCCAGGATGGATGACTGCATAGACAGTATTGGTCCGGCTGTAGTTATCACGAAGCTCGACCTCTTGAAGGGGTACTGGCAGGTGCCCCTGACAGAGCAAGCCTCGGATATTTCGGCATTCGTTACACCCGGCCATTTTCTACAGTACACCGTCATGGCCTTCGGGATGAGGAACGCACCGGCCACGTTCCAATGTTTAATGCACATGGTGTTGGGGGGTGTGCCTAAGTGTAATGTGTACTTAGATGATGTGGTGGTGTACTCTGACATGTGGGCGGAGCACATTGCTAACTTACGGGTGGTATTTGCACGTTTAGCAGAGGCGTCGTTGACCCTGAACCTCGCTAAATGTGAATTTGGTAAAGCCACTGTGACTTACTTGGGGAAGCAGGTGGGTCATGGACAGGTCCGCCCGGTGAACGCAAAGGTCACAGCAATCCTTGCATATCCAGCCCCTTCCACGAGGCGCAAGCTACGTCGCTTCCTGGGAATGGCTGGATACTACCGTTGTTTTTGTAAGAACTTTTCGGTGGTGGTAGCTCCCCTCACCTCATTATCTAGCCCTATTGTGCCGTTTGTGTGGACCACTGAATGTCAGTGTGCCTTCGAGGCTGCTAAATCCCTCTTGTGCAGTGCACCTGTTCTGGCAGCCCCTGACTTTGTGTCTCCTTTTCAGGTGGAGGTCGACGCGAGTGCTGCTGGGGCTGGAGCGGTGTTGTTACAGGCGGGAGAGGGCGACGTGCATCACCCGGTTTGTTACTTCTTGGTGAAGTTTAAGCCACATCAGCTTAACTATTCCACCATCGAGAAGGAGACGCTGGCGATGCTCCTCGCCCTCCAGCATTTTGAGGTGTACGTGGGGTCCAGTTTCATTCCGGTGCTAGTTTACACAGACCACAATCCGTTGGTGTTTTTAGCCGAGATGTATAATAGTAACCAGCGGTTGATGCGTTGGGCCCTACTGGTGCAGGGCTACAATATTGTGATATGTCACAAAAAGGGCGTGGACAATGTTGTGGCCGATGCCTTGTCCAGAGGGTAGGTCTGGGGGTACTAATCTGATGTTGGTTGAATAGGTAATAATGTTTTGCTCACCCAGTAGGTTCGCTTCTATGGGCGGAGGTGTCATGTACGTGGGTTGTTCATTATCATTATTGCCATATTTATAACACCATGTAAGGTCAGGTTAGTATATTTAATATGTGTTATTTTGTTTGTGTGTGATGTGTGTCATCTCCTAAATCCTTTTTTCTTTCTCCCCTTCCCAGATGCCACTCGTCTCATTGATTGGTCTGATTGCACCTGCTGTTTGCACCTGCAGGCAGTCTGAGACGAGTGGTTATTTAACCTGGAAGATGACACACATCCAGGCGCCTCATTCTGTCATTGCCACTGTCCAGAGTGGAATGTGAGGTTGCCTGTTATCTACCACTTGGTGTGAATTACCCGTGTGGGATTATATATATATATATTTGGCCTCTGTGCCTATTTGCCACTACTGTGTGGAATTATATATCTTGTTGGCCTCTGTGCCTATTTGCCACTATCAAGTGGAACGTTATATATATATATATATATATATATATATATATATATATATATATATATATATATATATATATATATATATATATATATATATATATATATATATATATATATATATATATATATATATATTGTTTTGGCCTTATTGCTAATACTTGCCTACTTTGCTGTTCGTGTTTATTGTATATTCCCTTTTTGTTCTCCCATACCTTTTTCCCTGTCTGTCTATTGTTGTGGGTTTAATTCCCCTCTTTTACTATAATAAATATAATTTACCTTTGGAAAACACTTTGTTTATTTCTTGCCTGCCGGGACCAGTGCTTAAGGCACCTAACTGGACGGGCTGGTGTGGAGGTTTAAACCAGTGGAGCTCGGGGAGACAGGCCTGGTGTGGAGGTTTAAACCAGTGGAGCTCGGGGGGAGACAGGCCTGGTGTGGAGGTTTAAACCAGTGGAGCTGGGGGGAGACAGGCCTGGTGTGGAGGTTTAAACCAGTGGAGCTGGGGGGGAGACAGGCCTGGTGTGGAGGTTTAAACCAGTGGAGCTGGGGGGGAGACAGGCCTGGTGTGGAGGTTTAAACCAGTGGAGCTCTGGGAGACAGGCCTGGTGTGGAGGTTTAAACCATTGGAGCTCGGGGGGGAGACAGGCCTGGTGTGGAGGTTTAAACCAGTGGAGCTCTGGGAGACAGGCCTGGTGTGGAGGTTTAAACCAGTGGAGCTCAGGGGGAGACAGGCCTGGTGTGGAGGTTTAAACCAGTGGAGCTCTGGGGGGAGACAGCGCCTGGTGTGGAGGTTTAAACCAGTGGAGCTCTGGGGGACAGGCCTGGTGTGGAGGTTTAAACCAGTGGAGCTCGGGGGGGAGACAGCGCCTGGTATGGAGGTTTAAACCAGTGGAGCTCGGGGGGGAGACAGCGCCTGGTGTGGAGGTTTAAACCAGTGGAGCTGGGGGAGACAGGCCTGGTGTGGAGGTTTAAACCAGTGGAGCTCTGGGAGACAGGCCTGGTGTGGAGGTTTAAACCAGTGGAGCTCTGGGGGACAGGCCTGGTGTGGAGGTTTAAACCAGTGGAGCTGGGGGAGACAGGCCTGGTGTGGAGGTTTAAACCAGTGGAGCTCGGGGGGGAGACAGGCCTGGTGTGGAGGTTTAAACCAGTGGAGCTCTGGGAGACAGGCCTGGTGTGGAGGTTTAAACCAGTGGAGCTCAGGGGGAGACAGGCCTGGTGTGGAGGTTTAAACCAGTGGAGCTCTGGGGGGAGACAGCGCCTGGTGTGGAGGTTTAAACCAGTGGAGCTCTGGGGGACAGGCCTGGTGTGGAGGTTTAAACCAGTGGAGCTCGGGGGGGAGACAGCGCCTGGTGTGGAGGTTTAAACCAGTGGAGCTGGGGGAGACAGGCCTGGTGTGGAGGTTTAAACCAGTGGAGCTCGGGGAGACAGGCCTGGTGTGGAGGTTTAAACCAGTGTAGCTCTGGGGGACAGGCCTGGTGTGGAGGTTTAAACCAGTGGAGCTCGGGGGGGAGACAGCGCCTGGTGTGGAGGTTTAAACCAGTGGAGCTCTGGAGGACAGGCCTGGTGTGGAGGTTTAAACCAGTGGAGCTCGGGGGGGAGACAGGCCTGGTGTGGAGGTTTAAACCAGTGGAGCTCGGGGGGGAGACAGCGCCTGGTGTGGAGGTTTAAACCAGTGGAGCTGGTGGAGACAGGCCTGGTGTGGAGGTTTAAACCAGTGGAGCTCTGGGAGACAGGCCTGGTGTGGAGGTTTAAACCAGTGGAGCTCAGGGGGGAGACAGGCCTGGTGTGGAGGTTTAAACCAGTGGAGCTCAGGGGGGAGACAGGCCTGGTGTGGAGGTTTAAACCAGTGGAGCTCTGGGAGACAGGCCTGGTGTTGAGGTTTAAACCAGTGGAGCTCTGGGAGACAGGCCTGGTGTGGAGGTTTAAACCAGTGGAGCTATGGGAGACAGGCCTGGTGTGGAGGTTTAAACCAGTGGAGCTCTGGGAGACAGGCCTGGGCCCTCATTCATCAACGTGATGTAGAAAATGTTCTATTTCCAATTTAGAATCAGTGCACGCACAAAAAAAACGGGATTTACCACACGTGCGTACGCAGGTTCTACGCACACCTGTCATGATAAATATCACCTTGGCCCTGCGCCGAGGCTCGTGCACACTTTCACGTATTTGCATACCAAAACCGCCCCGATTAACCATATACGGTAATGGACACCCCCATGAAATGTGGAAGAATGGACTAAACCGAGGGAAGCGTGTTATGAGACAGGCTGACAAACGTGTACACGTACGGTGATGTCGGATATGATATCTATTAACCATTGCTGCATGGGCAGCGCAAACACTAATAAAGACCGTGCTGGAATATGACTGCCTTTTTCCGTTTTGTTTGATTAATACCCAGGGATTAAAGTTTTCCTCAATTTTATTCCAAATCGCGACGGATTTTCCGTCAATTTTCTACCTGCTGCATATGATTTCTAGAGGCATACAATCTATTTTGATGTCAGTATTGGGTAGCCTATATAAACAATAATACGAGAGCATATACAAGAACAATGAACCTCACTGCCATGTATGATGTAGCAGATACGCCATGTGTAGCCTGCCTATATGTGATCAATACAAACTTGAACTTGAATTCCATCATGTCTGTGTGAGCGGGTCACTGCGGGAACTCACAAGGCTGTTGTCACAATGTAAATAAGAACGTGCACTGAAAAGTTACAGTATGTAGTTGGTTGATCATTTGTATGACAGTCAGTAAACCCTTGCAAAAAGTATCAGTTTTATTTAATGAATTGAAAACATGCAGCATGCCTTTCCTCCCGGCATGCAGCAACAACATGTATCAGGCAAATGCGCATCGCAACATTGACTGAGTGGAATCCCTTTCTATTCACATAACTGCATTTGTGATGGAGCTTTGACAGCTACAGTAACAGTCTATTGCTCGATCCATCTCCAATATCACGATGGACCGTGCCGGTGGCAAAGACCCGAGGGTGGAGAGGACTTGAATGAATTCCATCATCATATTTATATGTTGTGTCTGTCCACTATGTTTGTTATTGCAAGGGTTTTGTAATACACATACACCCTGGTGTCATTGCAATGCGTTTTTTATTCTTTCTTATACAGTAAAAAGGGGGAAGAACACTATATCGTGGGTGTTCATATGACTTGTATTCTGCTTACAGCTTCGAAATTCCACTTGTTTCGTTTAACGTAAAGCCTTTTAAATATAATCAAAACGTTCCCGTGTTTCTGCGGTCTGTGCGCAAAATAATAACGAGTTGAGCTACGCGGAGCGCAGTCAGTCAGTACACCCCGTATATTCCGATAACGCTATATAAACCATGCTGCATTCATTCTGAGAGAAAGATCTATTATTCCAAATGCTATTTATAGGGTTTTGACCATAATTACACTACTGTTGCTATTTTACAATGAACTATAATGAATTACGGTTCATACAGAACATGACAGTGTTGAAACTAATGCACAGAAGCTCATTTCCTTGTTGTAATAATATATTCTACCAACGGGCGCCAGGTACGCATGGTCCGACCTGTGCGTAAATATAAGCACGAAGTCAAGTTCAAGTTGAAATTGATGAATCCCACACTCTGCTTAGAAATGGTCGTATGCACAGCTTAAGCACATATCTGTGCGTAAATCACGTTGATGAATGAGGGCCCTGGTGTGGAGGTTTAAACCAGTGGAGCTGGGGGGGAGACAGCCCCTGGTGTGAAGGTTTAAACCAGTGGAGCTGGGGGGGAGACAGCCCCCGGTGTGAAGGTTTAAACCAGTGGAGCTGGGGGGGAGACAGCCCCCGGTGTGAAGGTTTAAACCAGTGGAGCTCTGGGAGACAGGCCTGGGCCCTCATTCATCAACGTGTCTTACGCACAGATTTGTGCTTAACCTGTGCGTACGACCATTTCTAAGCAAAGAGTGGGATTCATCAATTTCAACATGAACTTGACTTAGTGCTTATATTTACGCACAGCTCGGAGCACACTTAGCTGACGCCCAGTGGTAGAATATATTATTACAACAAGGAAATCAGCTTCTGTGCATTAGTTTCAACAGTATGAACCGTAATTCATTATAGTTCATTGTAAAATAGCAACAGTAGTGTAATTATGGTCAAAACCCTATAAATAGCATTTGGAATAATAGATCTTTCTCTCAGAATGAATGCAGCATGGTTTATATAGCGTTATCGGAATTAACTCCGCGTAGCTCAACTCGTTATTATTTTGCGCACAGACCGCAGAAACACGGGAACGTTTTGATTATATTTAAAAGGCTTTACGTTAAACGAAAGAAGTGGAATTTCGAAGCTGTAAGCAGAATACAAGTCATATGAACACCCACGATATAGTGTTCTTCCCCCTTTTTACTGTATAAGAAAGAATAGAAAA